>NC_026008.2:6861641-7229654 GCF_000442705.2 Elaeis guineensis | reverse complement strand
TCTATCACAACCTGTTAATATGGTTCAAACCTTCGATAAATGCCCAAGAATAGATAATGTGTCAGAAGTCTACCTTTGGCACTGTAGGCTAGGTCATATCAATTAGAACAGGATAAACAGATTGGCTCAAAAAGGAATTCTTGAAGTAGGTGATTGTGAATCACTTCCAACCTGTGAGTCCTGTCTTCTTGGTAAAATGACCAAATCACCTTTTACTGGAAAAGGTGAGCGAGCCAGTGAACTCTTGGGTCTGGTACATTCTGATGTATGTGGACCCATGAGCTCAAGTGCAAGAGGTGGATATTTCTACTTCATAACCTTCACAGACGACCTATAGAGGTATGGGTATGTCTATTTAATGAAGCATAAATTGGAGTCATTTGAAATGTTCAAACTATTCCGAAATGAGGTAGAAAAATAAACTAGAAAGTGTATTAAAATTCTTCGATCTGATCGAAGAGGTGAATACCTTCCAATGATTTCTGACATATCTTGGGGAGAATGGGATTCTCTCTCAGTAGACTCCTCCTGGAACACCACAACATAATGGTGTATCTGAAAGGAGGAATCGGACCTTATTGGATATGGTTCGATCCATGATGGGGTTTGCTAGTCTGCCGATCTCACTCTGGGGATATGCGCTCGAATCGGCTTGTTACCTTCTAAATAGAGTTTCGAGTAAGTCTGTAACCAAAACGCCATATGAAATATGGATAGGACGTAAGCTAGTACTCTCGCACCTTAGGATTTGGGGGTGTCTGGCTTATGTTAAACGTTTAATTATGGAAAAGCTTGGACCTAGGTCTGACAAGTATAATTTTGTAGGGTACCCAAAAGAGACCAACGGATATTACTTCTACCTAGCTGATGAGCAAAAAGTGTTTGTCAGCCTTAAGGCAATCTTTTTGAAAAAGAAATTCCTTGGTGAAGGGACTGTTGCCTCTAAGATCGAACTTGACGAAGTTCGACAGGTGGAAAAACCGACATAAGTTGCTGAACCTGAACCGGATTTGGTTAGATCAGATCCAGAGCCCATTGTTCAAGCACCCTTAAGGCGATCTGATAGAGTACCACATCAACCGAATAGATACTATGGTTTCTTGATCCGGGATGGTGATCCTATCGAACTTGATGAAAACGATGAGAATCTGATCACCTACATGGATGCAATGCAGAGACCCGACTCTGAGAAATGGCTAGAGGCCATGAAATTCGAAATGGAGTCTATGAAGGTCAACGATGTGTGGACATTGGTGGACCCACCCGAAGGAGTAAAATCCATAGGGTGTAAGTGGGTCTTCAAGAGGAAGAGAGGCACAGACGGAAAGGTGAAAACCTATAAGCCCGTCTGGTTGCCAAGGGATATCATCAACGTTATGGTATAAACTATGATGAGACGTTTTCTCCTGTGGCAATAATCAAATCTATTCAGATTATGCTTGCAATAGCTGTCCATCTGGACTATGAAATCTGACAGATGGATGTGAAGATAGCTTTCATAAACGAAGAGCTGGATGAAGAGGTGTATATGATACAACTTGAAGGATTCACATCCACAAATGAGTCTAAGGTGTGCAGGCTACAGAGGTCCATTTATGGACTTAAGCAAGCATCACGGAGTTGGAACATACGTTTTGATAAGATGATCAAGACGTATGGCTTCGTTAAGAACGGAGAAGAGTCCTGCATTTATAAGTGGGCTAATGGTCCAGTAGTAGTATTTCTTGTATTGTATGTGGATGACACTCTCTTAATCGGGAATGATGTCTCTGCATTATAGGGAATAAAGATTTGGCTGTCGTCATAGTTCTCCATGAAGGATCTGGGAGAAGCTTCCTACATCCTAGGGATGAGGATCTATAGAGATAGATCTAAAAGGTTGCTTGGTTTATTTCAGTCCATATACATTGATACTATGCTGAAGAGGTTCAGCATGGAGAATTCCAAGAAAGGCTATCTTCCAATAGGCCATGAAATTTCTCTCTCGAAGAGGGATTGTCCAACAACACCTCAAGAGAGAGAGCGTATGGGTAGAATTTTATATGCTTCGGTAGTGGGATCTATCATTTATGCCATGACATGTACACGACCAGATGTGCCATACTCACTAGGGGTAGTGAGTAGATACCAATCTGATCCAGGGGAGAATCACTGGAAGGTTGTTAAAACCATCCTGAAGAATTTAAGAAATACTAAGGACCAGTGGCTTGTTTATGGTGAATCGGACTTGAGACTTATAGGGTTTACAGACTCTAGTTTCCAGTCTGATCATGATGACAGCAAAAGTGTGTAGGGATTTATTTTTACCCTTAATGATGGGGCTATTTGCTGGAAAAGTTCCAAGCAGCACACAGTGGCTGATTCAGTTTGCGAGGCGCAGTATGTCGCCACATCAGATGCTGCCAAAGAAAAGGTGTGGCTGAGGAAATTCATCACCGAGCTTGGAGTAGCACCCTCCCTTGTTAGTCCAATTTTGCTCTACGGTGACAGCTCTGGAGCCATTGCTCAGGTGAAGGAACCAAAGGCACACCAGCGGACGAAGCATATTCTACGCCGCTACCATCTCATCTGAGAAATTATGGACCGAGGTGACGTCGATCTTCAGAAGATCGACGGGAAGGAGAACCTGGCTGACCCATTCACTAAAGCCATTGCGGTGAAGGAGTTCGACAACTACAAGTCGAAGATGGGTATTAGATACTGCACCGATTGGCTTTAGGCCAAGTGGGAGATTGTTGGAAATAGTGTCCCAAAGCCAATCGTCAGTCTGTTGATGGTTGTGCTCATTTTTTATATTTGTACATGAATTATGAATTAATAAAAAATTATTTTGATATTTTTCATCACAAAATGTTTCATCTTCTAATGAACTCCTATGTTGTGGTGAAGTCCTTAGGACTATTTAGACTCGACAAAAGAGAATTTGTCATTTAGTCCTTAAATCTGTTCGCGACCAAAAGATACGTTGTTACTAAGGACGACAACGTTTATCAAGCATAGGTCATTATATGCCATATAGGTTGGTTGTCCTCTTAACCAATGAGTGTGGAGACACTGGTATGGCATACAGGTGAGGTGTAAGGGTACATCTGCACTGAATGTGACCAACTCCGGAGCTATTTCTGCTGTCAAGATTTGCTCCGATGAAATATGGGTATAAATATCCCTCCGACCTGAGACCGCCACGGTGACTTGCAAGCAACTCACTGCACTTAGGCACTAGACTACCTGAATTTTTAATTCAGTGACGGAAGGCTGCTGGGTGTAGTCAAGTACTTGACTTGTCAGTGCGTGTGTCAAGATGGGATTGACCACTCCAGTTTAGGAGCTGTGTACAGTCATGTTTCACTTTAGCAAAACCTTAGCTAAGGTAGTCCTTGTGAGGAGTCACAGGACTGTTTGAGTTGAGCACGATTCGGATGATCTGATCAGAGTTGATAGTTTAACCCTGAGTCGTCCTAAACATAGGGGTCAAAAGAATGAATTATACAGTAACCATATTCATGTAGGTTCTGAGTGTTGCGATTGTGACTCTTCGACCTATTCGAATGTCAGGTACCATTGCTAGATGGTCACTTCGATTAGTACAGGAATTGGTTCCTATGCTACCGGCTTAGGTTCGAACTTGCGAGGTCACACACATTAGAGGTTCCTATCTGATCTGATGGCTGATGTAGAATCCTACATGTTTGAGACTCAGTGATCGAGAATCAGGATTCTCTGATCATGAGTTCCACACATTATGGGTACCGGGGTCAAGAGTACCACTGGTTAGGACTTTTCGATCAGGGTTACATATCGATGAATTCTGATGCCCGATTGCCCATCGAATTTGCACAAAGTATTTATGAGAGATTTTATTAGTGATTTGATCACTAATTAACTCAATTTGATTAAGTAATTATTTTTGGATCAAGTCCAATTGAATTGGGTTCAGTTGGGTTTGACCCGATTAGGTTAAGAGTTGACCTAATCGTCGATATGGTTTGCTCCCTGATTTGATCAAGGGTTGGGCTTAATCAATTCTTGATTTGATTAGGATTTTATTGAGCCTAATTAAGCCTAATTTAGTTGGGCTTAAATTAGTCTAATTGGACCTAACTTATTTGGTTCAATTAGGTTGGTTTAAATAATTAAACCACCTTGACCCAGTCTCCATGCGCCACCTCACTTCCATTGCACCCACTTGAATTCATGAGAAGGAACTTCTCATGAATTTTTTTCTTATGCCAAGCCCTCTCCACTTCCCACTTTAATGTGCCAAATGAATGGATAAGGATGATTGGTTGGCCATTCAAATTCAAAATAAAGTTTGAATTTGAATGGGCAATCAATTATTGTGCCTTATCCCTTTTTTTACGCCCCATTTATTACATGAGAAAAGGTTTCTCATGAAATCACTCCATGTAAAATTTTAGCCATGCCTCACACCTTTAGTGGATAAGGGATGAGTTGGTGTCCATTTGAATTTAAAATTTGATTTGAATTCAAATGTGCAATTACTCATCTTTATCCTTTTTTTTGGATAAGATGTTTGACGTTGTTATAAAAGGAGGAGAAGAGTGGGGCGTGTATGAAGAAGATTTTTTGGAGAAAAATTCTGAGGCGTGAGAAGTCTTGTGCATGAGAAGGAAGTCCATATCCTCCCAAGAGAAAAAGAAAGAAAAGAAAGAAAAGTGGGTGCAAGATTTTCGGTGAGTTTCCTAGAGTTTTAGCCTGGGGTTCGGGAAGTGAGAAAGTGAGCTACGAATGTTGTGAGCCCACAAAATCTCAGGAAGACCTTCAACATCCTCACAAGCATGTCTGTTGATGATCCAGAGTATCCAAAGAATTGACAGACATCGATCGAAGGAGTTCGATCAGCATCGGCCGTCAAAAGGGCTCTACAACGAGCTAGTACTCGTGAGGAGTTGATCAGATCGAAAACTTCATGTAGACAATCTGCAGAGGCCAGACATGCTGTGTGGCTACATTATGATGATCAGACTCTCCCAATGGTGATCAGATTACGGTGATCTACTACCCACACAAAGGTATTATGTTCTGAACACATTACAGTAAAGTGTTTATTGTTCGAATTTGAATTTCAAATTTAAATGAATGCATGCTATATATCATATTTAGATCCTAGTATAGAATAAATTCATATAAAATCATAATTTTGATTAATTAATATTTTTCTACTGTAAAATCATAATTTTGAAAAGTTTTAAAATTACCATTTTATCCCTGCACTGAATTTCCCCACACTACCCTGGCCAAGGTTTTGCTAGATTGAAACATGACTGTACCAGCTCCTGAACTGGAGTGGTCAATCTCATCTTGACACACGCACCAACAAGTCAAGTACTTGACTACACCCAGCAGCCTTCCGTCATTGAATTAGAAATTCAAGTAGTCCAGTGCCTAAGTGCAGTGAGTTGCTTGCAAGTCACTGTGGTGGTCTTAGGTCGGAGGGATAGTTATACCCATATCCCATCGGAGCAAATCTTGACAGCAGAAAAAGCTCCAGAGTCGGTCACGTTCAGTGCAGATGTACCCTTACATCTCATCTGTAGCCATACCAGTGTCTCCAGACTCCTTGGTTCAGAGAACAACCAACCCATATGGCACACAACAACCTATGCTTGATAAATGTTGTTGTCCTTGGTAACAATGTATCATTTGGTCGCGAATAGGTTTAAGGACTAAACGACAAATCCTCCTTTGTCGAGTCTAAATAGTCCTAAGGACTTCACCACAATACAGGAGTTCATTAGAAGATGAAACAATTTATGATGAAAAATATCAAAATTATTTTTTATTAATTTATAATTCATGTACTAATACAATAAAGAGCACAACCGTCAACAGGCTGACGATTGGGTTTGGGACACTATTCCCAACAATCTCCCACTTGGCCTAAAGCCAATTGGTGTAGTATCTAATATCCATCTTCGACTTGAAGTCGTCGAACTCCTTCACCGTAATGACTTTAGTAAATGGGTCGACTAGGTTCTTCTTCCCGACGATCTTCTGAAGGTCGACGTCACCTCGATGTGGAGAAATTCAGTGCAGGGGTAAAATGGTAATTTTAAAATATTTTCAAAATTATGATTTTACAGTGAAAAAATATTAATTAATCTAAATTAATTAATATAAATTTATCCTACACTACGATCTAAATATGATATATAGCATGCATGTATTTAAATTTAAAATTCAAATTTGAACAATAAATACTTTATTGTAATGTGTTCAGAACACAATACCTTTGTGCGGGTAGTAGATCGCCGCAATCTGATCACTATCGGAAGAGTCTGATCACCGCGACATAGCCACACAGCGTGTCTGACCTCTGTGGATCATCCACATGAAGCTTCCGGATTGATCGACTCCTCACGAGTGCTAGCTCGTTATAGAGCCCTTTTGATGGTCGATGCTGATCAAACTCCTTCGATCGATGTCTGTCGATTCTTCAAATGCTTCAAATCATCAACAGACATGCTTGAGAGGATGTTGAAGATCTCTCTGAGATTTTGTGGGCTCACGACACTCGTAGCTCACTTTCTCACTTCCCGAACCCCAGGCTAAAACTCTAGGGAACTCACGAAAACCTTGCACCCACTTTTCTTTCTTTTCTTTCTTTTTCTCTTAGAAGGATATGGACTTCCTTCTCACGCACAAGACTTCTCATACCCCAGAATTTTTCTCCAAAATCTTCTTCTTTCATGCCCCACTCTTCTCCTCCTTTTATAACAACGTCAAACATCTTATCCAAAAGAAAGGATAAAGATGAGTAATTGCACATTTGAATTCAAATTAAATTTTGAATTCAAATGGATACCAACTCATTCCTTATCCATCAAAGATGTGAGGCATGGCTTAAATTGTGCATGGAGTGATTTCATGAGAAATCTTTTCTCATGTAATAAATGGGGAGTAAAAAAAGGGATAAGGTGTAAAGATTGATTGCCCATTCAAATTCAAACTTTATTTAGAATTTGAATGGCCAACCAATCATTCTTATCCATTCATATGGCACATTAAAGTGGGGTGTGGAGAAGGCTTGGCGTGAGAAAAAAATTCATGAGAAGTTCCTTCTCATGAATTCAAATGGGTGCAAGGGAAGAGAGGTGGCGCATGGAGATTGAGTCAAGGTGGTTTAATTTTTTAAACCAACCTAATTGAACTAAATAAGTTAGGTCCAATTAGATTAATTTAAATCCAACTAAAATAGGCTTAATTAGGATCAATAAAATTCTAATCAAATCAAGAATTGATTAAGCCCAACCCCTGATCAAATCAGGGACCAAACCATCTCGACGATTAGGTCAACTCTTAACCTAATCGGGTCAAACCCAACTGAATCCAATTCAATTGGACTTGATCCAAAAATAATTACTTCATTAAATTGAGTTAATTAATAGTTAAATCACTAATTAAACCTCTCATAAATACTGAGTTCAAATTCGATGGGCAATCAGGCATCAGAATTCATCGATATGTAACCCTGATCGAAAAGTCCCAACCAGTAGGACTCTTGACCCTGGTACCCATAATGTGTGGAACTCGTGATCAGAGAATCCTGATTCTCGATTACTGAATCTCAAACATGTAGGATTCTACATCAGCCATCAGATCAGATAGGAATCTCTAATGTGTGTGACTCCGTAGGTTCGAACCTAAGCCGATAGCACAGGAACCAATTCCTGTACTAATCGAAGTGACCATCTAGCAATCATACCCAACATCCGGATAGGTCGAAGAGTCACAATCGCAACACTCAGAACCTACATGAATATGGTTACTGTATAATTCATCCTTTTGACCCCTGTGTTTAGGACGACTCAGGGTTAAACTGTCAACCTTGATCAGATCATCCGAATCGTGCTCAACTCAAATAGTCCTGTGACTCCTCACAGGGACTACCCTGACCAAGGTTTTGCTAAATTGAAACATGACTGTACACAGCTCCTAAACTAGAGTGGTCAATCCCATCTTGACACAAGTACCGACAAGTCAAGTACTTGACTACACCCAGCAGCCTTCCATCACTGAATTAAAAATTCAGGTAGTCTAGTGCCTAAGTGCGGTGAGTTGCTTGCAAGTCACCGTGGTGGTCTCAGTTCGGAGGGATAATTATACCCATATTCTATCGGAGCAAATCTTGACAGCAGAAATAGCTCTGGAGTTGGTCACGTTCAGTGCAGATGTACCATTACATCTCACCTGTATGCCATACCAGTATCTTCACACTCATTGGTTAAGAGGACAACCAACCTATATAGCACACAACGACCTATGCTTGATAAACATTGTCATCCTTGGTAACAACGTATCATTTGGTTGCGAACAGATTTAAGGACTAAACGATAAATCCTCCTTTGTCGAGTCTAAATAGTCCTAAGGACTTCAGCACAATATAGGAGTTCATTAGAAGATGAAATATTTTATGATGAAAAATACCAAAATAATTTTTATTAATTCATAATTCATGTACAAATACAAAAATGAGAACAACCATCAACAGGCTGATGATTGGCTTTGGGATACTATAAACAATAATATCCCACTTGGCCTAAAGCCAATTGGTGCAGTATCTAATACCCATCTTCGACTTGTAGTTGTCGAACTCCTTCACCGCAATGGCTTTAGTGAATGGGTCAGCCAGGTTCTCCTTCCCATCGATCTTCTGAAGATCGACGTCACCTCGATCCATAATTTCTTAGATGAGATAGTAGCGATGCAGAATATGCTTCATCCGCTGGTGTGTCTTTGGTTCCTTCGCCTGAGCAATGGCTCCAGAGCTGTCACAGTAGAGCAGAACTATGAAGGAACCAGATCTAGGGTTTCAAGGTTAGATCTTGAAACTTTTTCAAGATCATACAGCGAAAGACTAAAATAAATCAAAATTTATTTTTTAAAATCAGAGAACCCCTAGATCTAAGATCCTATTATGTGATTATTACATAGCATTAAATCAGAAATTAAAATATATAAATATAGCATGAACTACATGTTGATCATATCAACATGTTTCTATACCACATCTAATGTATGTATTAAACAATAGATCAGATCTATTACCTTGCAAGTTAGATGCTCTAACCTCACTGATCTGAGTTTAAGGATGATGTTGCAAGCTGCACATGCATCCGACCTCTAGGAGTCGTCCACACAAGCCCACGAATCTCGATCAGAAGTCCTGCTTCAGGAAATCAGCATAGTATGCTAGTACTGCGCTGATCCTTCTTTGATGGTTGATCAGGTGCCTCCTTCTTCTTGATTTGGACTCTTCCAAAGATGAAAAGTAAAAGGAGGAGTTTTAGATCTGAGATACTCTCAGGAAACTCAAGATGGAGGGAGGAAAGATATGAAAACAAAAAACCTAGAAGAAGACCCTCTTCTTCTTCACGTTTTTCTCTCTAGACATCCTAACTTGCATCTTTTATATCTCCACGACCCAAAGGTCTTTCTCTATGATTTTTGGATGGCACAAATGTCTCTCAAATCTCTATCTTCACCTAAAATTTTATGAAGAAACTCATTTTATATAGAAAGATATGATAGAGTCCTTGTCTAGGTCAAATACCTAGTCAAAGCTTATCCAAACATGGCAAGTTAAGGGGCGCCCAACTCTTGAGCACCTCCTCCATATTTTCGTGCATGGATCATCAGCAAAGGGTGCACAATATGTATCCTAAAAGCCATAAAAATTTCAAAAAAAATTTGGATAAATTTGGTGCAAAATTGAAAGAGTTTTGGATTTCTAAAACTCTATCTCATAGAATTCGAAATCCAAACTTATTCCTTTTTGATTTGATCCAAACCACCTTCCATGTAAGAAAGAAGAGAGGAAACCTTTTGTGAATGTGGGAGAGACCTGAGAGAGGGCTTTTGTCACACAAAATAAGTGGAGATTGGCGTTGAATAAGAGAGAGGGCGTGGGGAAGGCTTATGTGGTACAAGGTGGAATCCTAGTCTTACTAGGATTCTATCTTATGACTTGTTTTAATTTGGTTTTCCAAACCAAATCAAACCAAAATTAGATCAACCTAATTAAAATAGGTCTTAACCCAATTAATAAAATAATTTAATCAGATTAAATTAGATTTAAATCTGATTTAATTTTCTAATCAAATTAGAAATTAGATTGACCCAAGTCCTAGTTGAACTAGGACTAGTTTTTCCTTGCACTTGGCTTATCCAATAAACTAATTGGACTTGATCCAATCAAGCCCAAAATAAATCTAATTAAATTATATTTAATTAGACTTAATCTCAGCCCATTGGCTTAATCAAATTAAGCCAATTAGCAATCGAATTGCTAATCGATCCTCCTGCAATACTTGCACTGGGTTAAATGTCAATCGTATTGATCATTTAACCCTAGAATGATTCTTAATCGTTGATCAACCATCCGATCGGATCATGAACTCTAATGTGTGTGACCTCATAAGTCCGAACCTAAGCTGGTAGCATAGAAATAAATTCCTGTACCAATCGAAGTGACCATCTAGCAATGGTACCCAACGACCGGATAGGTCGAATGTATAGAACAACATCTTTAGAACCCATGCGGATATAGTTTTCATATAATTCATCCCCTTGACCAAAATGATCATAGGTCACCCCAGAGTTCAACTGTCAACTCTGATCAGGTTGTCCACATTGTATTTCAAAATATCAAATCCATCTGATGGATTACCCTGGCTAAGGTTTTGCTAAATTGAAATACAGCGACTCATTCTTCTCCAACTCTTGGAGTGGTTAATCCCATCTCGATCACACTCTGACTTTGCAAGTACTTGACTGTGCCCAGAAGCCTTCCGTCCGTGAATTAGAAATTTAGTTAGTCTAGTACCAAAGCACAGTGAGTTGCTTGCAAGTCACTGAGGCGATCTCAAGTCTAAGAAACACTTATACCTATATCCCATCAAAGACATTCTCGACAGCAGAATGCTCTGGAGTTGGTCACGTTCAATGATGATGTACCCATACATCTCACCTATATGCCATACCAGTGTCTCCACACTCCTTGGTTAAGAGGACAACCAACTCATATGGCCTACAGCGACCTATGCTCGATAGAAGCTGTCGTCTTTATTAACAGCTTATCATTTGGTCGTGAACAGTTTTAAGGACTAATCAATAAATCCTCTCTTTATCGAACTTAAATAGTCCTAAGGACTTCATCATAACAACGGAGTTCATTAGAAGATGAAAGCTTATGATGAAGATGCCAAATATATTTTATTTATTAACAAATCAATTACAATACTTGGTTGCTCAACCGTCAACAGCTTGACGATTGGCTTTTGGGACATATTTCCCAACAACTCCCACTTGTCCTAAAGCCACTCGGCACAGTATCTAATACCCATCTTCGACTTGTGGTTGTCGAACTCCTTTATCGCTAGGGTTTTAGTGAAGGGGTCGGCCAGGTTCTTCTTTCCGTCGATCTTCTAAAGATCGACGTCACCTCGATCCACGATCTCTCAGACCAGGTGGAAGCGGTGCAAGATGTGCTTCGTCCGCTGATGTGCTTTGGGTTCCTTCGCCTGAGCTATGGCACTAGTGCTGTCGCAGTAGAGCAGGATCGGACCATCGAGGGAGGGTGCTACTCCGAGCTCAGTGATGGATTTTCTCAGCCACACAGCTTCCTTTGCAACATCCGATGCTGCAATGTACTCCGCTTCACAAACAGAGTCCGTCACAGTATGCTGCTTGGAACTCTTCCAGCAGATGGCTCCACCATTCAGAGTAAAGATATAACCCGACACGCTCCTGCTGTCATCATGGTCAGATTGGAAGCTAGAGTCTGTGAACCCCACAAGTTTCAGATCTGACTCACCATAAACCAACCATTGGTCCTTAGTATTTCTCAAATACTTAAGGATGGCTTTAACCACTTTTCAGTAATTTTCTCTAGGATCAGATTGGTATCTACTCACTACTCCTAGTGAGTATGCCACATCTGGTCTGGTACATGTCATGGCATACATGATAGATCCCATGGCTGAAGCATATGGGACTCTACTTATACGCTCTCTCTCTTCAGGAGTTATCGGACAATCCTTCTTAGAGAGAGAAATTTCTTGGCCTATCGGTAGATAGCCCTTTTTGGAATTCTCCATGCTGAACCTCTTCAGCACAGTGTCTATGTACATGGACTGGGATAACCCAAGCATCCTTTTAGATCTATCCCTATAGATCTTCATCCCTAGGATGTAGGATGCTTTACCCAAGTCCTTCATGGAGAACTGTGATGACAACCAAACTTTTATTCCCTGTAGTGCAGGGATGTCATTCTCGATTAAGAGAATGTCATCCACGTACAAGACAAGGAATACCACAACTGGACCATTTGCCCATTTATAGATGCAGAGCTCTTCTCCATTCTTAATGAAGCCATACGTTTTGATCACCTTATCAAAATGCATGTTCCAACTCCGAGAAGCTTGCTTCAATCCATAAATGGATCTCTGAAGCTTGCACACCTTGGACTCATCTGTGGATATAAACCCCTCAGGTTGTATCATATACACCTCTTCAGTCAGCTCTCCATTCAGGAAAGCTGTCTTTACATCCATCTGCCAGATGTCATAATCCAGATGGGCAGCTATTGCAAGCATTATCCGAATGGATTTGAGCATTGCCACAGAGAAAAATATCTCGTCATAGTCAATACCATAACGTTGACGATACCCCTTGGCGACCAGACGGGCTTTATAGGTCTCCACCTTTTCGTCTGCGCCCCTCTTCCTTTTGAAGACCCATTTACACCCAATGGGTTTAACCCCTTCAGGTGGGTCAACCAATGTCCATACATCGTTGACCTTCATGGACTTCATTTCGGATTTCATGGCTTCAAGCCATTTCTCGAAATCAGGTCTCTGCATTGCATCCATATAGGTGATGGGATCCTCATTATTCTCATCAAGTTCGATGGGATCACCATCCCGGACCAAGAAACCGTAGTATCTGTCCGACTGACACGATACTCTACTGGATCACCTTAATGGTGCAGGTACATTGGGCTTCGGATCTGATCTAATCATATCCGACTCAGGTTCAGCTATTGGTGTCAGTCCTTCTACCTGTTGAACTTCATCAAGCTCAACCTTAAAGGCAACGGTTCCTTCACCAAGGAACTCCTTTTCTAAAAAGATTGCCTTAAGGCTGACGAACACCTTTTGTTCATTAGCATGGTAGAAAAAATATCCTTTTGTCTCTTTGGGGTACCCTATGAATGAGCATTTGTCAGACCTAGGTCTAAGTTTGTCTGTGACTAATCGTTTGACATAGGCCGGGCACCCCCAGACCCTAAGGTGTGAAAGTACTGGCTTACGTCCTATCCATATCTCATATGGAGTCTTAATTACAGACTTACTTGGAACCCTATTTAATAGATAACAGGCCGATTCGAGTGCATATCCCCAGAAGGATATCGGCAAGCTAGCAAAACCATCATAGATCGAACCATGTCTAACAGAGTCCGATTCCTCCTTTCAGACACACCATTATGCTGTGGTGTTCCTAGAGGAGTCCATTAGGAGAGAATCCCATTCTCTCCTAGATATATGAGAAACTCACTAGAAAGGTATTCTCCTCCTCGATCAGATCGAAAAGTTTTAATACTCTTCCTAGTTTGTTTTTCTACTTCACTTCAGAATCGTTTGAACATTTCAAATGAATCTGACTTATGTTTCATCAGATAGACATATCCATATCAGGATAGGTCATCCGTGAAAGTTATGAAGTAGAAATATCCACCTCCAGCACTGGTGCTCATGGGCCCGCATACATCAGTATGTACTAGGCCCAAGAGCTTAGTAGCTCTCTCACCTTTTCCAGTAAAAGGTGACTTGGTCATTTTACCAAGAAGACAGGACTCACAGGTTGGAAGTGATTCACAATCACTGACTTCGAGGATTTTCTCTTGAGTCAATCTGTTTATTCTATTCTTGTTTATATGACCTTGCCTCTAATGCCATAAGTAGATATCTGACACACTATCTAATCTAGGGTGCTTGCCAGTAGAATAGACTCTTATCAGGCTTGATCTTTTTGGTCTGGCTCTGCACTGATGTCCCAGCCTGAACTTGCACCTTCTTCACTTTCTTCTTCTTGTTCTTCTTCCCTTTCTTAAAAGGTCAAGAACCAGAAGATGAACCTCCCATTAAGTTCACCGACTCCTTGTGAAGTTGGTGATCCTTCTCAAAGTTCTGAAGTAACCCCAGTAACCCGTGGTAGTTTACTTCAGGCTTTGTCATTCTATAATAAGTGAGGAATGGGAGATAAGACTTGGGCAGCGAGTTCAGTATTACATCTTTTCCAACCTGCTCATGCAAGGGAAAGCCGAGCTTGCTCAATCATTCCATCAGCTCGATCATGTACAATACATGATCAGTGACAGAGGCACCATCCTGCATTTTGGCGTTGAAGATGGCACAACTAGTCTTGTGCCTCTCCACGTCATTGGGTGTGCCAAAGGCATCCTCCAATACTTGAAGCATGTCCTTTGGCTGAGCCATCTCGAATCTGCGATTGAACTCATCGCTCATGGCAGCCAGCATGATACAACGCACCGTGGTCCGTTCACTGAGCCACTTCTGGTAAGTGTCTCTGATTGTTCCACGTGCATTGGCAGCTGGCTCCAGGATCCATTATCACATATAGGATCCGTTCATGCTCCAGGACTATCTTTAACTTTCGGTACCAGCTACCGAAGTTAGGTCCCACCAACTTATCATTGTCCAACAATGATCGGAGTCATCAGAGATAGGGTGAGGAGAATAAATGATCATATTAACATAATTTGATTTGGTTAGGTCCAACCATTAACATAATTTGATTTGGTGAATCGGATCAATAAATGATCAGGCCCGACTTTGGCCGGCCAACTTGATCACCATCAGAAAGACTCAAACCAAATTATCATATTATGAATGATAATTCCATTAGTCAATAAGCACCAGGCCTTTGGGCCTCCAATGATTATTAAACTAATGGACTCATTATCACTCACTTAATGGGAGGCTATGACTTAGTTATCAATATAACTTAATCATTTTTAGAAACCTAATAATTTTTGAGAATTTTATTAAAGGAATGATGAGAAAAAAATATCCAGCCAATTTCAATCCTCCCACTGACATCACCAGTCAGATTAAAAAGGATTTAATTAAAGCTGGCATTAGGAGTACCTAAATCAGTCAAACTAATTTACCTAATGACATGGGTGAGCCCTAATCACCAAGTGATCTAATGAAAATCTAATTCACTAGGTTGGCCAGGTAAGTAAGATCAGTGGTGGGGATAAGCCATTAACTCGTCAGAGGTCAAATCACTGCAAGTAGCTCCCGCTTAAAAACCACTGGTCAAACTGCCAAACTTACCTTAGACACCAACCGATTCATTAGTTTTAATTTGATCAACTTAGTAAATAGGGTTCCACCGCGTAGCCATGAATTAAATCCATCTTGATCTAGTTAAAGACATGGACCCATTCAACTACAACTATTGAAGTTGAGTCTAGAGTATCCTTGACCGAATCTAATTCAACTTCTGATTAGATTTGACCAATTACTCTAATTTAGTCCATTTCTTTAAGCTAACCTTAGGTCTAACCCAATTATGGACCTAATCCATCTAACCCATTGACCCACAAGTTTATGCAATTGTCTTAGGTCTTAATTCATAATTCTAGACCTACTAGACAACACTTAATTCTTTTAATTAAGTATTTGGACTGATGGGTCAGGATTTGACATTTCAAAAATAATTTTCAAATTTGAAAGGTTTTATTTTTTGTTCACCAAATATGTTGACTCATTTCACAAATAGATCAGCACATTTCATAAATAGCAATCCTATTGCTAATTACATAACAGAAAATAACTCAATCAGAATAAATCATGAATATTCCTTTAGATCTAATCTAACACATTCATGATAAATTTCACAATTGAACCTTTACATCTTTGTTGCCCAGCTATGCAACCCAAGAGGGAGGGGTGAATTGGGTTTCTAAAAATTTTAAGCCCAATAGATAACTTATGAAGAACAAAACAATGGCTTTAAATCAATATTAATTACCTAAAGCAGTATTGCAAGGATATAATAAAGAAATAAGATAAAGCGATAAAGCATACCACAAACACAAGGATTTATAGTGGTTCGGTGCTAACCTTGCACCTACATCCACTCCCCAAGATCCCACTTGGGAATTTTAATCCACTATCCTTTGTATTCAACCCGAATACAAAACATCGGAAACTCCGACACTAGCTATCCCAAGCTAGAATACAAGACGTCGGAAACTCTGACACTAGCTATCCCAAGCTAGATCACTTATTTCCCGGGTACAAGTAAACCCAAAACACTCCGATTTCAGGTTCGGATCAACCTTTCCTTGTTTTGGAAATCCTCCAAAAACAAGAACAAAAACTCACAAAGAGTTAGAAAATTTAGAGCACAGATTAATACAATAACAGCTCCTTAAATGAGCAAATATAACAATAAAAGCTTTACTCAAATGAAGAACCCCTTTTTCAGATTTTCTCAAAGTGGATGAACGCTTGAATGCTTGAGAAGAGGTTGATTGTTGATTGAAGATCTCTTGAAAGCTTTGAACAATCTCTAGATCAAGGTTGAAATAATAGGCGTGAAGAATTCTCTCCTTGAAAGATCTTGCTTTTCTCTTTCACAATCTCTCTGCTATATTGTGGATCCTCTCTCTTTTTCTCTTTGGATTTTTCGTTGATCTCAGGCTTTTTCTTGCAAATTTCGGATCCTTTCTTCTATTCTTCTCTTCTTCTCTACTTCTCTTCTTTTTCATCTTTTTTTGTTTTCACGTTTGATCCGCTATTTAATCTGCAATTTCTTTCACCATTTAAAGCATTTTGTAGCATTAGAAGTAAGAGAAAATAATTTAGGTAGATAAAGAGCCGTTAGAGGATTTTTAGGAAGCATAAATGGCAATTAAAACGGGCAAAAAAATAGCCGTTGCTGACAATTCCCGTCGCAGGGGTCGACTCATGAGTCGACTCATGCTTCAGGGGTCGACTCATGAGTCGACCTCTGTTGCAAAAATCAGAGAATGCGTTTCTGGAAATTCTTGACTCAAATTAGCAGGGGTCGACTCATGAGTCGACTCATGCCTTGTGGGTCGACTCATGAGTCGACTCACAGGTCGTGCCAAGCCAGAAAACTAGCGTGCCAAGGAGAATTTTTGCGTGCCAATCAGCTCACAGTGCCATGAGTTGACTCATGAGTCGACTCATGCACTTCAAACCTTCATAACTTCAAAAATATAAGTCCAAACACAATAAAATTTTCACCAATAGATTTCAAATCATTTGTTCTACCAAATGGTACTATCAAATCAGGATTTTAGTAAAATTATGATTTTGCCCTTGAAGAGCATAAGAACTTTTTCATTTTAAAATTATTTGTATCCCTTCAATCTGCTTTGTGATCATCAAAATCAATCTAGGAGCAACAATCTCCCCCTTTTTGATGATGACAAAATATTTGAACAAAAATACTTATGTTAATGCATTAATTTCAAAAGAATCCATTATAGGTGTATATGCTTGAAAAGAGTATGATTCTTTTGGCATGTAATATAAATGCAAAAATAGATTGTCCATTTTCTTAAAGATTTGAAAAGGGTATTAGATCATTTTGAGTTCAAGATATATCAGAGCAAGAGAAGATAAATAACTTTTTCTATGTATCAGAGTAAGAAAATTTTATAATATATCAGAGAAAATTTCACACTGTATTAGAGCAAATGTCAGAGTAAATTTCTCATTGTATCAGAACAAATTTCAGAGAAAATTTCACACTGTATTAGAGCAAATGTCAGAGTAAATTTCACATTGTATCAGAACAAATTTCAGAGTAAATTTCACATTGTATCAGAACAAATGTTATAATATATAAGATAAACTTTCTCACACTGTTATCGGATCAAATGTTATAATTTATCAGAGAAACCTTCACACTGTATCGGATTAAATTTTATCATGTATCAGAGCAAGTTAAAAGAAATTGTAGGATGTATCAGAGTAAAATAAATTTCTTAAGATGTATCAAGGTGAGTAAAATTTCAAAAGCAAGTTTGAATTTTGAAATATATCAGAGCATATAAAAAAAACTTATTTGTATTGTACTCATGATTTTGCTTTTGATGGATGACTTTTTGTTTAAGTTCTGTCTGATACCAAATTTTGATACCAAAATTTCTCAAAGTTTTGTTTAATCTTTCAATCCTTGTTTTTGTCTAATTTCTCCAATATTTGTTTAATTTCTTCAATATTTATTTTAATTTCTTTAATATTTATTTTTGTTTAATTTCTCTAATATTTGTTTAATTTCTTTAATATTTGTTTTAATTTCTCCAATATTTGTTTTAATTTCTCCAATCTTTGTTTTTGTTTAATTTCTCCAATATTTGTTTAATTTCTTCAATATTTATTTTAATTTCTCCAATATTTGTTTTTGTTTAATTTCTCCAATATTTATTTAATTTCTTCAATATTTGTTTTAATTTCTCCAATATTTGTTTTAATTTCTCCAATCTTTGTTTTTATTTAATTTCTCCTCCTTTTTCTATTTTTTATTTAATTTCTCCCCCTTTTTCTCATAATTTAGGATTTTGCTTTTTGTCTAATTTCAATTTTTGTTTTTGTTTAATTTCTCCCCCTTTTTGACATCATCAAACATAGTTAACTCTTTCTTTTCTTTTTCTGAAATATTCTTTAATTTCTTCTTCTTTAGAGTTTTTCACAGATGTTTGCTCTCCCTTAATATAGCAATTATCAACAGCAAACAACAACAAGGAGAAGACAATATTTTAACAAGAAAAAAATATATAACCAAAATATAATCATTACAAAGAGGTAGAAATATAGGTAAAAGATGATTCCATTAATATCATAATTGTTTCAATACATAAAATTCAACCAGCTAAATGTCAATACATGGCCCCAAGGTATAGATCCTAGAACAAGATACTAACTCCTAGGACCTAGATAAGTCAATGATCGGAGTCATCAGAGATAGGGTGAGGAGATGATGGATCAGAAGTGCGTCCTCTACCCCATCTGCCTCTGCCACGAGTAGGAGAGCGAGATGAACTGGGTGGCTGAGAATGCTGAGATGCTAGGGCTGAACAGAAAGGGTGAGTCTGATAGAATCAAGTACGTTCAGTGCTCTGGAAACAGATTGAAGTAGAGCAGTGAACTGGGTGGTAGCATGCTCACTCGATCCTCAGATCTCTTTCCTCAGTAGCTCATATCCACCTTCTAGTGCTCCTCTGAGCCTGCCAGCCTCTGCAGTGAGGTCTGTGACCTCAATAGTAGACTCCTGTGGCTGGGGATGGGCCAAAGCAAGGACTTGCCCCTGCAAGTCTAGAACTCTGCCAGTAAGTCTCCAGACTGTATCCTCAAGCTGCTGTATCCTGACGGACTGATCTGAAATCATCTGAAATACAGTGGAAATGTGGGGAGTAATGGTCTGATCAGAAGAAGTAGCTCCAGGTACAAAAGAAGTACTACTCCACTGGCTAGACAGCAAAGAAGCCACACGCTGTGAAATATGCTCGATCTGATCGTCAGCCAGTCTGAACTCTGATGGAGGTGCTCTGCTCTCTGGCTGATACACTGGTGTGGGCATCCTAGTAAACTCCGAAGGGCCAGCCTCAGTATCAGGAATGAACTGTGTATCTGGTGATGCTGCCCTGAAGTCATGTACAGGAGAAGATGGACCTTCTTCTTCTACTCTGCCTTCAGTTCTGTCTTCAGCTCTTTCCTCAGCTCTCTCCTCAGCTCTTTCTTCAGAGCCCTTGATCCAACCACCAACAGTCTTTGTAATTCCCATTCGGTGCAGGCTGTGTTGGTTGAAAGTGTCCACATGTGAGAGCTTGGTAGGTGTCTCCCCCTCACAGCTAACTCCAAACCTCCTAAAAACTCTAGTAAGGGCCATACCATAAGGCAAGTGTGCCTTGGATCTATTCAAAGTTTCTCTCATGGCCTCTATCATAAGTGCAGGGAGGTTTAGGGGGGTCTGAGTGATGATATGAAACATGACACATACATCTCTGCCAGATAGTAAGTCATGTCTACCACTCCTAGGAAAGAAGAGTTTTGTTACAATCTGATGCAGGACCCTCATCTCAATGGACAGTAGCTTTGCTTCCAATCTGTTTAAACTTCCTGAAAAAGCTTCTCCTAAGATAATTCTGATCCCTTCTTCTTTAATTGGGAGTTCCATATATGAGTATCCTTCACTAGGCAACTGAAGTATTTCTCCCAATATCCGAGAATTCAAGCATATGTCAATCCCTTTGAGAGTTGAAGTCACTGACCCGTTTCCATAATTTAGGTTCTGGTAGAACTCTCTGACTAGATCAACATAGGTGACTTCCTTAAGAGAGCAATAAAGTTCCCATCCTTGATTTTTGATCTTGGTAGCAAAAGTAAAGCCTTCTTTCTCAAAGAACCGAAAATCTATATTTTTCCCGATTTCTACTTTTCTATCAGAAAGAGGATTTACACTGGGGCTTATGGAGGATTGAGAGGGACCTTGAGCAGGTACTGAAACTGGATCGGGAACACTGGAAGACTGAGCATGCCTTTTCTTTCGGACAATTTCCTCAGGCTCTCGGATTGATTTCCTTCTTTGGGGAAGTTTCATCTTTGGAGCCATATCCAAAAAGTAGCAGACAAGAAGACTTGAATTTAGAGGAGGAGAGATCACAAAAGAGTAAAGAAGAATTTTGGTGGAGAAAAGAAGTGAATTTTGAATGAACGGTGAAGTTCTAGGGCACGTTCCACCCGCGCCAATCACTGCGAGAAAGCACAGAAAAATCCTTTTCAAGGAGGCGATTTTTGGTGGAGAGAAGGAGGGAGAATTGCCTCAGAATTGATCCTTGGATTTGGAGCAAGAAGAGTTGGAGAGGACGGCTTTCGGAAGAAAGATGATGAGAAGATGAGTCGTCTCACGAACAGGGTTTCCCGTTTAAAAACAATGAACCCGATGGAAGTTGGTGAGATTTACAAGTTTGCCATTGAGTCGACTCATGGGGGTCGACTCATGAAGTTCAGAAATTCAGGAAAAATACAAATAAATTCCAGAAAAATTCGAAATTTTGGGAGTAGGAATTTTGCTCAAAGATAAGTTTTTAGAGTGATAAATCTGAGCTTTTGGGACCAGGATAGATGTTGAAAATTGAGCTCTAAGAGTTTTTGACATCTATTCTTTGGAAATTGAGAAATTTCAGACAAATGGATCTAGAACTCCTAGATTTCTTCTAATTTCACAGAATCTATCCTCACTAAGGGCCTTTGTAAAGATATCGGCTAATTGATTTTCAGTGCAAACATATTCAAGAATTATATTTTTGTTTTGAACATGTTCTCTTATGAAATGATGTCTTATTTCAATATGTTTAGATCTTGAGTGTTGTATTGGATTTTTAGATAGATTTATGGCACTTGTATTATCACATTTTATTGGTATTTTATTAAGTTTGATTCCAAAATCTTCGAGTTGTTGCTTAATCCACAAGATTTGAGCACAACAACTTCCGGCTGCAATGTATTCGGCCTCAGCCGTAGACAGTGCCACCGAATTTTGTTTCTTGCTAAACCATGAGATTAGATTTACTCCAAGAAATTGGCAAGTTCCACTTGTGCTTTTTCTATCTAATTTACATCCAGCAAAATCAGCATCAGAATATCCTAACAAATTAATTTGTGAGTCCTTAGAGTACCATAATCCTATAGTTTGTGTACCATTTTAAGTATCTAAGGATTCTTGTAACAGCATTCAAATGAGATTCCTTAGGATTAGATTGATATCTTGCACATAAGCAAACACTAAACATGATATCAGGCCTACTTGCAGTTAAATACAATAATGAGCCAATTATACCTCTGTAGTATTTTAAGTCTACGCTTTTACCTTCATCATCCTTGTCAAGCTTACTTGAGGGACTCATTGGTGTGCCAATTGGTTTGCAGTTCTCCATTCCAAATCTTTTGAGTAGTTCCTTGGTGTACTTGCTTTGGGTGATGGAGATTCCCTCTTTTGATTGTTTGATTTAGAGTCTGAGGAAGAAGGTGAGTTCTCCCATCATGCTCATCTCGAACTCTCCCTGCATAAGCTTAGCAAAGTCTTGACAAAGGGATTCATTAGTAGACCCAAAAATTATGTCATCAACATAAGTTTGTATAATTAGCATATCATTTTGGTTTCTTTTAATAAATAGGGTTGTATCTACATTGCCTCTTGAGAAATCATTATTTAGTAGAAATTTGCTTAGCCTTTCATACCATGCTCTAGGTGCTTGTTTTAGACCATATAAAGCTTTATTTAATCTAAAGACATGATTGGGAAAAGCATGATTTTCAAATCCCGGGGGTTGTTCTACATATACTTCTTCAGAAATATATCCATTTAAAAATGCACTTTTAACATCCATTTGAAATAGTTTGAATTTCATAAAGCAAGCATAAGCAAGTAGAAGTCTAATGGCTTCTAATCTAGCAACAGGTGCAAAGGTTTCATCAAAATCAATTCCTTCTTCTTGATTATATCCCTTAGCAACCAGTCTTGCTTTATTTCTAATTACATTTCCATGCTCATCTAACTTGTTTCTAAAGACCCATTTTGTTCCAATTATTGAATAATCTTTAGGTCTTGATACTAAGGTCCAAACATTATTTCTTTCAAATTGATTAAGTTCCTCTTGCATAGCATTAATCCAGTTATGATCATTTTCAGCCTCTTCAAAAGTTTTAGGTTCAAGTTGAGATACAAAAGCACAATGATTAAGTACATCTCTAAGTGAAGAACGTGTTTTTACCCCATGCATAGGGTCACCAATAATTAACTCCTTAGGGTGGTTGTGAACATACCTCCATTCCTTGGATAAGTCATTTGTACCTTGAGGTTGTTCTTGAATTTCTTCACCTTTCTCATTTTGTTTGACTTCTTGATCCTTGTCTTCTGGAGTTGCTGAGTCTTTCAAAGTGATCTCCTTCATACCTTCTATTAGTGGATCTGCATCATCAACACCCTCATTCTTTCTTGAAGGAAGATCGTTAGATTCATCAAAGACAACATGTATGGACTCCTCAACTACTAAAGTTCTTTTGTTGAACACTCTAAATGCTTTACTAGTGGAGGAGTAACCTAGAAGGATTGCTTCATCTAATTTTGTATCAAATTTACCAAGTTTTTCTTTGCCATTATTTAATACAAAACATTGGCAACGAAAAACATGAAAATATGCAATATTTGGTTTTCTTCCTTTCCAAAGTTCATAGGGGGTTTTCTTTAAAAATTGTCTAATTAAAGCACGATTTAAAATGTAACATGCTGTGTTAATAGCTTCCGCCTAAAAATATCTTGGAAGGTTGCTTTCACAAAGCATGGTACGGGCCATTTCTTCTAAGGTTCTATTTTTCCATTCAACTACCCCATTTTGTTGAGGTGTCCTAGGAGCAGAGAAGTTATGGCCAATTTCATTTTCATCACAAAAATTTTCAAAGTCTTGATTTTCAAATTCTGTTCCATGATCACTTCTAATATTTTGAATTGAAAACCCTTTTTCATTAGTGACTTTTCGATGAAATTTAGTGAAAATTTGAAAAGTTTCATTTTTGTGAGCTAAAAAGAAAACCCAAGTAAAACGAGAGTAATCATCAATTATTACAAATCCATATCATTTTTCTCCTAGACTAGTGGTTCTAGTTGGTCCAAATAAATCCATATGTAAGAGCTCTAAAGGTCTAGAAGTTGAAATAGTATTTTTGGATTTAAATGAAACTCTAGTTTGTTTGCCTAATTGGCATGCATCACAAATTCTATCCTTTTCAAAATTCAGTTTTGGCAAACCGAGAACTAAATCCTTTTTAATTAATTTTGAAAGAGAATGCATGCTAATATGTGTAAGTCTACGATGCCACAGCCAACTAGTCTCATTTATTTTAGCACTTAAGGAAACTAGGCATTGCATGTCTAATTTAGTTAAATCATTCAAGTCTACCATATAAACATTGCCATGCCTATGTCCTATAAATTTAATGCCATCGTTAATAGGACTTGTCACAATGCAAACAGATGATTCAAAACTTACTTTATACCCTTTATCACAGAATTGACTAATGCTAAGTAAGTTATGCTTTAAACCTTTAACTAGTAAAACATTCTCAATGTATTTGGAGGGAGTGATACCAATGTTACCTATCCCGATGATCTTTCCTTTGCCATTGTCTCCAAAGGTGACCATCCCTCCATCCTTAGCATCAAGCATGATGAATTGTGATTCATCACCAGTCATGTGTCTCGAGCATCCGCTGTCAAGATACCATTTCCTGTTTCCTTCTTGGGATGCTAGACACACCTCATTTTCATGTGCCATCAGGCACAGATTGGCTTATTCTATTGAGGTTTCCTCGTCGGAGCTTGAGTCATCACTCGCACTCCAGGTCGCCATCATTGCCTTCTTTTTGAACTTCTTTGGACCTTTCTTCAATTGTGGACATTCGGATCTGAAATGTTCTGGCTTCTTGCACTCATAGCATATAGGGGTTTGATCTTTCTCCTTTTCTTTGCTTTGATCCCCTTTTATGAATTTCTTTCTCATCCCCTGTTTTCTTTTTCTTAGAAACTTCTTAAATTTTCGGGTGATGAGAGCCATCTCTTCATCCTGATCTTCATCTTCAGAGTCATCCGTTTCATAATCAGGCGAAGTTGTGGATTTGAGGGCAATGGTTCTTTTCTTTTTGACTTCATCCTCTTGATGTTGCTTCATGCTAAGTTCATGAGTCATCAAGGATCCAAGAAGCTCTTTTAGAGGTAGAGTGTTCAAGTCCTTTGCTTCTTGGATGGCAGTCACCTTGGCTTCCCAAGTTCTTGGCAGTGACCTGAGAATCTTCCTTACAAGTTCACTATTAGTATAATATTTGCCAAGACTCTTTAAACCATTGATTATATCAGTAAAATGAGTAAACATAGCAGTTATGGACTCATCATGCTCTATTTTGAACAATTCATATTTATGTACAAGCATGTTTATTTTAGACTCTTTTACTTGATTTGTTCCCTCATGGGTGACTTCTAACCTATTCCATATTTCTTTAGCAGATGCATAAGTAGAAATGCGATTAAATTCACTAGCATCTAGTGCACAATAAAGAACATTCATGGCTTTGGCATTTAATTGTGCCAATTTCTTGTCAACCTCATCCCATTCTTTCTCGGGTTTGGTTGACTCCTCACCATCTATAATCTTGGTGGGTGTGTGAGGACCATTCACTATGATACTCCACATATCATAGTCGAGTGCTTGTATGAAAATCTTCATCCGAGCTTTCCAATAGGTGTAATTAGACCCATTGAAAAGTGGAGGTCGGTTTGTTGATTGCCCCTCGGCTAGAGAAGTTCCAACATGGGTTGCCATAGATCTTTGACTTTTTGATTGTTAGATCAAAGAAGGGCTAGAGCACTAGCTCTGATACCACTTGTTGCCCAGCTATGCAACCCAAGAGGGGGGGTGAATTGGGTTTCTAAAAATTTTAAGCCCAACAGATAACTTATGAAGAACAAAATAATGGCTTTAAATCAATATTAATTACCTAAAGTAGTATTGCAAGGATATAATAAAGAAATAAGATAAAGCGATAAAGCACACCACAAACACAAGGATTTATAGTGGTTCGGTGCTAACCTTGCACCTACATCCACTCCCCAAGATCCCACTTGAGAATTTTAATCCACTATCCTTTGTATTCAACCCGAAAACAAAACGTCGGAAACTCCGACACTAGCTATCCCAAGCTAGAATACAAGACGTCAGAAACTCCGACACTAGCTATCCCAAGCTAGATCACTTGTTTTTCGGGTACAAGTAAACCCAAAACACTCCGATTTCAGGTTCGGATCAACCTTTCCTTGTTTTGGAAATCCTCCAAAAACAAGAACAAAAACTCACAAAGAGTTAGAAAATTTAGAGCACAGATTAATACAATAACAGCTCCTTAAATGAGCAAATATAACAATAAAAGCTTTACTCAAATGAAGAACCCCTTTTTCAGATTTTCTCAAAGTGGATGAATGCTTGAATGCTTGAGAAGAGGTTGATTGTTGATTGAAGATCTCTTGAAAGCTTTGAACAATCTCTAGATCAAGGTTGAAACAATAGGCGTGAAGAATTCTCTCCTTGAAAGATCTTGCTTTTCTCTTTCACAATCTCTCTGCTATATTGTGGATCCTCTCTCTTTTTCTCTTTGGATTTTTCATTGATCTCAGACTTTTTCTTGCAAATTTCGGATCCTTTCTTCTATTCTTCTCTTCTTCTCTACTTCTCTTCTTTTTCGTCTTTTTTTGTTTTCATGTTTGATCCGCTATTTAATCTGTAATTTCTTTCACCATTTAAAGCATTTTGTAGCATTAGAAGCAAGAGAAAACAATTTAGGTAGATAAAGAGCCGTTAGAGGATTTTTAGGAAGCATAAATGGCAATTAAAATGGACAAAAAAATAGCCGTTGCTGACAATTCCCGTCGCAGGGGTCGACTCATGAGTCGACTCATGCTTCAGGGGTTGACTCATGAGTCGACCTCTGTTGCAAAAACCAGAGAATGCGTTTCTGGAAATTCTTGACTCAAATTAGCAGGGGTCGACTCATGAGTCGACTCATGCCTTGTGGGTCGACTCATGAGTCGACTCACAGGTCGTGCCAAGCCAGAAAACTAGCATGCCAAGGAGAATTTTTGCGTGCCAATCAGCTCACAGTGCCATGAGTTGACTCATGAGTCGACTCATGCACTTCAAACCTTCATAACTTCAAAAATATAAGTCCAAACACAATGAAATTTTCACCAATAGATTTCAAATCATTTGTTCTACCAAATGGTACTATCAAATCAGGATTTTAGTGAAATTATGATTTTGCCCTTGAAGAGCATAAGGACTTTTTCATTTTAAAATTATTTGTATCCCTTCAATCTGCTTTGTGATCATCAAAATCAATCTAGGAGCAACAATCTTAATTTCTTTCGCTGCTTCATCTGCATGGGATATAATTGCAGCGGCACCCCTACCGCCATAGGAGACCCCATCGAATGGGAGGAGAGGGCCTTTAAACCCTACTTTTCTCCTATGATCGGACGGCCATGGCAACCAACCCAATTTGATTACTTGCTACTTGGATCAAGTATATCTAAATATACCAATTTTAAAATTTAAATTTTAAATTTCAAATTTCAAATTTTGAATTTTAAATTTCAAACAAATTTCAAAATTTTGAATTTCAAAATTTGAATTTTAAATTTTGAATTTTAAATTTTAAATTTCAAATTTAAAATTTCAACCAAATTTCAAATTTTAATTTTTAAATTTTGAATTTCAATTTTTTTTGAATTTTGAATTTTGAATTTCAAATTTTAAAATTCAAATTTTGAATTTCAAATTTTTGAATTTTGAATTTCGAACAACTTTCAAAATTCAAATTTTAAATTTTGAATTTTAAATTTCAAATTTAAGCTTTTAGATTACAACTTAATCTATGCATGCTAATATATATATCATATCTAAAAAACCCACTCTGATACCATTTATGGGGAAATTCAGTGTAGGGGTAAAATGGTAATTTTAAAACTTTTTCAAAATTATGATTTTATAGTGAAAAAATATTAATTAATCTAATTAATTAATATAAATTTATTCTATACTAGGATCTAAATATGATATATAGCATGAATGTATTTAAATTTAAAATTCGAATTTAAACAATAAATATTTTATTGTAATATGTTCAGAACACAATACCTTTGTACGGATAGTAGATCGCCGCAATCTGATCACCGTCGGAAGAGTCTGATCATTGCGACGTAGCCATACAGTATATCTGGCCTCTACGGATCATCCACATGAAGCTTCCGATCTGATCGACTCCTCACGAGTGCTAGCTCGTTGTAGAGCCCTTTTGACGGCCGATGCTGATCAAACTCCTTCGATCGATGTCTGTCGATTCTTCAGATACTTTGGATCATCAACAAACATGCTTGAGAGGATGTTGAAGATCTTCCTAAGATTTTGTGGGCTCACGACACTCATAGCTCACTTTCTCACTTTCCGAACCCCAGGCTAAAACTCTAGGAAACTCACCGAAAACCTTGCACCCACTTTTCTTTCTTTTCTTTCTTTTTCTCTTGGAAGGATATGGACTTCCTTCTCAAGCACAAGACTTCTCATGCCCTAGAATTTTTCTTCAAAAATCTTCTTCTTCCGTGCCCCACTCTTCTCCTCCTTTTATAACAACGTCAAACGTCTTATCCAAAAGAAAGGATAAAGATGAGTAATTGCACATTTGAATTCAAATCAAATTTTGAATTCAAATGGACACCAACTCATCCCTTATCCACTAAAGGGGTGAGGCATGGCTTAAATTGTGCATGGAGTGATTTCATGAGAAACCTTTTCTCATGTAATAAATGGGGTGTAAAAAAAGGGATAAGGTGGAAAGATTGATTGCCCATTCAAATTCAAACTTTATTTTGAATTTGAATGGCCAACCAATCATCCTTATCCATTCATATGTACATTAAAGTGGGGCATGGAGAGGGCTTGGCATGAGGAAAAAATTCATGAGAAGTTCCTTCTCATGAATTCAAATGGGTGCAATGGAAGTGAGGTGGCGCATGAAGATTGAGTCAAGGTGGTTTAATTATTTAAACCAACCTAATTGAACCAAATAAGTTAGGTCCAATTAGATTAATTCAAATCCAACTAAATTAGGCTTAATTAGGCTCAATAAAATCCTACTCAAATCAGGAATTGATTAAGCCCAACCCCTGATCAAATCTGGGACCAAACCATCTCGACGATTAGGTCAACTCTTAACCTAATCGGGTCTAACCCAACTGAATCCAATTCAATTGGACTTGATCCAAAAATAATTACTCAATTAAATTGAGTTAATTAGTGATCAAATCACTAATTAAACCTCTCATAAATACTGAGTCTAAATCCGATGGGCAATCATGCATCAGAATTCATCGATATGTAACCCTAATCGAAAAGTCCCACCAGTGGGACTCTTGACCCCGGTACCCATAATGTGTGGAACTCATGATCAGAGAATCTTGATTCTCAATCACTGAGTCCCAAACATGTAGGATTCTACATCAGCCATCAGATCAGATAGGAATCTCTAATTTGTGTGACCCCGCAGGTTCGAACCTAAGCCGGTAGCACAGGAACCAATTCCTGTACTAATCGAAGTGACCATCTAGCAATGGTACCCGACATCCAGATAGGTCGAAGAGTCACAATCGCAACACTCAGAACCTACATGAATATGGTTACTGTATAATTCATCCTTTTGACCCCTGTGTTTAGGATGACTCAGGGTTAAACTGTCAACCCTGATCAGATCATCCGAATCATGCTCAACTCAAACAGTCCTGTGACTCCTCACAAGGACTATCCTGGCCAAGATTTTGCTAAATTGAAACATGACTGTACACAGCTCCTAAATTGGAATGATCAATCCCATCTTGACACACGCACCGACAAGTCAAGTACTTGACTACACCCAGCATCCTTCCGTCACTGAATTAAAAATTAAGGTAGTCCAGTGCCTAAGTGCAGTGAGTTGCTTACAAGTCACCGTGGCGGTCTCAGGTCGGAGGGATATTTATACCCATATTCCATTGGAGCAAATATTGACAGCAGAAATAGCTCCGGAGTTGGTCACGTTCAGTGCAGATGTACCCTTACATCTCACCTGTATGTCATACCAGTGTCTCCACACTCATTGGTTAAGAGGACAACCAACCTATATGGCACACAACGACCTATGCTTGATAAATATTGTCGTCCTTGGTAACAATGTATCATTTGGTGGCAAACAGATTTAAGGACTAAACGACAAATCTTTTTTTGTCGAGTCTAAATAGTCCTAAGGACTTCACCACAACATAGGAGTTCATTAGAAGATGAAACATTTTGTGATGAAAAATATCAAAATAATTTTTATTAATTCATAATTCAAGTACAAATACAAAAATGAGCACAACCATTAACAGACTGACGATGGGCTTTGGGACACTATTCCCAACACTCGATCCATAATATCCCAGATGAGATGGTAGTGGCGCAGAATATGCTTCGTCCGTTGCTATGCCTTTGGTTCCTTCACCTGAGCAATGGCTCCAGAGCTGTCATAGTAGAGTAGAACTGGACCAACAAGGGAGGGTGCTACTTCGAGCTTGGTGATAAATTTTTTCAGCCACACCGCCTTTTTGGCAGCATCTGATGTAGCATCATACTCTGCCTCGCAAACTGAATCAGCCACAGTGTGCTGCTTGGAACTTTTCCAGCAGACAGCCTCACTATTAAGGGTAAAAATAAATCCCGACACACTCTTCCTGTCATCGTGATCAGACTGAAAACTAGAGTTTGTAAACCCTATAAGTCTCAAGTCTGATTCACCATAAACAAGCCAGTGGTCCTTAGTATTTTTTAAATACTTCAGGATGGTTTTAACAACCTTCCAGTGATTCTCCCCTAGATCAGATTGGTATCTACTCACTACCCCTAGTGAGTATGCCACATTTGGTCATGTACATGTCATGGCGTACATGATAGATCCCACTGTCGAAGCATATGGAATTCTATCCATACGCTCTCTCTCTTGAGGTGTTGTCGGACAATCCCTCTTCGAGAGAGAAATTCCATGGCCTATCGGTAGATAACCTTTCTTGGAATTCTCCATGCTGAACCTCTTCAGCATAGTATCAATGTACGTGGACTGAGATAAACCAAGCAACCTTTTAGATCTATCCCTATAGATCCTCATTCCTAAGATGTAGGAAGCTTCTCCCAGATCCTTCATGGAGAACTATGACGACAACCAAATCTTTATTCCCTATAATACTGGGACATCATTTTCAATTAAGAGAATATCATCCACATACAATACAAGAAATACCACTACTGGATCATTAGCCCACCTATAAATGTAGGGCTCTTCTCCATTCTTAACGAAGCCATACATCTTGATCGTCTTATCAAAACGTATGTTCCAACTCTGGGATGCCTGCTTAAGTCCATAAATGGACCTCTGTAGTCTGCACACCTTAGACTCATCTGTAGATGTGAACCCTTTAGGTTGTATCATATACATCTCTTCGTTCAGCTCTCCATTTAGGAAAGCTGTCTTCACATCCATCTGTCAGATTTCATAGTCCAGATGGGCAGCTATCGCATGCATAATCCGAATGGATTTGAGCATTGCCACAAAAGAAAATGTCTCATCATAGTCTATACCATAATGTTGACGATATCCCTTGGCAACCAGATGGGATTTATAGGTCTCCACCTTTCCGTCTATGCCCCTCTTCCTCTTGAAGACCCACTTACACCCTATAGATTTTACTCCTTCAGGTGGGTCAACCAATGTCCACACATCGTTGACCTTCATGGACTCCATTTCGGATTTCATGGCCTCTAGCCATTTCTCAAAGTCAGGTCTCTGCATTGCATCCATGTAGGTGATCGGATCCTCATCGTTTTCATCAAGTTTGATAGGATCACCGTCCCAGACCAAGAAACTATAGTATCTGTCCGGTTGACGTGGTACTCTACCAGATCGCCTTAAAGGTGCAGGAACAATGGGCTCCGGATCTGATCTAACCAAATTCGATTCAGGTTCAGCTACTTGTGTCGGTTTTTTCACTTACCGAACTTTCTCAAGTTCGACCTTAGACGCAACAGTCCCTTCACCAAGGAACTCCTTTTTTAAAAAGATTGTCTTAAGGCTGACAAACACCTTTTGCTCATTACCTAGGTAGAAATAATACCCTTTGGTCTCTTTTGGGTACCCTATGAAATAACACTTGTCAGACCTAGGTCCAAGCTTGTACGTAATTAAATGTTTAACATAAGCCGGACACCCCCAAATCCTAAGGTGCTAGAGTACTGGCTTACGTCCTATCCATATCTCATATGGCATTTTGGTTATAGACATACTCGAAACCCTATTTAGAAGGTAACAAGCCGATTCGAGCGCATATCCCCAGAGGAAGGTTGGAAGACCAGCAAACCCCATCATAGATCAAACCATATCCAACAAGGTCCGATTCCTCCTTTCAAACACACCATTATGCTGTGGTGTTTCAGGAGGAGTCTACTGAGAGAGAATTCTATTCTCTCCAAGATATGTCAAAAAATCCTTGGAAAGGTATTCACCTCCTCGATTAGATCGAAGAGTTTTCATACACTTCCCAATTTATTTTTCTACCTCATTTCGGAATAGTTTGAACATTTCAAACGACTCTGACTTATACTTCATTAAATAGACATACCCATACCTAGATAGGTCGTTTGTGAAGGTTATGAAGTAGAAATATCCACCTCTTGCATTTGAGATCATGGGTCCACATACATCAGAATGTACCAGACCCAAGAGTTCACTGGCTCGCTCACCTTTTTCAATAAAAGGTGACTTGGTCATTTTTCCAAGAAGACAGGACTCACAGGTTGGAAGTGATTCACAATTACCAACTTCAAAAATTCTTTCTTGAGCCAACCTGTTTATCCTGTTCTTATTGATATGACCTAGCCTACAGTGCCAAAGGTAGACTTCTGACACATTATCTATTCTAGGGCATTTACCAGAGATTTGAACCACATTAATAGGCTGTGATAGTAAGTAAATTCTATTATTTAGTTATCCAACGAACATTGTAACACCGTTCAAAATGATATTGCAAATATTTTTTTTATTAAAAATTCATAACCGTACATGGCCAAAAGGCCTACAGAAATAATATTTAATAAAAAGCTTGGACAATAGTGACATTCACTCAGAATTACATTACGAGAATTGATTACAAGGTTCATGATTCCTAAAGCTAGAACTGAAACTTTGCTTCCATCTCCAACGTTCAGGAACCTCTCGCCTTCATCAAATCTCCTACTGACTTGCAAACCCTGCATCGAATTACAGATATGATAAGGGCTTCCGGTATCCAATACCCAGGCAGTAGTATCACAAATGAAAAAGTTGCAAGGTGTTATCATATAATTACCTTGCTTTTTCTTTGGCCTGTTCGGATCCAGGGAGGCAATGTATAGAGGATAGTTCCTCTTCCAGTGCCCCTACTTCTTGCAAAAGAAGCACTCCACCTGGCTCTGGTTGGGCTTGCGCTTCTTGGTCTGACCCTGTGCTGACATCCCAGCATGCGACTGCACCTTCTTATTATTCTTCTTCTTGTTCTTCTTCCCTTTCTTAAAGGGTCGACGACCAAAAGAAGACCCTCCCACAATATTCACCGACTCCTTTTGGAGCTGGTGGTCCTTCTTAAAGTTCTGCAGCAACCTCAACAAGCCGTGGTAGTTCACTGCAGGCTTTGTCATCCAAAAATGAGTAAGGAAGGGGAGGAAGGACTTAGGCAAAGAATTAAGGATCGCATCCTTACCGAGCTGCTCGTGCAAGGAAAAGCCCAGTTTACTTAGGCGCTCAATCATTTTGATCATGTACAGTACATGATCGGTGACTGAGGCCCCATCCCTCATCTGAGCATTAAAAATGGCACAACAAGTTTTGTGCCTTTGAACATCGTCAGGCGTGCCAAAGGAGTCGTTCAACATTTGAAGCATCTCCTGTGGTTGGGCATTCTCAAACCTGCGATTGAACTCATCATTCATTGCCGCCGGCATTATGCAACGAACGATGGTGCGATCATTGAGCCACTTCTGGTAAGTGTCTTGGACCGTCCCTCTAGCGTTCGGGGCTGGCTCCTCAGGTGCCGGATTCATTACTATATAAAGGATCCGCTCATGCTCAAGGACGATTTTTAATTTTTGATACCAGCTATCGAAATTAGGTCCCATGAGCTTGTCATTATCTAATAATGACCGAAGCGACAGGGTAGTGGCCATAGCTGCATAAAGAAAAATCAGACCTTTATTAGTACATAAATTATTAATACTAAAGACTTGGACTTTAGTCTAAAGTTTCTCCCAGTATTTTTATGAATTGGTAACCTCAACATCCAATTTGAAGAATTACTTTAATTCTTTAGTGGGTTCTAGAATCCACACAGACTACACACGAGCCCAACTTTGGTTGGTCAATCCATGTGCATCTATGGGTAGGTTCATAATCAGTTGTTTCTCTAAACAACTTTTAATAATTTATTTTGCCCCAGAACCTAATCAGTAGGCTTTGGCCTCCACTGAAAAGATATGGTTAGGTCCAACCATTAACATGACTTGATTTGGTGAATCTGATCAATAAATAATCAGGCCCGACTTTGGCCGGCCAACCTAACCACCATCAGAAAGACTCAACCAAATTATCATACTATGAATGGTAATTCCATTAGTTAATAAGCACCAGGCCTTTGGGCCTCCAATGATTATTAAACTAATAGACTCATTATCACTCACTTAATGGGAGGCTATGACTTAGTTATTACTATAACTTAATCATTTTTAGGGACCTAATAATTTTTGAAGATTTTTATTAAAGGATGAAGAGAAGAAATTAACCAGCTAATTTTGATCCTCCCACTGACTTCACCAAATCAGATTAAAAAAAGATTTAATTAAAACCAGCATTAGGAGCACCTAAGTCAGTCACACTAATTTACCTAATGATATCGGTGAGCCCTAATCACCAAGTGATCTAATTAAAACTTAACTCACCAGGTTGGCCAGGTAAGTGAGATCAGTAGTGGGGATATGTCATTAACTCGTCAAAGATCGAATCAATGCGAGTAGCTCCCACTTAAGAACCACTAGTCAAACTACCAAACATACCTTAGACACCAACCGGTTCATTAGTTTTAATTTGATCAACTTAGTAAATAGGGTTCCACCGCGTAGCTATGAATTAAGTCCATCTTGGTCTAGTTAAAAACATGGACCCATTCAACTACAACTATTGGAGTTGAGTCTAGAGTGTCCTTGACCTAATCTAATTCAACTTTTGATTAGATTTGACCAATTACTCTAATTTAGTCTATTTCTTTAAGCTAACCTTAGGTCTAACCCAATTATGGATCTAATCCATCTAACCCATTGACCCACAAGTTTATGTAATTATCTTAGGTCTTAATTCACAATTCTAGACCAACTTGACAATACTTAATTCTTTTAATTAAGTATTTAGGCTGATGGGTTAGGGTTTGGCATTTCGAAAATAATTTTTAAATTTGAAAGATTTTATTTTCTGTTCACCAAATATGTTGACTCATTTCACAAACAAATCAGCACATTTCATAAAAAGCAATCCTATTGCTAATTACATAATAGAAAATAACTCAGTCAAAATAAATCATGAATATTCTTTTAGATCTAATATAATACATTCATGATAAATTTTATAATTGAACCTTTACAATTAAGTTCTTTCGCTACTTCATCTGCATGGGATATAATTACAGCGGCACCCCTACCACCATAGGAGAACCCCATCGAATGGGAGGAGAGGGCCTTTAAACCCTTTTTTTCTCCTATGACCGGACGACCATGGCAACCAACCCAATTAGACTACTTGCTACTTAGATCAAGTATATTTAAATATACCAATTTCAAATTTTAAATTTTAAATTTCAAATTTTAAATTTTGAATTTTAAATTTTAAACAAATTTCAAATTTTAAATTTTTGAATTTCAAATTTTGAATTTTAAATTTTGAATTTCAAATTTGAAATTTCAACCAAATTTTAAATTTCAAATTTTGAATTTTAAATTTTTGAATTTTGAATTTTAACTTTCAAATTTTAAAATTCAAATTTCAAAAATGGTATATTATGCACTCTACTTGACCTTCGAAAAGGAGATATTGTTGGAAAATGTAGGTAATTTCAAGCATGTATTTCAAAATTTTTGAAATAAAATACAGCGAAAGGCATCTAGATTAATCATATTAATCCAACATGCATATGATCTAATCATCAAATTAACCTACTCTAGGATCTATGACATGATATGTTGCATATAAAATCTGAAATAATCACATGATAAAATCTGCATGCATGGATGTAAGCGGTAGATCAAATCTATAACTATTTGAGTTCAGAACTCGATACCTGAGCTGAGATCGATGATTGCCACTGCTGAGAGAATGATGAAGAAGATCCTTACTGATTGTTTGCAGCAACACATATTTTCGACCTCTACAGAAAGTCCACTCGAAGTCCTGATCTGATCGATCTTCTCGAGAATGCTAGTTCGTATGAAGACCTTTCTCTTGATTGATTTAATTTTTTTTTTTAAATCTCTAAAATCTTTATAAAATTTGAAGATAAAATTATGAAGGAGATGAAGAGGTGAAAAAATGATGGAGATGAGACTATCTTCTCTTTTCTTTTTCTCTCTTCCCAAACCCTTGGTCCAAACCTTAGGATTTTTTGATCTTGTGCTCACCCAAGAGAAGAGGACTCTCCTCTTCTTGTTCATGCCAAGAACTCATGCCCAAGGACCCCCAACGTGAAGAACTTTCTCTTTTCTCTCTTACACACACAAAATCAACATAAATGCCTATTTATTTCAGTGTGTAATAAGGTAGGGCGAAGAGTCCAACAATGTTTGGACTCTTCCAAGAGATGTCCACCTTTCCTTTGAATTCCACATCCAAAAAACATGGGATGCCCCAAACAACTTCCTTTCATGTGGAATGAGATCTCCATCTAATTTTCCATGGTAAAATCCCTCATATTGTCACACAAAATAAAGGGAAAAGAAGGGATGGGCGGTAAGAGTTGTAGGTAAGTCAAACCTTATCTAATATGGTATTCAATTTCCAATCAGATTTGAACATACCATAAAAAACTAGATGTTGGTGCAAAAATCTGCCTGCGTCAGAGAAACTGGAGTCGAGGGAATCGCGGTCACCACCGGGACCTGCAAAAGAAGTCTAAACCAGAGTTGGGGTTGCTCCGGCAAGACCCTCCAATGCTCAAGTCAGTTCTCTGCCTCAACAAGAATGGAGTGCTCGAACGAAAATTTTAGCAGAGTTTTTGGGATAGAAATTAGAGCTTAGAGAGTAACGTATCTGGGGCCCCCCCTTTTTGTAGGCGGAGGGAGCAACGGATTGATAGCGACGTTGGTAACCGCCTAGTCGTGGGCCGCTCGGGGCCAAGAGAAATTTATTATGAAGAGTAATGGGGTGGAGTCGTGGCTGTCACCATGGCTCTCCATGTGGAGTCTGTTGCAGAGAGTGGAGCGACGTCCATTGTCGTGACTCGTCAGGGAGTGGTGGAGCCGCGCAGTATCCGTTGCAGGAAGTGGAGCAGAATCGTGGCCATTACTGCGGCCTGCCGTGTGGGGCCTATTACGGGGAGTGATGGAGCCGCACAGAATCCATCGCAGGAGGTGGAGTAGAGTCGTGACCGTTACTGTGGCCTGTCAGGGAGTCCAGGCCTGTCAATCGAAGTTCGATTGAAGCACCTGGTGAAGAGAGGTGGCTATCCATCTGAGAGGAGCTCGGATGCTACTGGCGGGCTGTCTACCGTTGGGTGCCTTGAGCGTTAGTACCATAGACGGGGGTCATTTGCTATAGGAGCCCAATCAGAGGCTTTCTATAGATGAAGTCTGGCTCCTGTAGGAGTCCGGACGAAGTCTTCCTGCAGTCGGAGTCGGGGACGAAGTCCGGCTCCCGTAGGAGTCCGGACGAAGTTTACCTGCAATTGAAGTCGAGGATGAAGTCTGGCTCCCGTAGGAGTCCGGATGAAGTCTACCTGCAATTGGAGTCGTGGATGAAGTCCGGCTCCCGTAGGAGTCCAGACGAAGTCTATCTGCAATTGAAGTCGGGGACGAAGTTCGGCTCCCGTAGGAGTCCGGACGAAGTCTAGAAGGTGGTCGATCATCGTGGAAACTTGGGTGGAGTTCGTCCGTCATGAAGAATCTGGTCGACATTGGTGGGGGGCTTATCCGTCAGCAAAACTGGGGAGTGTTACGTAGGCTCGGCCGTCAGAGAGGTTCAGAGAGAGGTCGCCGAAGGTCGGAAGTCAGTAGAATCCCCAGAGGGTCACTCCTGTCACGAACTTCAGCTGGGGGGTATTTTATACCCAACACTAGTCCCCCCACTTTCGAGTTCAAGTTTCGAGCGAAGGAAGTGCAGAAAAATTTTCACAACCGAAGTCGTTTCCTTGAATTCCGCACACGACCGCCCTCGAAAATCTTGGCATTCAATGTGCGGTGCTGGAGTCTTTTTTTGATTAGGGCGATCTGAAGGGTCCTTTCGAAATTCCCCCCGGTGCGTAGTCCTAAGCACCACACCATAATGGTCCCGCAAGCAGCTAGCCCTACGTCACGGTGAGTGGGACACATGACGAGCACTGGTGGACTTAGGGATATCCGCCACCATAACTGCGCCAGGCCCCGTCGCTTATTTAAGCCCTCTCCTTCCCTCCAGGGGCTTCACTTCACCTGAGAGTTGACACCTTTCTTCTGCCTGAGAGTTTAGTCACTCCATCGGTGCCCTTTTTGACTCTAAGCGCTCTTCGCACCAGTCTTCGCCATCTCCACTGGCTCCCCGCCTCCTTCAGTCTTCCGAGTTCCTTCGAGGGGTTCTCCTGCCGGGGCTTCTGCCCCGGAAGCCAACCTCGAGAGGATGCCACGGATCAAGAGGAGTATGAGGGGGGAAACAGCGGCTTGTGAATTCTCTGGCTGTCGAACTGTCACTGAGGGTTCCCACCGCCTCAAAGGGGGCTCGAGGGAGGATTCCTTCAACAACGGGGATTTAATAATGGAAACAACCGGTAAGAAAGTTCTGCCCGAGAATTTTGGAGTAGTTGAACGGGGTGACACCAGTCAAGGGGGCAGAGTTGTCATTACAAGCTGTGGTGGGATTCTTGACGTCGTCGGGGCCGAGGGATCAGAAGCGATCGGCGCTGACGGTGGGGCAGTAGAACTTGTTGCGGGGACGGTGGAAGTAGCGCATGCCGACCTTGTCGAAGTACCTAGGACGGTGGTTGTCGTGGAGCACACGGTGGTGGTGCATGTCTCCGACGCTATCACAGCCTCCGGGGTACTTCCGGTTCTTCCCGATGCAGGTCGTCATCGCTGCTGCCATCGCCGTCACTGCCCTTTGAATTCTATCCCCCCTTTTCCCCCTAGGGTTGGGGTTTCGACGATGGAGCGGAACGAGGCGGGGGGCGAGAGCTGAGGGATTTATCACACGTACTGGAAAATACTGCCGAGAAGGACGGAACCGAAAGGAGAAGTCGGGAGCTTGAAGTGGTCCCCAACGTGTTCCTTTTGAGTCTTGTAGTAATGTTCTTTTTCCTCGGCCCCCAGGGCCTTGTAATGTATACCTTGTTAATCAAGAATGAGAAGAAGATTTTGTTACTTCGTCCGCACTTTGCATCGAATTGTTGCCTGTCGAACTTCTTTCATTTACCATTGTTATTGTTGTATTCCCTTCTTTTTCTTTTTCCTTTTTTTTTTTTTGACGTCGTCCGGAGGTTACTGGTCGTTGCCGTGTCAGCTCGCTTTTTTAGTCATCCTTCTTCTTCAGCCTTAATGGCTCTGTAATGCATATTTAATAAATAATATGAGAAGAGAATTTTTTGCTACCTCTTTTACTCATGTGTTGAATTGTCGCTTGCCGAGCTTCTTTCGACTTTTGCCTTGCTCGAAATTGATGCCGTTCAGAGGTACCCGATTGCCGTCGCATCGACCCATCCTTTCATCCATGGCCGCAGATTTGCTTGGGGCCGCTCGGGTTTGATGCCCCCTTTCAGAGTTCGAGCTCAGAGGTCCAAGCTTCTCGTCACCCTGAGGAAGTCATCTTATCTCAGGCTTGCGTTGAGAGCTTTCTTGAAGATCGGGGTTTTTGATAAGAACCCCAATCTTTGCTGGGACGAGGTTCCCTAAATCTTTGATGCTGTTTATTTTTCATTCGTCGCTGACGCAGTCCATCGCTTTCCTTTTTAACTCCCCTCCCCTTTCTCCTTTTTCTTTTTCGAGTGAGGATTTTTCTTCTACTCTTGGTGGGGTCGCGGGAGCGCGAAGGGGCCGCTGGGAAGGTCCCCCTTTTTTCCATCCGATCATGAATGACCAGACCTTAATTGGTGTCGGGATGAGGTTCTTCCCCTATTTCTGTTGTAATAGGTTTCAGCTCTGGTTAGAACAAGGTCCTCCTCTTATCTCTAACAGGGCTATGGGGGCATATATGGATGTTGCAGGGCCTCTCCCCCCATCCGGTCTAAATGTAACCGGGCCTTCGACTTTGCTCAGGTTAGGACGAGGTTCTCCTCCTGTCCCTAACGTGGCTGTGGGGGCACATATGGGCATTGCGGGGTCTTTCCCCCCATCCGGTCTAAGTGTAACCGGGCCTTCGACTTTGCCCATGTTAGGATGAGGTTCTCCTCCTGCTCCTAACATGGCTGTGGGGGCACATATGAGCGTTGCAGGGCCTCTCCCCCCATCCGGTCTAAATGTAACCGGACCTTCGACTTTGCTCATGTTAGAACGAGGTTCTCCTCCTGTTCCTAACATGGCTGTGGGGGCACATATGGGCGTTGCAGGGCCTCTCCCCCCATCCGGTCTGAATGTAATCGGGCCTTCGACTTTGCTCATGTTAGGACGAGGTTCTCCTTCTATTTCTAACATGGCTGTGGGGGCACATATGGGCGTTGTAGGGCCTCTCCCTCCATTCGATCTAAATGTAACCGGGCCTTCGACTTTGCTCATGTTAAGACGAGGTTCTCCTCCTGTTCCTAACATGGCTGTGGGGGCACATATGGGCGTTGCAGGACCTCTTCCCCCATCCGGTCTGAATGTAACCGGGCCTTCGACTTTGCTCATGTTAGGACGAGGTTCTCCTCCTGTTCCTAACATGGCTGTAGGGGCACATATGGGCGTTGCAGGGCCTCTCCCTCCATCCGGTCTAAATGTAACCAGGCCTTCGACTTTGCTCATGTTAGGATGAGGTTCTCCTCCTGTTCCTAGCACGGCTGTGGGGGCACATATGGGCGTTGCAGGGCCTCTCCCCCCATCCGGTCTGAATGTAATCGGGCCTTCGACTTGGCTCATGTTAGGACGAGGTTCTCCTCCTGTTCCTAACATGATTTGTTTCGATCGTCCTGTCGATATAGGCTCGTGCCAAGAGAGAAGACATGTGGATATAAGACTTTTATTAAAAATAAAGTTATCGGTAATACATTCGTAAATTTTCAGAGCTCCATGGTCGCGGGAGGTCTGCTCCTCTGAGCTCCTTGAGGTAATAAGTTTCGGGCCGGACTACTTCTTTGACTTCGTATGAGCCTTCCCAATTTGGGGCGAGCTTCCCTCGATCCTGAGGTTGCGAGATGGCGGCTCATCGAAGCACTAAATCTCCTACTCTAAATACTTTATTCTTGACCTGGGAGTTGTAATAGTGGGTGACTTTCTGCCTGTAGGCTGCCATCCGAACTTGAGCTACCTCCCGCTTCTTTTCCAGCAAGTCGAGGTTGGCTTTAAGACCTTGCGAATTGTGATGCTCATTGAATGCCACGACTCATGCCGATGGGAGCTTGAGCTCAATTGGGATAACGGCCTCCATTCCGAAGGCTAGAGCGAAGGGGGTCTCTCCCGTGGGCAGTCTTTGGGTAGTTCGGTATGCCCATAATACATGATAAAGTTCGTCTACCCAAGTTTCCTTCGCTTTTTTGAGCCCTGTCTTGATCCCTTGCAGCAGAGTTCTGTTAGTCACTTCAGCTTCGCCGTTCGCTTGAGGATGGGCTACGGACGTAAAGTTGTGGGAGATGCTTAGGTCCTCACAAAATTCGATGAATCTCGCTCCCATGAATTGCCGCCCATTATCAGTAATTAGGGTTCTCGACAGGCCGAACCTGCAAACAATTAACTTCCAGATGAAGTCTTGCACTTTAGCTTCTGTGATTTTCGCCAGCGGTTCGGCCTCGACCCACTTGGTGAATTAGTCAATCGCTACCAGGAGGAACTTCCTCTGCCCCGATGCTATGAAAAAGGGTCCAAGGATATCCATCCCCCATTGTGCAAACGGCCATGGGGCACTCAAGGGTGTAAGCTCGGTGGCGGGCTGTCTCTGGATGTTGGCATATCTCTGACATCGGTCGCACTTTCTAACATATTCAATTGAGTCATGATGCATAGTCGACCAGTAATATCTTTGGCGGAGTAACTTGTGGGACAAGGATCTAGCCCCCAGATGGCTTCTGCAGATTCCTTCATACACCTCCCACAAGGCGTAGTCAGCTTCCGAAGGCCGGAGACATTTTAAAAGGGGCAAAGAGTATGATCTCTTGTACAACTTGCCCTCATAAAGGATGTATCAGGAGGCTTGATTTCTGAGCTTCCGAGCTTCTTTTGCATCATGAGAGAGAACCCCGTCTCTGAGGTATGCTATCAGTGGGTCGATCCAACTGGGCTCGTGGTCAATTTCTATCACGGGCCGTGATTCTTCCATACTCGGGCACTTCAGAACTTCAAAGAGAACACCCTTGGGCAATTCGATCGGAGCCAGCATAGCCAGCTTGGAGAGAAGATCGACCCTCGTATTTTCCATCCTTGGAATCTGCCTGATGTTGAAGCTACTGAAGGCGGGGATGAGCTCCTTTACCTTTTCAAGATACTTAGCCATGCTATCCTCCCGTGCCTCGTAGTTTCTGCTGACTTATCCCACTATCAGTTGGGAGTCACTGTGAACTTGGAGCCGATCTACTCCCAACTCTTTGGCGATCTTCAATCCTGCGATCAGAGCTTCATATCTGCTCCATTGTTTGTTGCGAGGAACTCGAAGCGTAGAGCGTACTCCACGATGATTCCCTCTGGACTGATCAAGATCAGGCCTGCGCTTGCACCCAACATGTTGGAAGACCCATCCATGTAGAGGGCCCAAAAGCAACCAAAGGGGTCTGCTTCTTCTTTGGAGGAGTTCGGTCGGGGCTCCAGGCCGTCAATTTCATCCTGTTCAGATTCGGCCTCCTCCGGGATAGTCTACTCCACTATAAAATCTGCCAATATCTGGGCTTTCACTACTGGTCTAGGTCGATAGTTGATGTCGAATTCTGTGAGCTCGATCGCCCATTTCGCCATCCTCCCGGAGGCATCCGTCCGGTGCAGAATTGCCTTGATCGGTTGGTCAGTGAGCAGTGTTACGGTGTGCCCTTGAAAGTAGGGTCGGAGCCTCCGGGCTGTAATCAACAGGGCGTAAGTTAGTTTCTCTAATTTAGTATACCTGGTTTCGGCATCTCTCAACACGCGACTGACGTAGTAGATTGATCATTGAATTTTTGCCTCTTCCTTGACAAGGACTGCTGCGAGAGCTATGGGAGAGACCGCCAGGTACAAAAATAGTTCCTCTCTAGGCTCGGGCTTCGCCAACAACAGAGGTGAGCCAAGGTAGCTCCTTAGCTCTTCGAACGCCTGTTGGCACTCAGCGGTCCAACAGAAGTTCTTCGACTGCTTGAGGGTTTGGAAGAAGGATAAGCACCATTCGGCCGACCTCGCAACGAAGCGATTCAGGGCTGCTACCCTCCCTGTAAGGCGCTAAACCTCTTTTATCGACTTCGAGGCAGCCATCTCCTGGATGGCGCAATTTTTCTCTGGATTGACTTCAATTTCATGCCCCGATACCATGAAGCCCAGGAACTTCCCCGAGGTCACTCTGAAAGCACATTTAGTTGGGTTCAGCTTCATCTTATATTTTTGGAGGGCATCAAAGGTCTCCTCGAGGTCGGCGATGTGGTTCATGGAAGATTTACTTTTCACGAGCATGTCGTCCACGTAGACCTCCATATTGCGGCCGATCTGCTCCTTAAAGATTTTGTTCACCAGCCGTTGGTAGGTTGCACCTGTATTTTTGAGGCCGAAAGGCATGACCCTGTAACAGTAAAGGCCATGGTTAGTAATGAAAGCAGTCTTTTCTTCGTCTTCCAGCGCCATCCTGATTTGATTATAGCCGGAGAATGCATCCATAAAGGTGAGAAGCTCATGGCCCGAGGTTGCATCCACCAGTTGATCAATTCTGGGCAGAGGGTAGCTGTCCTTTGGGCAGGCTTTATTCAGCTTTTTGAAGTCTATACACATCCTCCACTTGCCATTTGCCTTTTTGACTAGGACGACATTGGAAATTCAGTCAGGATAATTGACTTCTCTAATGAATCCGACTTTCAGGAGTTTGTCCACTTCCTCGGCTATCGCTTTCTGCCTCTCCGGTGCATGACTTCAGATTTTTTCTTTCGTCGGTCGATGCTTTGGATCGATAGCCAGACGATGTTCCATGACTTCTGTGTCAATCCCTGGCATGTCTGTTGGAACCCAAGCGAAAACGTCTGCATTCTTTCATAAAAAATCGATGAGATGCGTCCGCACCTCTTCCCCCAGGTTGGAGCCGATCTTCACCACATGCTCCGCATTTTCGTCGTTCAAAGGGATCGAAACCAGATCTTCGATTGGGCCGCCCCTCTCCTCAGTGAGGTCATCGCTGGCGTCCAGCCCATCAACTGGACAGAGGTCGGATTGGTCACTTCTTTGCAAGGCTATGTTGTAGCAGTGTCTGGCCAGGGCTTGGTCTCCCCTGACTTCTCCGACCCCCTGGTTGGTAGGAAATTTCAACTTCAAATGGTAGGTTGACACGATGGCTCGGAGAGCATTGAGGCCAGGTCGGTCGAGGATTGCGTTGTAGGCTGACGGTGCCTTCACCACCAGAAAATTCACCAGAGCTCTGGATTGTCTTGGATATCGACCCGCAGCTACAGTCAAAGTTATTACTCCCTCCACCGGGACAGCATTGCCGGTAAACCCTACCAGAGGGGAGCTAATCGGCCCCAAATGGCCGTCAAGGATGGACATTCTTGAGAAGGCGTCGTAGAATAAAATATCGGCTAAACTTCCATTGTCAACTAGAATGCGGCGGACATCATAATTAGCTATATTCAAGGAAACTACAACTGCGTCGTTATGAGAAAATTGAACTCCCCGAGCATCTTCTTCAGTGAAAGTTATGGATTCCTTGATCTTTTGCCGCTTGGGAGGTCCGACCAATACGTCGGTCGCTCCCCGCCGGGATTCTTTCGAGATGGTGTTGGCGAAATCCATCGGAGGCCGATTGTCTGACTGCTCCATGCCGGCGACCGATGCCGGAGAAGGAGCCTGGGAAACTGGAGGCGAGGTCAAAGCCTGAGATCTGGCCGTAGAGGCCGTGGGTCACCGTACAGATGCTTTGCGGGGAGGCATCGGGCGAAGATCTAGCAGGGGAAGGAGGAGAGGACATCGGAAAAGATGGTCGGAGGCGGTCCCGTTGAGTGCTCCTTTAAGAACAAGGGTACTGCGAAGACACAGCCCCTTCCTCTAGCGCCAATCCTGTTGGTGCAAAAATTCACCTGCGTCAGAGAAGCTGGAGTCGAGAGAATCGCGGTCGTCGTCGAGACTTGCAAAAGAAGTCTAGACCGGAGTTGGGGTTGCTCCGACAAGATCCTCCGACGCTCAAGTCAGTTCTCTGTCTCAACAAGAATGGAGTGCTCGAACAGAAATTTTAGCAGAGTTTTTGGGATAGAAATTAGAGGTTAGAGAGTAACATATCTGGGGCCCTCCCTTTTTATAGGCGGAGGGAGCAACGGATTGATAGCGACGTTGGTAACCACCTAGTCATGGGCCACTCGGGGCCAGGTGGAATTTATTATGAAGAGTAATGGGGTGGAGTCATGGCTGTCACCATGGCTAACCACGTGGAGTCTATTGCGGAGAGTGGAGCGACGTCCGTTGTCGCAACTCGCCAGGGAGTGGTGGAGCCGTAAAGTATCCGTCGCAGGAAGTGGAGCAGAATCGTGGCCATTACTGCGGCCTGCTGCATGGGGCCTGTTACAGAGAGTGATGGAGCCGCACAAAATCCGTCGTAGGAGGTGGAGCAGAGTCGTGGCCATTACTGTGGCCTATCATGGAGTCCAGGCCTGTTGATCGAAGTTCGGTTAAAGCGCCTAGCGAAGAGAGGTGGCTATCCATCTGAGAGGAGCTCGGATGCTGCTGGCGGGCTGTCTACCGTTGGGTGCCTTGAGCGTTAGTACTATAGGCGGGGTCCATTTGCTGTAGGAGCCCAGTCAAAGGCTTTCTGTAGATGAAGTCCGGCTCCCATAGGAGTCCGGATGAAGTCTTCCTGTAGTCAGAGTCGGGGACGAAGTCCGGCTCCTGTAGGAGTCCGGACGAAGTTTATCTGCAATTGAAGTTGAGGATGAAGTCTGGCTCCCGTAGGAGTCTGGACGAAGTCTACCTGCAATTGGAGTCGTAGATGAAGTTCGGCTCCCGTAGGAGTCCGGATGAAGTCTATCTGCAATTGAAGTCGGGGATGAAGTCCATCTCCCGTAGGAGTCCAGATGAAGTCTAGAAGGTGGTCGATCATCGTGGAAACTTGGGTGGAGTTCGTTCGTTGTGAAAAATCCGATCGACGTTGGTGGGGGGCTTATCTGTCGGTAAAATTTGGGAGTGTTACGGAGGCTCGGCCGCTAGAGAGGTTCGGAGAGAGGTCGTTGAAGGTCGAAAGTCGGTAGAATCTCCGGAGGGTCACTCCTGTCACGAACTTCGGCTGGGGGGTATTTTATACCCAACACTAGATAATACCCAAATTTGGATGTGAAAAAGGGAGGGTGAAGGGCTCTTTGGCATAAAAAGATTTCATACAAAAAACATTTCATCATGGAGAAATATGGCGTGCAAAATTTGGTGCGCAAGGGAGAAGAGTCCAATGCAATATGGACTCTTAATTTTCTTATTTGAATCCAAACCAAATCACATCTGATTTAGCCAAAATAAAATAGATAAAATCTAATCTAATTAGGTTCATAAATTTTTAATCAAATTTTAATCAAATTAAAAATTGATTGAATCAAAATCTTAATTAAATCAGAGATAATTCTCCCTTAGCGATTAGGTCATCTCATTGCCTAATCGGGCCAAATCTAATTGAATCTAATTCAATTAGATTTTATTTAATCCTCATTGCTCAATCAAATTGACATAATCAATAATCTAATTACTAATTAATCTTTCATTAATTCACTAATACTTGATGAATAAATTTATTACAATTTTTGCATGAAGTTAACCATCAATCAAATTGATGATTAAACCCTTGAAGGATTCTTAATCATTGATCAGCCATATGATTAGTTAGAAACTTCTTTTGAGTATGACCTCATAGGTTTGAATCTAAGTGGGTAGCATAGGAATAAATTTTTGAACCAATCGATGTAACCATCTAGCAATGGTGAGTCGACGTCCGGATAGGTCGAAAGATGGCGAGTTCAAAAATCTATTGGCGTATGATTATCATATAATTCATCCCTTTGACCCTAATGCTCAAGGACGATCTAGGATTTAACTGTCAACCCTAGATAAGTAATCCACATGATATTTTAATCTTTCAAATCCATCACATGGATTATCCGAGCCTAGGTTTTGCTAAATTGAAATATATTGATATATTAACTCCTACTAATTTGGAGGGGTCAATCCCATCTTGACTCACACACTGACTTGACAAGTACTTGACTGCATCCAGTAACCTTTCATCACTGAATTTAAAACTCAATTAGTCTGACATCAAAGTACAGTGAGTTGCTTGCAAGTCACCGTAGTGATTTCAGATCGCAGGGATACTTATACCCATATCCTTTGCAAGCTACTCTTGACAGTAGAGTACTCCACAGTTAGTCACGTTCAGTGATGATGTACTCCTACATCTCACCTACATGTCATACTAATGTCTGCACACCATTTGGTTACGAGGATAACCAATGCATATGGCACACAATGACCTACACTTGATATCGTTATCGTCCTAGTAATAGTGTATCGTTTGGTCATGAACCAGTTTAAGGACTACACGATAAATCCCCCTTTATCGATCAAAATAATTCTATGAACTTTATTACAACATAGGAGTTTGTGAGAAGATATAATCTTATGATAAAAAAAGTCAAATAAATTTTATTATTGATTAATTTATATACATTTATAATGAGCACAATCATCAAATGATTGACTTTAGGACACAATTCCCAATAACTCCCACTTGGACTAAAGCCAATCAATATAGTATCATATATCCATCTTCGATTTTTCATCTCAGAACTCCTAGATACTGAGGCTTTAGTAAATGAGTTGGTCATGTTTCTCTTTTCGTCGATCTTCTAAAATTTAACATCACCTTAACAGATTTTTCGAATAAGATGGTAGCGATGCAAAATGCTTGGTAAGCTAATAGGACTTCGGCTCTTTAGCATGAGCTATGGCTCCAGTGCTGTATAATACAACAAGCTCATCTTCGAAGGGTGCCACTCCTAGCTTGCTAATGAACCTCTATAATCATGTAGCTTCCTTTCATGTATCGGATGCTACAATGCATTCAGCCTCGCAAATTTGAATTTGGCTATATTTTTCTGCTTGGAACTTTTCCAGCAGATTGCTCCATTATTTAGGGTAAGGATGTATTTCGATATGTTCTTGTTATTATTATGTCCAACTAAAAACTAGAGTCATACTCTATAAGTTTTAAGTTAGATTCTCCATAACCAAATCATCGATCCTTAATATTTCTCAAATACTCAAGGATGACCTTCCAGTGATTCTCACTCAGATCTTACAATTATCCACTCACTATCTCTAATGAGTATATCATATCTGATCTCATACATGGTGTACATGATATAACAAATTCTACTCATAAATACTCTATATACATAGACTGGGATAACCCAAGCAGCCTCTTAGATCTAGCTCTATAGATCTTCATCTTTAGGATGAGAGAAATTTTTCTCAAGTCCTTTATGGAGAATAATGATAACAGCAAAATCTTTATTCCCTGTAATGTAAGGAATGCCATTCTTGATTAAGAGAATTTCATTTGTATACAAGATAAGAAATATATTCAAAGAACTATTAACACATTTGTATTTGCAAGGTTCATCTTCATTCTCAATGAAGCCATGCATTTTGATCACTTATCAAAATGCATGTTCCAACTTCAAAATATTTTAGCATTGCCCTAGGAGAAAAATATCTCATTATGATCAATACCATAATATTGACGATATTCTTAGGCAACCAGACAGGCATTGTAGGTCTCCACCTTCTCGTCTGCGCCCTCTGATCCTTTTGAAGATCCACTTACACCCTATGAATTTTATCCCTTCGAGTGGATCAACGAGTGTCCATACACCATTGATTATTATGGACTTCATTTCAGACTCTGTGGCTCTAAGCCTTTAATCGAAGTCAGACCTCTTCATGGCATCCATGTAGATGATCAGATTCTTGTTGTTTTCATCGAGTTCAATAGGATCACGTCCTGAAACTAGAAACTGAAGTATCTATCCGATGGATGCGGTACTCTATCGGATCTCCTTAATGGTGCCTCTACAATGGATTTCGGGCTTGATCTAATCAAATTCGATTTTATGGATTCACTAGATTGTGTTGGTTCTTCTATCTGTCGAACTTCATAAGTTCCACATTAGAGACATTAGTTCCTTCACCAAGGTACTCTTTTTCTAAAAGGAATGCCGAACAACTTTTATTTTTTAGCAAGGTAGAAGTTATATCCTTTAGATTCTTTGAGATTATCCTACAAAATAATACATATAGGATTAGGATATATGCTAATCAGTCTACAAATGCTTGACATAAAACAAACACTCCCAAACCCTAAGGTAAGAGAGTATTGGCTTACGCCAAGTCCATGTCTCATATAGAGTCTTTGTGACTGATTAATTCGGAGTCCAGTTCAGAACATGATAAATAGTCTTAACAGCATAATCTTAAATAGAGACTGACAGACTTGTAAACCCCATCATGAATCGAACTATGTCTAACAAAGTCGATTTCAATAAGAGAGAATCTTATTCTCTTCTAGATATATCAAAAACTCATCGAAAAAATATTCACCTCCTTGGTCTAACTGAAGAGTTTTAATGCTCTTTCCAGTTCGTTTCTCTACCTTCTTAAGAAATTATTTGAATATTTTAAATAATCTAAATTTATGACAAACATGTTTGGAGATCAATGCATCAATATGTATCAGACTTGGAACATCATTGGCTCGTTCACCTTTTCTAGCAAAAGGTGACATGGTCATCTTACTAAGGAGATAGGATTGACAGGTTGATAATGATTCACAATCATTGACTTCGAGAATTATTTTCTATTGATCCTATTCTTGTTTATATGACTGAGCCTAAATTGTCAAAGATAGGCTTTCATGACATTATCTACTCTAAAGAGTTTGTTTGTTGTGTACAGTACACTAACAGGCTGTGACTATTCATAAATACCATATTTTTAGTTATCCACCATGATTTTGATATTATTTATAATGATATCATAAAAATTATTAGACAATAGTGACAATCACTAAAATGATATTATTAGAATTTAAAATAAGCTCGATAATTCTTAAAATCAGGATTGGAGCATAACTTCTATCTCCAATATTTAGGAACCTCTTGCTATTTTCAAACTTTTTACTAACCTGAAGTCATTGTAATAATTTGCAGGGACTTTCGATATCTAATAATCAGATAGTAGTGTCACAGATAGAGAAATCACAAGGTGTTATTATATAAGTACCTTGTCCAGCAATCCTTAGTTGATTTCTCTTCCTTAGCTTGTTCGGATTGAGGGACTCTGCCAGACTAGGTTAATCTTAGACTCTTTTGTCAATTCAGGCTCCTCAGCCCAAGTACGACTCTCTTGCATCTTCTTTTCTTTTTCTTTCTTAAAGAATTGTTGCTCTACTGAAGACGCATCTTCAGAGGTGTAAAAGAACTCCTTCAACTTTTGAAGAATTTTCTTCCACTGAGCATCATTGAATTTACAACTAAATTCACATTCTTTACTACTCTCAAAAATATCACACGGTGATATGATCATTTGGCCACTTCTGATAAGTGCCTTTAATCGCATCATATGTGTTGGATGTGAGAACTTCAGGTGTTGGATCCATAATCATATATAAGATCCATTCATGCTCTAGAACTATTTGCAACTTCTGATACCAACTATCAAAGTTGGGTCCTATAAATTAGTCACTGTCAATAGTGAATGGAGCAACGGACATCTAGCCATAACTGAAAAGAAAACATAATACTTTTATATTTATGAATTGATTAAGCCTAAAGACTTGGACTTTAGTCTAAAGGTTCTCTTACTATTTTATACAAATTGATAGTCTCTACCTTCAATCTAAGAAATTACTTTAATTCCATAGTGGGTACTAGAATCTACACAGACTACATACCGGCCTAAGGATGGCTTGGCCAATCTATATGCACTTATGAGTAGGTTCTCAATCAATTATTTTTTTAAATAATTTTTAGTTATTAATTTAGCCCCAGATTTCATTTCAGTAGGTGATGGGCCTCCACTGAAAGTTTCGGTTAGGTCAAACCATTAACATGAACATACTCAATGATTCTAACTAATGAATGATCAGGCTCGAGGATGGCTCGGTTAACCCAACCATTCATCAGATAGTATAATAGAGTCATCATATGATAAATGATAATTCCATCATTCAGAGAGAACACTAGATGGATAGTGCCTGCAATGTTAATCAGCAATAATGGACCCATCACCATTCACCTTAATGGGAGGCTATGATCTAGTTATCATCAAAACCAGCTCATTTTAGAGATCTAATAATTTAAAGAATTTAATTTATAAATTAAAAAAAAAAAAGATCAACTAGTAAACCACAATCCTCCCACTGACTTCATCAAGTCATTGAATTGGATCAGGATCATGCTGGTTGAAATGGTACCTAGATCAGTCACACTCATCAATCTTAATGGCATAGGTCAACTCGAATCACTTAGCGATCTAATCAAAATATAATTCATCAAATTGGCTAGGTAAGTAAGATCAGTGGGAGGGTTTGCTAAGCTAGCCTTGGACACCATCGAAATGGTCAGGTAAGCTGCTTCTAATTAAAAATAATCAATTAAAATGTCGAACTTACTTTAGACACCAATTGATTAGTTAGTTTCGATTTGACCAACCTAATGATTCGGGTTCAACCACTGAGCCACAATCTAGGTCCATTTGATCTAATCAAAAATATGAACTTGACTATCTACAACTATTGTATTAGAAAAATCTTGATTAATCTAATTCAATATTTGGTTAGACTTAATCAATTTCTCTACATGGTCAATTAACTCTTTGATTCTAATCTTAGGTCTAACCCAATTAAAAGGATCCGATTTGAGCTAACCCATGCTCTCATGTCTTATGTAAAATCATTAGATTTTTAATTATAATTTTAGGTCTAATCAATTTTACACTTAATTCTCAATTAAGTTTCAACATCAACATGGGTTTAGGTTTAAGTTTGAAATAATTTTAATTTTTTATTTTATAAATAATTTACATTAAATTTTATGCAAAGATTTTTTATTCTAAAATCAGGTCGACTCAATCAACATCAAGCCAGCTACACAAGGAGATTGGATCAACTCAGTTCAAAATTGGGTCAGCTCAGTAAATGTGTGAGCATGATTCAAGAAGTTTCGGATCTAAAAATCTTACATAATCCTAAAATAAAATCAATCATAAACATCCTTTTAGATCATATCTAAATTTTTATAATTTTAGAATTTATTTTTTCATGATTAAAATAATTTTAATCATATAGATTAGATATTTTATTTTTCATACAATTTTGTATCACATACAACAACCTAGGATTTCAAGATCTAGAATTTTGTAGAAGAATAATAAGTTCTTCTTTTCTCATTCTTTTTCATAGAATTTAATTGTATGGCACCCCTATACGTCATAAGAGCATCCTATCGAATGATAAGAGAGGACCTTTAAACCCTTCTTGCTCCAATGATCGGATGGCCTCGTGATCAATCCAATCCAAGTACTTACTAATCGGATCATCTAATCTAATCACAAATCATATATACTTGAATTTAAATCTAATTTAAATTATATCATATCTGATTACAATCTTAGATTACATCTAAATCAGATCATAAATATTACATGCAACATATAAAATCAGATTTTATCAAAAATCAGCACAAACTAGGATAACTTTTTCACTATAAGGGATAAACCCTATAGTAGGATAAACTTGTTTCAGTTTGTGCGATCTACCATTAATTAAATTTAGATCTAAAATATCATATATCAGATCTAAATAAAATTTAAATTTAGATTTAATATGCACATATAATATGTCATGCATGTATTTGTTGGAAAACATAGACGATTTCATGCATGTATTTCAAAATTTTTGAAATAAAATACAGCGGAAGATATATAGATCAATCATATTAATCTAATATGTATATGATCTAATCATCAAATTAACCTACTCTAAGATCTATGACATGATACGTTGCATATAAAATTTGAAATACTCACATGATAAAATCTGCATGCATGGATGTAAGCGATAGATCAAATCTCTACCTATCTGAGTTCAGAACTCGATACCTGAGCATGGATCGATGATCGCCACTACTGAGAGACATGATGAGAAAGATCTTTGCTGGTTGTTTACAGTCGCACACATATCCGGCCTCTACGGGAAGTCCATCTGAAGCCCCGATCTGATCGATCTTTTCGAGAATGCTAGTTCGCGTGAAGACCTTCTTCTTGGTTGATCTAGATCTTTTCTTCAAATCTCTAAAATCTTTTTAGAGGTTGAAGATAGACTTCTGGAGGAGATGAAGAGGTAAAAGAAATATGGAGAGGAGACTATCTTCTCTTTTCTTTTTCTCTCTTCCCAAACCCTTGGTCCAAACCATAGGGTTTTTTGATCTTGTGCTCACCCAAGAGAAAAGGACTCTCCTCTTCTTTTTCACGCCAAGAACTCACACCCAAGGACCCCCAACATGAAAAGCTTTCTCTTTTCTCTCTTACACGTACAAAACCAACATAAATCCCTATTTATTCAATGTGTAATAAGGTAGGGCGAAGAGTCCAACAATGTTTGGACTCTTCCAAGAGATGTCGCACCTTTTCTTTCAATTCCACATCCAAAAAATAAGGGACGCCCCAAACAACATCCTTTCATATGGAATCAGATCTCCATTTGATTTTGCATGATAAAATTCCTCATATTGTCACATAAAATAAAGGGAAAAGAAGGGATGGGCGGCAAGAGTTGTAGATAAGGTCAAACCTTATCTAATATAGTATCCAATTTCAAATTAGATTTGAACATACCATAAAAAACTAGATAATACCCAAATTTGGATGTGAGAAAGGGAGGGAAAAGAACTCTTTTTTTTTGAAAAAATCTCATGCAAAAAATATTTCAGTGTGGAGAAATATGGCATGCAAAATTTGGTGCGCAAGGGAGAAGAGTCCAATGCAATATGGACGCTTAATTTTCTTATTTGAATCCAAATCAAATCATATCTGGTTTACCCTAAATAAAATAGATAAAATCTAATCTAATTAGGTTCATAAATTTTTAATCAAATTTTAATCAAATTAAAAATTAATTGAATTAAAGTCTTGATTAAATCAGAGATAATTCTCCCTTAGTGATTAGATTATCTCATAGCCTAATCGGATCAAATCTAATTGAATATAATTTAATTAAATTTTATTTAATCCTCTTTGCTCAATTAAATTAAGCTAATCAGTAATTTAATTTTAATTAATTCTATATTAATTCACTAGTACTTGGTGAATAAATTTATTGTAACTTTTGCATAAGGTTAACCATCAATCGAATTGACGATTAAATCCTTGAATGATTCTTAATCATTGATCAGCCACATGATCAGTTAAATTTTTTTTTTGAGTGTGACTCCATAGGTTTGAACCTAAGCCAGTAGTATAGAAATAAATTCTTGAACCAATCATTGTAACCATCTAGCAATGGTGACCTGACGTCCGGATAGGTCGAATGATGGCGAAGCAACATTCAAGAACTTATTGGCATATGGTTACCATATAATTCATCTCTTTGACTCTAATGCTCATGGATGATCTAGGATTTAACTATCAATCATAGATAAGTTATCTACATTGTATTTCAATCTCTCAAATCTATCATATGGATTATCCAGACTCAGATTTTGCTAAATTGAAATACATTGATACATTAACTCTTACTAATTCAGAGGGGTCAATCTCATTTTGACTCATACACTGACTTGATAAGTACTTGACTGCATCTAATAATCTTTCATCACTGAATTTAAAACTTAGTTAGTCCGACATCAAAGTACAGTGAGTTGCTTGCAAGTCACCATGGTGATCTCAGATCGGAGGGATACTTATATCCATACCCTTTGCGAGCTACTCTTGACAGTAGAGTGCTCTGTAATTGGTCACATTCAGTGATGATGTAGTCCTACATCTCACCTACATGCCATACCAGTGTCTCTACACTATTTGGTTGTAAGGATAACAATGCATATGGCACACAATAACCTATACTTGATATCGCTATCATCCTAGTAATAGCATATCGTTTGGTCGTGAACCAGTTTAAGGACTATATGATAAATCCTCCTTTATCAATCAAAATAATTTTGAGGACTTCATCACAACATAGGAGTTCGTTAAAAGATGTAACCTTTTGATGAAAAAGATCAAATAACTTTTATTATTGATCAATTCATATACATTTATAATTAGTACAATCATCAAATGATTGGCTTTAGGACATAATTCTCAACAGATGTGTGTAGTGGTTATGCCTCAGCAATGGGCATTTTAGGTTAAGGATCAACTTTTGGATTGATTGTAGGTCATGAATTTTCTCAAGTTCAATTGTCCTCCCACTGCCCCCTTCTTAGATAAAGTTTCTCCAAAAAAATGGCATGCATACTAACAAACACCTTTTTGTTGAGTAGGATAGTAGAAGTAGTATTCTATACTCTCCTTAGGATAACCTACAAACCTGTATTTATCTAATTTAGCACTATGTTTATGTCTTCCATATTCTTGACATAAGCAAGATAGCCCCATATCTTCAAATGTTTAAGACTGGGCCTCTTTTCTTTACATATCTTATATAGAATGCTAGTAACAAATTTAGTTGATACTTTGTTCAAAATGTATGCTACGATCTCAAAAGCATATCCCCAGAAGGAGATCAGAAGATCTGTGAAGCACATCATAGATTACACCATATCTAATAAGGTGTAATTCCTTCTTTCCATAATACCATTCAATTATGGAGTGTAAGGAGGAGTCCATTCAGAGAGAATTTTATTACCTTTAAGATGATTAAGAAACTCACTAGTTAAGTATCCCCTTCCTCAATCAGATCGAAGAGCTTTAATATTTTTGTTAGTTTATTTCTCAACCATTCTTTGGTATTCTTTAAACTTATCAAAGGTTTCAGATTTATATTTCATTAAATACACATATCTAAATATTGATAAATCATCAGTAAACATAATGAAATAGGAGTATCCATCTTTGGCCTGAGTTGTCATTGGGCCAAAAATATCTGTATGTACTAAGCTCAATAAAACACTCGCCCTATCTCCATGTCCAGAAAATGGAGTCTTAGTTATCTTACCATGAGACAAGATTCATAAGTTCCATATAAATTAAAATTATATATGAATCAAAATCATAAAGATCCAAGAATTTTTCTTTGTATAACTTATTAATCCTTGACTCATTAATATGATCAAGTTGGTGGTGCCAGAGATATGTGATATTTATATCTTCTCTTTTTCTTTTCTTTATTTGATCAACATGAAGAACATTATTATTAAGTAATAGAAATAAAAGATCATTATCAATAAAAGTATTGCCATAAAATTTGTTAGAATGATAAATAGAGCAATCATTGCCCTTTCTTTTTATTTCAAAACCATGTTCATGTAACAAAGAAACTAAAATAATGTTTCTAACTATATTAGGCATATAGTAACAGTCTTTTAATTTCAAAATTCTTTCTGAAGATAGCTTCAACAACATGGTTCGTACAGCTTCGGCCTTGATGGACACTCCACTAGTATCGAACAGCACAAAGCCACCTTCATTTAGTTTCCTTACTTCTTGCAGACCCTGCAACGATTTGCATAGATGTGAACCATAGGCGGTATCTAATACCCAAGAATTTGAAGTTGAAGTACTTAATGATAAATTTATTTATATCATATACAAACCTTTAACAATGCTTGCTTCCTTTTGCTTCAAACTTGCAAGGTAATAGTTGCAATTACTCTTTCAGTGCCCATCCTTTACGTAGGAGAAATAGTTACCTTTGGTGGAGACACTCTTCACGTTCTTCTTTGAGATGCTAGCCTTAAGGTTCATCTTTTTCTTTTTGTTTGAATGCTTATTGCCTGCTTTCTTCTTGAAGATCTTATCCACAAGAAGAATAGAAGCCTTTTCACCCTTGAAATGGCTTTCAACTGTCTTCAACATATTGAGCAGCTCAGATAAGCTTGTATTTAGTTTGTTCATATGATAGTTAATGACAAATTATGAAAAAAATTCAGAGAGTAACTGTAGGATCAAGTCCTGACTCAGCTCACCATCCATAGCAAAGCCCAATTGTCCTAAGCAAGTGATCAGATCAATCATCTTAATGACATGGGTCTGTACGGATGTGCTTTTACTCATCTTGGCACAGAATAATAGCTTAGATATCTCATATCTAATAGTACAACTTTATTCTCCATATAACTCTTTTAAATTAAGGAGTATGGAATGAACATCCATACATTCATGTTGTCTCTATAGCTCATTGCTCATAGAGGCTAATATGATACATTTGACAGTCACACTGTCATCATACCACATCTTGTATGTGGCTCTATCCTACTTGGTAGCATCTTTTTCAATCGAATTGAGAGCAGGTGTATCTAGAATGTAGGAGATTTTCTTCTATATAAGAACAATTCTCAAGTTGCTCAACTAGTCCACAGAATTGGATCCGATCAACTTGTTAGCATCAAGAATGCCATGTAGTGAAAGTGAGGATGCTATTATGCAGTTAATCTACAATTATAAGAGCAAAATATAAGCAGACAACTTATGATGACATTCACAACTAAATTAGATCTTTTGTCTAGTTGTGTTTCCCACTTATTTAGTGAATTTTATAGCCCTTAAGTATGAAAATAAGAAATTTTATCTTATTTCTAAGTGGGGTTGAAATTCAATTTCATGCAAATACCTTATGAATAGTACAACAAGAATTCATAAGTTCAAGGATAGGTAACTCTTATCAATTGCATCTAATACAATTCTCAACATCTATTTTTGCCTCTAAAACACTTATAGGATTGTGGATAGCACAACAAACTATCGCGTTCTAGTTAAGTTTAACCCTTCATTCCTATATGGTCATATCAAAACAATACTGTCCTTATGGATAGTATAACAAAACAACACTATTCGAATATGCTATAAACATCATTATATACTAAGTCAACATCATCTCAATTTTCATAGCAATCCTTATGGATAGCACAACAAACTCACTACAGATTTTGACATACTCTATCGACTTAGCATGAAGGCATGGTTAGTGTTCTTAATACTTCACCAATATAACTTAATATTATTTAATTGAGAGATTTTTTGATCTCAGGCACATCCTAACTTTTATATAACATGGAATATTCATATAGTATTGAAAATGCATATAACATATATTTAGCATTAAATCATGTTATTCAAATTGTAATATCATTCATATTTTGATACCAATATTATGATCCCTAGGATTATATAGGGTGTATTTAGGATTTTGGTCCAACTCTTAAGCCAATTTCATTGGATTATGATTTGGATTGAACCCTTGGACCAATCCACATGTCAAATTTTGATTGAGTCAATATTTTGAATCTTAATCATGAAAGAATGATGCTCTACAAGCTAATCAAAATTTATATTTTGATGGACTATTCTTTAATCTTTCGGACTCATATAATGATATTTTATAAATTAATAAAAGATATTTATGTTTCATCATATGCTATATTTTATATTTATTAAGATTATGATGAACTCCATAGATTAGGATAATAATTTTAGGACTATGATGAGATTATGCTTGTGAGATCTAAAATTTTAAAATCTCTAATCTAAAATATTTTTAGTCATTGGATCATTGAGTTGGGGATCAATATTTTTTATAAGACTGGCACATCTTATATATACTCGATAGAGAGGGTGATTGATCTCACAATCACTTATGTGAGATACTAATACAAGAATATGGTTATTTATTAGAGAATAAGTATATTAAATTGACCTACCAAGAGAATATCTTATGGAGTCTTACTTGCATATCAAAAGATGATTTTTTTAGTGGGAGTTGTGCGAGTAATCTTTTGGCCTGAGACTACCATGAAATCTTATGCACATAAATCTATATTTTGTCCATATCCAAGCATGGTATTAAGACATATACGAGATATTTTGGATATAGTATAGTATGTATGGAGGTTATAAGTCGGTCAACAAGAAATCGATCATTCCTATTAAGAGGAGATGTCATCCTATGCATTCTCATCTCTAGATGACTCAAAAAATTTTTGACCAGAGCAAGATGAGGATTAGAAAAGATTTTTAATGCTTCATAAGAGTCATCATTGATTGATGAAGAATCAATAAGAATATGTGTTTGAGTTTAACATGATTTCATACTCATAAATATATTCTGGATGCGGGATGATCGAAGGATTGAATTACACGGTAACTTGCTATTGAAAGATATTTTTGATATTTTTATTAAAATTTTATATCTTTTGAATAGACATGATATGTTGCTAGATATCAATCTTGTCTTATTGGTTTGATCAAATTAAAGAGTTTAGTTTGATCATAAATTAGAAAAGATTTTAATTTTTGAAATCGGATTAGCTCGATTGGATCTAAATTGGTTAGACTAGATTCTAATCAATTAGGTCAACTTGCATCCAGATCTACTGCTAGCTAGATATGGAACCCAATAAGTCACACACAAAGAAAATTGATCAAAGATTTAATTGGATTAGATCATATTTGTGTTGAGAAATATGTCCTAAAGCCAATCATCTAGGGTGTAGATGATTGTGCTCCATATAAGTATATGAATTATAAAATAATAAATATTATCTGGCAGATTCATCGTAAAGAATACATCTTTCAAAATAGAACTCATATGTTATGTGAAGTCCTTAGAACAACTACTAAAATGATAAAAGAGGATTTATCATGTGGTTCTTAAATTTTGCTCATGACCAAATGATACAATTGTTACAAGGACGATAATTGTATCGAGTGTAGGTCATTGTATGCTATATTGGTTGGTTGTCCTCTTAACTAAGGCATGTGGTGATATGGGTATGGCATATGCATGATTTGTAGTATATTTCACTGAGCGTGACCACTTTTGGAGTACTCTGCTGTCAAAGATTGCTCTGATGGGATATGGATATATGTATCCCTCGGACCTGAGGCTGCCTCAGTAATTTGCAAGCAACTCACTGTGCTTTGATACCGCACTACTTGAATTTTTAATTCGATGATGAAAGATTTTTGGGTACAGTCAAGTACTTATGAAGTTTGAGTGCGAGTCAAGATGGGATTAACCACTCTAAGTAAAATTGGAGATGATGCATCACTATGTTTTAATTTAGCAAAACTTTGGCCAAAATAGTCCTAGTGAGGAGTCACAAGATTTTAAGATTGAGACACAATGTGGACCACTCTTCCTGGATTGACAGTTTAATCCTTAGTCATCCTTGAGCATCAAGTGTCAAAGGGATAAATTATACGGTAACTATATCCACATGAATTCTAGAGTGTTGCTGGACATACATTCGGCCTATTTGGATGTCGGATCCTATTGCTAGATGGTTACATCGATTAGTACAAAAATTATTCTTATACTACCAGCTTAGATTTGAACCTATGGGGTCACACACATAGAAGTACCTGTCTGATCAAATGGTTGATCGACGATTATGAATCGTTGAAAGGTTTAATTATCAATTTGATTGATGATTAATCCTTTTCAAAGGTTGCAATAAATTATTTACTAATGGTTAGTAAATAAAAAAAATAATTAATTAATAATATGATATTAATTGACTCAATTTGATTGAGCAATGGAGATTGGATTAGATCTAATTGAATTGGATTCAATTAGATTGATTTTGGATTGATTGGATATATCCCTATTGAATAATAGGGCTTGTTCCAATTGATATCAGGGATGCAAATTTAATTTTAAATTAAATATTATTCAATTAGTTTTATATAAGCTTGGATTGGATCTAACCCTATTGGATAATAGGCTTGATTGGATTAGGCCCTAATATCAAATGAATTCTCTGATCTCCATTTAGAAACAATCCCTGGATCAATGGGGTTTTAATCTAACTAATTTTCAATTGGATTGGGGCCTAATTGGATTCATAATTGGGTTAGAACCTAATTAGTTTGTTTGTTATAACTAATTTTTAAATTAGTTAGGATTGGATCCAAGAATTAGTTAGAATTTGATCAAAATCTTGAGTCCTATTTGGAATAGGACTTAACCAACTTAGAACACCCCATGTGATATATTCTCCATGCCTCCACATCTTTTCAATGTGAGATCCCATGCCCCAACTAAGTTGTGCACCCTCTCCTCTCTTCCATAAAGAAAAGGTGGCATTCCTCTCCTCTTTCTTGTTGCCCAAAGAAAAGAAAAGAGTAGGGGGCATCCAAGAGTTGGACGCCCCATGCCCCAATTTCACATGACGCCATCCCTCTTCTCCTCCTCTCTTGAAAGGTTTTTTTTTGAGATCTTTTATTGTTGGTTCTTAGGCATCAAAGAGGGCTTCTCCTGCTAGTTTTATATAAAAAAAATGGAGAATAAAAGTTCTTCCCAATGAGAGAAGAAGAAGGAAGAAGAAGGGTCTTCTTTCTTGTGCGCAGCGTTGAAGAAGAAGGTGTTCTTCTTTCAAATTTTTTTTTAATTTTTTTAAGATAAAAATTAGACTAAATTTAATTTTTAATATAAAAATTTTAAAAAAAAAATATCAAAAAATTTGGTTGGGCGTAAGGGGCTTCCTAGAGTTCTAGATCAAGGAGAAAAAGAGAGAAGAGAGAAAAATCATTCTTCTCTTGGGTCTCTCTTTTGGGTTCTTCTAGGGCTCAAGATTTTATATAATTTTTAGTATAAAAAATTAGATTAGATATAATTTTCATCATGAAAAATTAGAGAAGAAAAGTTCTTCTCAAAGGCATGAAAAGAAGAGAGAAAGGTTTTCTCTTGTGCGTGGGAAAATTGAGAAGAAAGGGTTCTTCTCTTGATCTCTATTGTAGAGATCTGATGCATAGATCTAGTAAGAAAAGAAGAGGATATTCTTATTCTTTATTTTCTTTATAATTTTTTTGAGATCAGTCAAAGCATGATGTCTTCGCAAGCTAGCACTTTCAGAGAGATCGATCAGCACAAGAGCTTCGTGTGGATACCCATAGAGGTTGAATATGTGTGTGGCTGTTGAGCATCATAAAAAATCAATTACTATAGATTTTGGATATGGTGATCTACTACCCATGCTCAGGTATGAAGTTATGAACTGAATTCATGTTTAGATATGATCTAATTACATATAGATATGATCTATATTTATTGAATTTTAGATTTCAGATTTACATACATACATATTAGTTCATGTCATGGATCCTGTATGGTGATTTTAGATTTGATCTATGCATGTATTATAGATTAAATCATTTAATCTATGTATATTTTACTGTAAATTTTTAAAAATGCATGCACAAAATCCACCATACTTCCCTTCAATTGGTATCAGAGCCAGGTTCATTATGACATGAACATATATGCATGTAGAGTTGAAACCTAAATTTAGCAATGTATGAGATGTGTTATGATCTGATTTTAGATATAATCTAATATAAAATTAGATCTAATATAATTTAGATTAAATTTAAATTTTTGCATATATGATACATGAATTAGATTAGATATTCTGAGTAGCAAAGTACTCGAAATAGATAATCACCAGACCATCTGGTCATAGGAGCAAGTAGGGTTACATGACCCTCTCTTTCCATTCAATGGGGTGCTCTTCATAGCATGTAGGGGTGCCATTATGAGATCCCATGAAGAAGAAAATGAAAGGAGAAAACTTACTTTTCAGCAAAACCCTAGATGTTGAAATCCTAAGATTTGTTGTATGTGATACAAAGCATGAGTTGTATGAAAAGTAAAACATCTAATCCATATGATTATAATTATTTTAATCATGAAAATAAAATTTAGAATCATAAAATATTTAGATATGATCTAAAGTTTGTTATGATTAATTTTATTTCAGTTTATATGAGAATTTTTAGATCTAAAAGTATATGATATTTGTTGGCATGCCAACCGAGCCGACTAGTTTTGAACTGAGTCGATCCAATCTCCTGCTTTAATCGGTTCAATACTGACTGACCCGACCCAGTTGTCTCAAGCCAAATAGTAATGGTTACTATTTATAATCAGTTAGCTGACTAACTATTAGACTTAGTCGACCCACTGAAGTAAGCCAACTCAGTTCAGAGCCGATCTAGTTTTTGGAACAAAAAATTTTGCATAAAAATGATATAAAATTATTTTATGAAAATTGAAATGGTTTCAATTAATAACCTTAACATATGTTAATGCTATACTAAATTAAGAATTAAGAAATATATTTTAGATCTACAATTATGATTAAAGATCTAATGACATTGCATAAAACATGAGATATGAGTTAGCTCAAATCAGATCTTTTTAGTTAGGTTAGACCTAAGATTAGAATCAAAGACTTAATGGACTATAAAGAGTAGTTGATCAAATCTAACCAATAGTTGATTTAGATTAGATCAAAAATTCTCTAGATCAAAAATAATAGTTGTATTTGATCGAGTCCATATTTTTGATTAGACCAAATGGATCTTGATTGAGGCTCAATGGTTGAGCCCGAGTCATTCAACTGATTAGATCACTAAGTAACTCGAGTTGATCCATGTCATTAAGATTAATCAGTATGACTGATTTAGGTACCTTGGACTGACTTATCTCTGGTCCTTCTCATGACTTGGTGAAGTCAGTGGGAGAGTTTACGACTTGCCTGTTGGACTAGTGGGTCATTAGTCCTTTACCTAATTTGGTGAAGTCAGTGGAAGGATTTATGACTTGCATGTTGACTAATTATTTCTAAAATACATTAACCAAATCTTCTAAATTATTAGATCCATAAAATGAGCTAGTTATGGAGATAACTAGATCATAGCCTCCCATTAAGGTGCATGATAATGAGTTCAATATTTCAAATAGGCATTGAAGGCGTCACATGTCTGGTGTCTATTACATATTGAAATTATCATCCATCATATGACCATCTTATTGTACCTTCAGATTAATGCTCAGATTGATCAAGCCACACTCGGGCTTGGACATCCATTTGTTGGATGTACTTGATGTTGTCACGTTAATGGTTGGACTTAATCAGGATTTTCAATGGAGGCACACATGCCTGCTGAAGGGATGTCTGGGGCAAAATCTGATTGCTAAAAATTATTTGAAAAAATATATGGTTATGAACATACCCATGGATGCACTAAGATTGGCCGAGCCACACTCGGGCCTAAATGCAGTCTGTGTGGATTCTAGTACCCGCTAAGAAATTAAAGTAATTCCTTGGATTGGAGGTAGAGGCTACCAATTTGTATAAAATAGTGGGAGAACCTTTAGACTATAGTTCAAGTCTTTAGGCTTAAAATAGTTCATATATTGATAGGCCAATTGTTCTCTTTTTAAAAATAGTTAGAATATTGTTGCTCTGTTCACTGTTAGATAGTGACAACATTATTAGATCTAACTATGATAACCAGTATCGAAAGTTGAATATGATTTTTTGAGTGAATTGATCAAGAAGTCTTAGGCTAATCCAAACAGGCTTAAAAGAGAAATCAGCAAATGGTTGCTAGTCAAGATAGTTATATGATAACTTCTTGAAGTTTCTCTATTGGTAATACTACTATCTGGGTATAGGATACTGATTGTATAAGTCATGTTTGTAAATAATTGCAAAAGACTTCAAGATAGTAGAAGGTTTGTAAACAGTAAGAGACTCCTGAATGTAAGAGATGAAAGTCTGTTTCAATGTTAATATTAGGAATCATCGAGCTTGTTTTCAATCCTGAAGATATTATTTTAAGTGATTGTCACTATTGTCCAATCTTATTGATGGTGTCAATAAGAATGATTATTATGATATCATTGTGAATGATATTGCAATAATGAGTGGACAATTGAAAATGACATAAACTTAGTACCATAGCCTATTAGTGTAAAGTACATATTTAACTAGCACCCTAGATTAGATAATGTCACTGAAGCCTATCTTTAGCATAATTGACTTAATCACTTTTTATTGAAAAAGGTGAATGAGTCAGTGATGTTTTGAGTTTAGTACATATTGATGTATTTACACTCATGAACATAAATGCCAGAGGAGGGCTTACTACATTAAAATCTTTGACAACCTATCTTGGCATGGGTGCATCTTGCTTATGAAGCATATGAAAGAAGAGTGCCCTATAAGTCAATCGCAAGTGTGTTGCGGTGGGACTTTTCTTTATAATTTTTCAACTCATGTAATGATATTTATTATTTCATAATAAAATGAGGCATTGATTCATCATATTAGCTATATCTTATTATGACTAAGATTATGATGAACCCCAAAGATTAGGACAACGATTTTAGGAGACATGAATGGGTCATGCTAGTGAGACCTAAAACTCTAAAATCTTAATCTTAAATATTTTTGGTCATAGGAGCATTGATTAGGAGATCAATATTCTGGATAGACTTGCACATCCTATGTATGCTCGATGGAGAGGGTGGCAGATCTCACTAGCCACTTGTGTGGGACACTAATACAAAGATGTGAGTGCTCAATTGAAAAATGAGTCCACTAAATTGACTCGATGAAAGAGAACATCTAATGGAAGCCTTATTTGCATGTCAAAGATGGTTCTCTAAGTGGGAGTTGTGCAAGTGATCCTTAGACCTGAGACCACCATAGAATCTTATGCACATGAACTCATATTTTGGTTCATACTCAGGCATGGCATTAAGACATGTACGGGATGTTCTGGATATGATAGAGTGTGTATGAAGGTTGTGAGTAGGTCAACATGGAATCGATCGCTCCTAGTAAGAGGAGATCGCATCCTGTGTATTTTCATTCGTAGATGACTCGAAAAAAATCTTTTGGCCAAAAGTAGGAAGGAGATTAGAAAGAGTTTCTAAAGCTTCTTCATTGGAGTCATCATTGGTTAATTACGAATCGATATGAATATGTATTTGAGTTTGACATGATTCTATACTCATAAACATATTCAGGGTGCTGGGATGATCGAAGGATTGTATTGCATGGTAACTCACCACTGAAGGGCATATTTGGTATTTCTATCAAATTTTTATATCTTCTGGGTAGTCATGATATGCTGGTAGATGTCAATCTTGACTTGTAGGTTTTTGATCGAATTAAAGAGATTAATTCGAATGCCAATTAGAATGAGTTCTAATTACTGAAATCGAGTTAGCTCGATTGGACCTAAATCGGTTAGATTAAATTCTAATCAAATTAGATCAACTTGCACCCAGACCTACTACTAGCTAGATGTGGAACCCAATGGGTCACACACATATAAAAATTGGCCAAGGACCCTTTTGAAAAAGATTGATTGAAATTTTGGATTCAATCAGGGTTTCGATAAGCATGCTAGCACGTGTGGAATCCCTAGCTCTCTTGGAGATCAATTTGGTCTCAAACCTTGCTCATTTGCTAGCCCAATTTGGTGGGCATTTGGGTCAGGTCAAGCCACCTAGAAGTACCTAAAAAGAGGCACCATATCTATTGATTAACGCTAAATAACCAAGAGTCCAAGATGAGAAGGACTCTTGGCGCTAATATACAGAATGCATGTGCGCTTTATTTGTGGCATGGAGAAGGACTAAGAATCCTTCTGTTTTGGGCCTCCAATTTTTATGGTAAGTAGATCAGATGATGAGCCATGTAGCACATTTTTAAAGAATGAAAAATCCTTCAAATTTTGCATGAAAAATTGCTGGAAGAATGCTATGCATGCGACAGGATTTTTTGGATGTGCGAAGGGACATGAAGACTCCTTCTGTTTAGGGAGCCTTAAGTGACTTTTTATCTGATATTTTTTCATGATAAGGATCACTTTTAAGTGCTTATAACATGGTAAAAATTTGAAGAATTATTAGTGTTGGGTATAAAATACCCCCCAGCTGAAGTTCATAAGAAGCCAACTCTCCCGAGATCCCTCCGACTTTGTGCGGCATCTTTTCTGGATTTCTCCGGCAGTCGAATTTCCGACCTGTCGCCCACCGGATTGCTTCAAATACTCTCCAGGCTTCGTTATCTACTGACCTTCTACAATGATCAACCATTCTCGGGACCTCTCCTAGATCTCTTCCAGCCATGATAGATTTTAATCCGAACTTCCCAGACTTCATCCACGGCCGAACTTCCCCAAGGATAGATTTCTACAGCAACCCGACTCCACCTATATTTCTACGGTGGTCGACCGCCTTCTGGATTTTATCCGGGCTCCTACGGGAGCCGGACTTCAGTCCTGAGCTCCCATTGCAGGTAGACCTTATCCGAATTCTTACAAGGGCCGGACTCCAAGCCCCCACCACAAGCGATCTACTCCGAGCTTCTGCTACAAGCGATCTACTCCGAGCTTCTGCTACAAGCGGTCTACTTCAAATTTCTACTACGAGCGGTCCGTGTCGGATTTCTACTGTAAGCCTCCACCCGAGCTTCCATTGTGAATGAATTCCTTCCGAACTTCTATTGCAGGTAGGCTTCAGCCGAGCTTCCTCAACAAATGATCCCCATCCGGACTTCTACGGGAACCAGACTCCGATCGAACTTCTGTAGCGGACAAATTCCGAACGAACTCCTACGACACACGGGCTCCAGTAGCCGAACCCCTCCAACGGGTGAACCTCTCCAGCACCATCCGACATCCACTATCGGTCGACCTTCTACTGGATTCTGCATGAAACTGAACTTCATCCACAGAAAGCCCCTGACCGAGCTTCTACAGCAGATGACCTTCGCCTGCAGTACTAGCGCCCAAGGCACCCAATGGTAGAAAGCTCGCCAGCAACATCTGAGCTCCTCTCAGATGGAGAGCTACCCCTCTCCACCAGACACCCCAACCGAGTTTCGGCCAACAGGCCTGGACTCCCTGGCAGGCCACAATAATGGCCGCGACTCTGCTCCACTTCCTATAATGGATTCCACATGGCTCCATCATGCTCTGGCAAGTCACGACAATGGACATCACTCCACTCTCCACAATAGGCTCCACGTGGCAGGCCACGACTCCACTCCACTACTCTCCGTAACAAACTTCTCATGACCCCGAACGGCCCACTACCAGACGGTTACAGACGTCGCTGTCAATCTATTATGCCCTCCGCCTATAAAAAGAGGACACCCAGATATGTTATTCTCTAAGCTCTAATCTCTATCTCAAAACTCTGCTAAAATTTTTGTTCGAGCACTCCATTCTTGTTGAGGCAGAGAACTGACTTGAGCATCAGAGGGTCTTACCAGAGCAACCCCAACTCTGATTTAGACTTTCTTTGCAAGTTCCGATGGCGACTGCGACCCCCTCGACTCCAGCTTCTCCGATGCTAGTGGATTTTTGCACTAACAGGATTGGCGCTAGAGGAAGGGTTGTGTCTTCGCAGTACCCTTATTCTTAAAGGAGCGCTCAACGGGACCACCTCCAGCCATCTTCTCCGACATCTCCTCCATCGGTTGCCTGCCTGATCTCCACCTGGTGCCTCCCCGAAGGGCATCCACCAGGCGGTCAACAGCCTCCACGGCCAGATCTCAGCAAGCTCCCCAAGCCCCGGCCTCATCTCCGATTTCTCAGGCTCTTCTTCCGGTGACGGCAGTCGGCATGGAGTAGTTTGACATGCTGGTTCAGCAGGTCAGAGGCCTAACCGAAGCAGTGTAGGCCATGCAGCAGCAGCCGCAGCAGCTGCAGGCATCGGTGCGGCTGAAAAGAGCATCGTCGGAGTTCCAGAATCTGACGATCGGGTGGGCCACATGGGCCAGCCACCCTGTCTTTCCCAGAAAAGAAAAACAGAAGGCGAAGAGTCCTCCGTCCGATCATGATTCAACCCTCGGAGAGTCTCTGCCTCCGCTCCACCAGAAGACCCTCGAGGCCTGCAATTGAGAGGACCTCCTGGATCAGAGATTCCAGGAGATGAACCAGTGGATCGAAAAGCTCCGTCGCACTGCTACTGCTTACGGTGAGGACATCTGCACTGACCCTCCTTTCTCTCAAATGATCATGCAGGAACCAATCCCGTCGAACTTCAAGCTCCCCCAATTCGAGAGCTACGATGGGACCTCAGACCCGATCGACCATCTAGAGGCCTTCCAGACCATGATGCTGCTCCATGGTGCACCAGACGCCATCTTGTGTCGAGCTTTCCCGTCTATCTTGAAGGGAGCAGCAAGGAACTGGTACTCGACACTGAAACCGGGTACAATCTTCTCCTTTGACCAGATGAGTCACCAGTTCATGGCTCATTTCGTCAGCAGCCGGCATCCCCGGTGAGGTTCGGAGTCCCTCATTAACATCAAGCAAAAGGAGGGAGAATCCATCCGAGCTTACGTCAACCGCTTCAACGCCGCCGCCCTGGAGGTCCAAAACTTGGACCAATCAGTTGCAATGGCCACCTTAAAGAGCTGCCTTCAAAAGAACGACCTTCTATTCTCCCTAAAAAAGAAGTACCTCAAAAATTTTGCCGATTTGCTGGCTCAGGCAGAAGGATACGCCCGAGCAGAAGAAGCATTCAAGATGAAGGATGAGGAGACCACGAGAGAGTGGCAGGTGGGAGACTCGAGCAAGCCCGCAGTCGAAAAAGGGCCGAGAGAAGCTCGGCCACATTCTCGAACTCCTCCTGGACATAGGCACGTCTGGACTCCTCCCCGAGCTCATAAACAGAGAAGCCAGACTATCAAGTTCGGCGAGGCTCTCCTCCCGAAAGATTCCACAGCTACGCCCCTCTCAATGCATCGAAAACTTAAGTACTGATGGAGGTTAGGGAGCAGCTCCCAAGGCTGGGGAGGATGCGCTCGCACCCCGAAAAGTGCAACCCGAACAAATTTTGCCTCTATCATCGTGACCACGGCCACAATACGGAGGAATGTATTCAGCTCCGAGATGAGATCGAGGAGCTCATCAGACGAGGTCGGCTCGACAGGTTCATTCGATGCTGACCTGAAGGAAGAGAAGATCGGCCTAGGGCCCTGCCACAGCCAGAACCACCAAAAAGGGGGGAGCAGCCAGAAGATTGGCCTCCAATTGGGATTATCAACTCCTTCTCAGGGGGACCCCGGTGGGGAGCAGACCTTCTGCGGCTATAGGGTTTAAAAAATCTACGAATGTATTACCAACAACTTTGCCCTGAATGTAAATTTTTTTCATATTTGTGCATTTTTCTTTTGGTATGAGCTTATGACGACAGAAAATAACTCCCCCATACAAACAAAATTAAGTGCATTAGGAACAGGAGGAGAACCTCATCCTAACATGAGCAAAGTTGAAAGCCCGATTTTCTAAAGATCGGATGGGGGGAGAGGCCCTTACAACGGCCCTTATGTGCCCGCACCGTCTTGTTAGGAACAGGAGGAGAACCTCATCCTAACATGAGCAAAGTCGAAGGCCCGATTTTCTAAAGATCGAATGGGGAGAGAGGCCCTTACAACGGCCCTTATGTGACCCCACAGCCTTGTTAAGAATAGGAGGAGAACCTCGTCCTAACATGAGCAAACTCGAATGCTCGATTTTTTAAAGATCGAATGGGGGGAGAGGCCCTTACAATGGCCCTTATGTGGCCCCACAGCCTTGTTAGGAACAGGAGGAGAACCTCATCCTAACATGAGCAAAGTCGAAGGCCTGATTTCTTAAAGATCGCATGGGGGGAGAGGCCCTTACAACGGCCCTTATGTGCCCCCACATCCTTGTTAGGAACAGGAGGAGAACCTCATCCTAACATGAGCAAAGTCGAAGGCCTGATTTCTTAAAGACCGGATGGGGGGAGAGGCCCTTACAAACGGCCCTTATGTGCCCCCACAGCCTTGTTAGGAATAGGAGGAGAACCTCGTCCTAACATAAGCAAAGTCGAAAGCCCGATTTCTTAAAGACCGGATGGGGAGAGAGGCCCTTACAATGGCCCTTACGTGCCCCCACAGCCTTGTTAGGAGCAGGAGGAGAACCTCATCCTAACACGAGCTGAAACCGACCGTCGGGAGCAAGGGGAGGACCTCATCCCAATGCAAGCAGAGATTCAGTTGATCGACAAGGAGAAAAGCTTCCCCAGCGACTCCTCTACACTCTCACGATCCCATCAAGAGCAGAGGGAAGATCCTCACTCAAACACAGAAGAAAGGGGGAAGCGAAAAGAAAAAGCGACGAACCACACCAGCGATAGGTAAAAAATGAACTACATCGAAAGAACAAGGGACCTTGTCTCGACGAAAGAGAAAATCCCTATCAAAAATCTTGGGTCCCTAAAGGCAAATCGACACGGGAACGACCAGAAACCTTCAAACTATGTCGGCATCGAACAAGATGGACGACAAAATAAGTTCAGCAAATGACGACTCAAAGCAAGAACCGACGAGGGATTACGAACTACACCGACGCAAAACAAGGCATAAGATAAATAGAGTTTGGTAAACAACCATTTAATACCAGAATGGATAAGGTAACAGATAATTTCATTTCCATTTCATTGATGAAGTACTCATTACAAAGCCTTAAAGGCCAAAAAACAAAAAGATAAAGAAGAAGAAAAGAAAAAGAGGCTCTAAGGAAGCCCAGTTTCTTCCGATTTCGAGCTCTTGGTTCCAGCCCCCGCTATGGATTGTCTCAAATTTTCGATTTCCTCTTCTAGCTCCATCTTTTTCAGCAACATATCCTGGAACATCCGGTGGAATCGCCGGTGCTCGTCCTTTGACTCTCAAAGCCTCCTCCTCAAGACCTCAGACTCCGCCTCGGTGTCCTTGACTGCCTACTGCTCGTGGACCAGCTGAACTTTCAGCCACTGTACTTCAGCTTCCTCCCATCCAAGGGCTACGGACAGTTCCGCCATAGTCCCCCTCAAGGAGCAAAGCTCATCAGAACCTTGTGCAGGGACAAGCTGGACTCTCTCGGACAACCGCCTTTGAAGGCGGGCAACTTCGTCAGTCGCCGTCTGAAGCCTCCTTCGATAGTCCTCTACTTGTCTGCTCCAGCCGACTCGGTGGGTGTCATAAGTCGCCTCGGCATCCCACAGCTATTTTTGAAGGTCAGAGAACCTCTTCGACCAGTCTTGATCACGGTCGGTCCAGACTGTGAGCCGGGATGAGCTCCCTTCCAGCCGGCCAATCTTCTCCTGTGCGGCCGCCAGCTCGACTTTAAGGGAGCTGATCTTTGAAGCCTAAGTCCACGATCGATCGCTGGCTTGTTTCTAGAGTTCCTCAAGCTCCGTGATGAAGTCGGCTTTCCTTTTGGTGTATTCCATGAGACTTTTCCTGTGGAGGTCCCAAAATCGAGTAGCCTCCGTGGTGACCTCAGAATGGCTCTCCTTCAGCCGACGAAGTTCACCTTCTAGTCTCTTAGATTTCCTTGTCAACTGACGAACTTTCTTTTGAAGGTCTTGTATCATCGGCTTCAAGGGAATACCCTCCGGCAGGGGAAGAGCTTCGACAGGACACTGTCGTTGGAGGACAAGAGTGCCACGACCCAAATTAACGTTAGAAGGTAAAAAGAAGGAAAAGGATACAAAAAAAAAGAGAGAGAGGGGGGATCCTCCGTAAAGACAAATCCGGCTTCATTGATCAAATAAACTTCAAGTACAAGAGAACAAAGGAACAATCACCACAAAAGAAAAATACAAAACTAGAGGTTTCGGACCTCTGGGGTAGAAGTAGAGGAGGTCGGCATCCTCGAAAGATCGTCAGTGGCGGCCACAGCAGTCGATGAGGTCCCGACTGGAAGAGGATCGGCGGCGACGTCAGATGGTCCGGCTTCATCATCGGACGCCTCATTCAGGAAGCTGAGATCCAATTCAAAAAACCTTCAAGCCACCTTCTCTTGGCAGAGCTTGAACCCCTTGATGAAGGCATCCTAGCCGAACTGGACCTTCAGATCTTTCATCTCGGAGGAGCCTTTGAACTCCTCCACTACTCGAGCCCTTGCCTCCGAGACCAGGGATGGAATCCGTGCTTTTAGCTCGAAAACCTGCTCCTTCAATTCAGAAGCCTGCTCCTTCCATTCAAAAACTTGCACCCTCAATGCAGAGACCTCGGCCTCAACCTTCCCTCTCTCTTCCTCCAAGATAGTCCTCAGATCGGATGAGGTTTGTCCCTCCTTTTCCAGCGCCTCCTGAAGGCTCAGGACCTCGGCGATCTTCTCCTCAAGGCAGGCGGCCTCGGCTAGGCGACCTTCTTCTGCCCGAGCTGCCTCTCTCTTGGCAATCTTCACCACCTCGACATTGGCAACGAGCTGATGCCCACTCTGCAAGAAAAGTCGGAGAGCCGATATAAGGGCTCAAGACTAAGTTGAAGAAGCAGGAGGGAGGAAAAAGGTGAGTTAGCCTACTTCGAGGAACAATCCCAGAGAGTCCCAGACCCGCAGCTCGGGATCAGCGAGGATGATCTTCTCGACGACCTCGGGCAGGATGCACCCTTCGACTAGCCTCTTTATCAAGTCTCTGTTGTTGAAGGGATTTCTCCCCAGGTCTTCCTCGGAGCCGTCGAACCCCTCGGCGATAGCCCTGCGACTGCCACTCCTCCAGGCTAGGGTCTTCTTTCTCTTCCTCCCTTCGGTCTCAAGCGCCCCCTCAGGACGAACCTCCAAAATGGGACCCTCGGTCGGGGGGCTCTGTGAAAGGGTTCGGGGGACTTCAAGTTCGACGTCAGAGGAGACTTCGACGGTGACGGGCATCGGAGCAGGCACGACCGAGCTTGTCCCCTCTATCCTGGCTTTCTTCACCGACCCCGAAGTTGAGGCGTCCCTTCTCTTGTGGGTCTTGAGACCCTGGGCTAACCTCCGAGCCACGCTTGCATCCATGTCTGCAATAAAAGAAGATCAGCATGGCTTCGAGATGGAACAAGAAGAAGGGGAAGTACCCAAAAAAAAAAAAAAGGGGGAGAGATACTGGCAGGGTTAAGGGGACTCTGGCCGACATTGAACAAAAGTTGCTTCCTTAGAAGTTCAGGGAGGAGGGGAGCTTGACAGGCCTCGAGTTTTTTTGAGGCCTTGAGGTCATCCCTTTCCAGGCTGGAGGCCCGACGGGCGGAATCCCTCAGAGAACCCCAAGGGGGTAACCCTAGCTCCAAGGTTGGGCATCGGACGTAGAAGAACTTCTCCTTTCAGTTATGGACAGAGGAGGGGGCGCCTTTCAGCAACCCCTTTCTACTGAATTGGGGGGAGAAGTACCACCAATCTTTTGCCGAGGGATGGCGCTTGGAGGTGTAGAAGTTCCTAAACAAAGGAAGAGTCGGCCGAACTTCGGCTAAACTACAAAGGGAAAGAAACCCTATCAAAAATCTAAAAGAGTTTGGCACGACGGAAACTAGAGAAATGTTCAGAAAACGAAAGAGAGCAACAACGAAGGACGACAGCGGAAGCTGAAGTCCAGCACGGAAGGCCTCCTGGTACAAACAGAAGCAGCCGGGAGGAGGGGCGCTAGCCCGAGCAGATGGCCCGGGAAGCTCCAGTTCGTACTCCGGAGGAACTCCATACTGAATCCTTATCAGTGAGAGTTCATCCGAAGTCAAGGAACCGGGGATGGTGTCCGGCGCAAAGGCTGGACAAGGTTCGGCCCTAGCTACGGGTTCGTCTACGGTACCGGTACCATGGGGAACTGGGGCCGACGAACTCCTAAAACTGCTAGAGGAGGAGATATTAGAGGACATCTTAGATCAAACGGAAGCCACAAAAATCTCAAAAAATTGAGAAAAACAGCAGGCGGGCCCCAGAGAAAGCTAAGTAAACAGAATACGAAGAAGAAAAGATGGAAAAACAATAGAAAGTTCCAAAACTAACCTAGATCAACCCCAAGAGCATAGGGGAACGGCGAGAACGATGGAGGTCGACTCGATGGATGTCTAAGGTCGGGAAGGATGCTAGAGGAAACTGGAGCTCTCGAGGAAGAAGAAGGAAATCGGGGGATTCTCTCAAGCAAAGTGAAACCCATGAAGGAGGAGAACGTGTTTAAATAGACCCCAAGATCTGGCGCACTTATGGTTTCGAATCTCTGTTGGCCGGTCTGTGTTCGCCGCATGTCCCACCCACCTTGACAGGCTGTTGGAAACGGCAGGCGGCTGGCAAAGTCATTATTGCACCGTACCTAGAGCCACATCCTGGCAGAAATTCCGAAAAGAAGAAATTTTTTCCAAAAAGGCTCCAGTACCAGCATGCCGAACGTCAAATATTTGGCAACCGCCAAGCACGAAAATCGAGGGAGCAACTTCGGCTATGAAAGTTTCTCTGTACTTCATTCGAAACTCGAACTCAGAAGTAGGGAGACTGGTGTTGGGTATAAAATACCCCCCAGCTGAAGTTCATAAGAAGCCAACTCTCCCAAGATCCCTCTAACTTTGTGCGGCATCTTTTTCGGATTTCTCCGACAGTCGAATTTTCGACCTGTCGCCCATCGGATTGCTTCAAATACTCTCCAGGCTTTGCTATCTACTGACCTCCTACAATGATCAACCATTCTCCGGACCTCTCCCAGATCTCTTCCAGCCATGATAGATTCTAATCCAAACTTTCCAGACTTCGTCCATGGCTGAACTTCCCCAAGGACAGATTTCTACAGCAACCCGACTCCACCCATATTTCTACGGTGGTCGATCGCCTTCTGGGTTTTATCCGAGCTCCTACGGGAGCTGGACTTCAGCCCTGAGCTCCCATTGCAGGTAGACCTCATCCGAATTCTTACAAGGGCCGGACTCCGAGCCCACACCACAAGCGATCTACTCCGAGCTTCTGCTATAAGCGATCTACTCCAAGCTTCTGCTACAAGCGGTCTACTTCAAATTTCTACTACGAGCGGTCCGCATCGGATTTCTACTGTAAGCCTCCACCTGAGCTTCCATTGTGAATGAATTCCTTTCGGACTTCTATTACAGGCAGGCTTCGATCGAGCTTCCTCAACAAATGATCCCCATCTGGACTTCTATGAGAACCAGACTCCAACCGAACTTCTGTAGTGGACAGATTCTGGACGAACTCCTACGACACACGGGCTCCAGCAGCCGAACCCCTCTAGCGGGTGAACCTCTCTAGCACCTTCCGACATCCACTGCCGGTCGACCTTCTGTCGGATTCTACGTGAAACTGAACTTCATCCACAAAAAGCCCCTGATCGAGCTTCTACAGCAGATGACCTTCGCCTGCAGTACTAGCACCCAAGGCATCCAATGGTAGAAAGCTCGTCAATAACATCTGAGCTCTTCAGATGGAGAGCTACCCCTCTCCACCAGACACCCCAACCGAGCTTCGGTCGATAGGCCTGGACCCCTAACAGGCCACAGTAATGGCCGCGACTCTGCTCCACTTCCTATAACAGATCCCACGTGGCTCTATCATGCTCTGGCAAGTCACGACAACGGACATCACTCCACTCTCCACAACAGACTCCACGTGGCAGGCCATGGCGATGGCCATGACTCCACTCCACTACTCTCCGTAACAAACTTCTCATGGCCCCGAACGGCCCCCTACCAGGTGGTTATAGATGTCGCTGTCAATCTGTTACGCCCTCCACCTATAAAAAGGGGACCCCCATATATGTTATTCTCTAAGCTCTAATCTCTATCTCAAAACTCTGCTAAAATTTTCGTTCGAGCACTACATTCTTGTTGAGGCAGAGAACTGACTTGAGCATTAGAGGGTCTTACCGGAGCACCCCCAACTCTGATTTAGACTTTCTTTGCAGGTCCCGACAGTGACCGCGACCCCCTCGACTCCAGCTTCTCCGACGTCGGTAGATTTTTGCACGAACAATTAGATTAAGAAAGGTTGCTTTTCACATCAGGGAGAAAGTGCTCACGCGTCTCTTCGGTGAAGAGTCCTTCTCACACATAAATTCTTATCCAAATAAGGTGTCATTTAGTGATGGCCTTTATATTTGAATATGACTTATGTGGCAAAATTTCATGCTAATCTGATGTGTGAAGAGATGCAAAAAGTATCTCGTTCTGGGCATGTGCGAGTGAGAAGGTAGGAATCAACGTATCACCCCCTAAAGAGTCCTTCTGTTTAAGGACTCTCAGATAAGTGATACGAGGACTTGATATACCTTTTCAGATGAGGCATGCCTTCTCTGTTAGCACCCCATCTAGTGCTATAAATAGGGGATGGTAGATGGGGTGATAATTGAATTCTTACATTCCCTATCCACTCCCTCTCTCCCTCTCTTACAACTCTAGGTTTTAGGACAAGGCTTGTTCTTTTAAGACAAGCCTAATCCTAATAGCTCTAAGGGTTTAAGAGGTCTAGAAAAAGGTGGTCAAGTCTAGTGGATGGTTCAAAAAAGTTCAGACTCAGGTCTGAAGAAAAATCTGATCGATTGATGGCTGGTTGAGTTCTAGGGGCTAGAACTCTTGAAGCAAGGTGAAGAAGGAGCACTGTCCTTGGTTCAATTTTCATGTGGATCATCGTTGGAGGGCAGACACTTGGACACCTCATAAAAATTGAATTAGCATTACAAGTATTCTTTTGATCCAAATTTATTTTATTGTACTTTGATTGATATAGTCAAGAGTTTCTGGGCATTAGGGTTTTTGGAGCATCAGGTATTTTTAATAAAAATTTTAAATATCTAATCCTTCTACTGCACCATCAGAACCCTTCAGCATAAGTCCGAATTGGTTGAAATGTTTAAACGATTCTGTAATGAGGTAGAAAAATAAACTGTAAAGAGTATTAGAACTCATTAGTTAGACTGATGAAGTAAATACCTTTACAGTAAGTTTTTGACATATCTTAAAGAGAATTAGATTTTCTCTCAATGGACCTCTTCTGAGACACCACTGATTAAAAGAGTGTTTGAACTTTGTTAGACATGGTTCGGTCCACTGTGGGTTTGCTAGTCAGCAAAAGATTATGCTTTAGAGATTACTTGATATGTGCTCAAGAATGTTTTGAGCAAATCGATCACCAAAACTCCATATAAGATATGAACTTGGATAATTCGATACTCTCTTACCTTAGGGTGTGAGTGTCGAATTTATATAAAATATTCACAAACTGACTAGCTTGGATCTTGGTCGGATAAATATTATTTTAGAGATATTTCTTCTACTTTTCTGATGGACATAAGATGTTCATGAATCTTAAGACATTCCTTTTGAAAAAGAAGAGCAAGCTTGGTGAAGCTTGATAGGTAGAGAAATCGACTTTGATACAAACCAACAGAACCGAAGTTGATTAGATCAATTTCGGAGCCCAATGTAAAGGCATCCTTGAGTAGATACAATAGAGTACCGTATCAGTCGAACAGATACTTCAATTTTTAAGTTCAAAAAGAAGATTTGATCTTCCGTACAGATGCTATACAGGGATCTAACTTTGAAAAATGGCTTGGAGTCATTAAATTTGAAATGAAGTCCATAAAAATTGATGATGTATGGACATTCATTGATTCACCTAAAAGGAAAGACCCATAGGGTGTGAGTAGATTTTAGATGGATAAGAGGCACAGATGAAAAGGTGGAGACCTATTAATTCTGTCTAGTTGCCAAAAGATTTTGTTAAAATTATAGTGTTGACTATGATGAGATATTTTTTCTTGTAGCAATCCTCAAATCCATTTAGATTGAATTAAACTTTTCGAAGTTGGAATATATATTTTGAACATATGGTTTCATTGAGAATGAAGTAGAATCCTGTATTTATAAATGGGCTAATGTTTCTGTAATAGTATTCTTTGTGTTGTTTGGATGAAATTTTTTTAATCAAGAATGACATCCCTACATTACAAAGAATAAAAGCTTGGTTGTCATTTCTATTCTCCATAAAAGTTTGGAAGGTTATGAGAACCATCCTTAAGTATTTATGAAATACTAAGGACCAATGGCTCATTTATAGAGAATCTGATTTAAAATCTATAAAATATTGATTCTAGTATTTAGTCAGATCGAAATGACAAAGTTGTGTCAGGTTATATTTTTATCCTAAAAAGATGAGCGACATGCTGGAAAGGTTCCATGCAGTATTCAGTAGCTAATTTTATTTGCGATATGGAGTTCTTTGCACATTTGATGCTAGTAAAGAAGTTGTTTGGTTATGGAAGTTCATCAGCGAGCATGGAGTGACATCTTCCTTTGATGGTCCAGTCCTTCTGTATTGATGACAATACTGGAGCCATAGCTCAAGCTGAAGAATTGATGTTCCATCTAAGAACTAAATATTTTCTATATTGTAATTAACTTGTTCGATAAGATCAAAATAAAGTCGACCTTGAGAAGATCGACTGAAAGAAGAACTTGACCGACCCATTGACTAAAGCAATCAAATCTAAAGAGTTCAATGATCTAAAATGAAAGATGAATATTTGATACCAATCTGATTAGCTTTAGTCCAAGTGGGAGTTATTGGAAAATGTGTCCTAAAGTCAAACATCTAGGTTGTAGATAATTATGCTTCATACAAGTATATGAATTACAAAATAATAAATGTTATCTGACAGATTCATCATAAAGAATACATCTTCCAAAATAGAACTCATATGTTATGATGAAGTCCTTAGAACTACTACCAAAATGATAAAGGAGGATTTATCATGTGGTTCTTAAATCCTGCTCATGACCAAATGATATAATTGTTACAAAAACGATAATTATATCGAGTGTAGGTCATTGTATGTCATATTCGTTGATTGTCCTCTTAACCAAAGTATGTGGTGACACGGGTATGGCATATGGATGATTTTTAGAAGTATATTTCACTAAGCGTGATCACTTTCAGAGCACTCTGCTGTCAAGGATTGCTCTGATGGGATATGGGTATATGTGTCCCTCGGACCTGAGACTGCCTCAATGACTTGCAAGCAACTCATTGTGCTTTGGTGCCGGACTATCTGAATTTTTAATTCAGTGATGGAAGATTTTTGGATGCAGTCAAGTACTTGTGAAGTCTAAGTGCGAGTCAAGATGGGATTGACCACTCTAAATAAAATTGAAGATAATGCATCACTGTGTTTCATTTTAGCAAAACTTTGGCCAAAGTAGTCCTAGTGAGGAGTCATAGAATTTTTAAGATTGAGATACAATGTGGACCTCTCTTCTTAGGTTGGCAATTTAACCCTTAGTCATCCTTGAGCATCAAGTATCAAAGGGATGAATTATACAGTAACTATATCCACATGGGTTCTAGAGTGTTGTTGGGCATACATTCAGCCTATCCAGACGTCGAGTCTCATTGCTAGATGGTTACATCGATTAGTACAAAAATTATTCTTATGCTACCGGCTTAGGTTTGAACCTATGGAGTCACACATATAGCAGTACCTGTCTGATCAAATGACTGATCGACAATTATGAATCATTGAAAGATTTAATTATCAATTTGACTGATGATTAATCTTATGCAAAGATTGCGATAAATTATTTACTAATGGTTGGTAAATTAAAAAAATAATTAATTAATAATATGATTCTTAATTGGCTCAATTTGATTGAGCAATGGGGATTGGATTAGATCTAATTGAATTGGATTCAATTAGATTGGTTTTGGATTGATTGGATGCATCCCTATCGAATAATAGGGCTTGCTCCAATTGATCTCAAGGATGCTAATCAAACTTTAAATTAAATATGATTCAATTAGTTTTATATAAGTTTGGATTGGATCTAACCCTATTGGATAATAAGCTTGATTGGATCAAACCATAATGTCAAATGAATTCCCTGATCTCCATTTAAAAATAATCCCTGGATCAATGGGATTTTAATCTAACTAATTTTTGATTCGATTGGGGACTAATTGGATTCATAATTGGGCTAGGACCTAATTAGTTAGTTTGTTATAACTAATTTCTAAATTGGTTAGGATTGGGTCCAAGAATTAGTTAGAATTTGATTAAGATCTTGAGTCCTATTTGGAATAGGACTTAACCAACTTGGAACACCCCATGTGATATATTCCCCACGCCTCCACATCTCTTCAATATGAGATCCCATGCCCTAACTAAGTTGTGCACCCTATCCTCTCTTCTGTAAAGAAAAGGAGCCATCCCTCTCCTCTTTCTTGTCACCCAAAGAAAAGAAAAGAGAAGGGGGCGTCTAAGAGTTGGACGCCCCCTGCCCTAATTCCACATGACGCCATCCCTCTTCTCCTCCCCTCCTAAAAGTTTTTTTTTTGAGATCTTTTGTTCCTGGTTCTTGAGAATCAAGGAGGGCTTCTCTTTCTGATTTTACAGTAGAAAATTAGAGAAGAAAAGTTCTTTCCAATAAGAGAAGAAGAAGGAAGAAGAAGGGTCTTTTTTCTTGTGCACAGCCTTAAAGAAAAAGGAGTTCTTCTTTCAAATTTTTTTTTTTTATTTTTTTTAGAATAAAAATTAGATTAAATCTAATTTTTAATATGAATATTTAGAAAAAAAATATCAAAAAAATTTGGTTGGGTGTAAGGGGCTTCCTAGAGTTCTAGTTCAAGGAGAAAAAGGGAGAAAAAGAGAGAAGAACGGTTCTTCTCTTGGGTCTCTCTTTTGGATTCTTCTAGGGCTTAAGATTTTATATAATTTTTAGTATAAAAAATTAGATTAGATCAGATTTTTATCATAAAAAATTAGAGAAGAAAAGTTTTTCTCAAAGGCATGAAAAGAAGAGAGAAAGGTTCTCTCTTATGCATGGAAAAATTGAGAAAAAATGGTTCTTCTCTTGATCTCTATTGTAAAAATCTAATCCGTGGATCCAGAAAAAAAAGGAGAGGGTCTCCTTATTCTTCATCTTTTTTGTGATTCCTCTGAGATCAGCCAAAGCATGATGTCTTCATGAGCTAGCACTCCTGAAAAGATCGATCAGCACAAGTGTTGGGAAATGTGTCCCAAAAAGCCAATCGTCAAGCTGTTGACGGTTGAGCAACCAAGTATTGCAATTGATTTATTAATAAATAAAATATATTTGGTATTTTTAACATATGCTTTCATCTTCTAATGAACTCCGTTGTTATGATGAAGTCCTTAGGACTATTTAGGTTCGATAAAAAGAGGATTTATCGATTAGTCCTTAAAACTGTTCACAACCAAATGATAGGCTGTTAATAAGGATGATAGCTTCTATCGAGCATAGGTCGCTGTAGGCCATATGGGTTGGTTGTCCTCTTAACCAAAGAGTGTGGAGACACTGGTATGGCATACAGGTGAGATGTAAGGGTACATCATCATTGAACGTGACCAACTCCAGAGCATTCTGCTGTCGAGAATGTCTCTGATGGGATATAGGTATAAGTGTCCCTTAGACTTGAGATCACCTCAGTGACTTGCAAGCAATTCACTGTGCTTTGGTACTGGACTAACTGAATTTTTAATTCAGGGACGGAAGGCTTCTGGGCACAGTCAAGTACTTGCGAAGTCAGAGTGTGATCGAGATGGGATTGACCACTCCAAGAGTTGGAGAAGAATGAGTCGCTGTATTTCAATTTAGCAAAACCTTGGCCAGGGTAATCCATCAGATGGATTTGATATTTTGAAATACAATGTGGACAACCTGATCAGAGTTGACAGTTGAGCTCTGGGGTGTCCTATGATCATTTTGGTCAAGGGGATGAATTATATGAAAACTATATCCGCATGGGTTCTAAGGATGTTGTTCTACACATTCGACCTATCCGGTCGTCGGGTATCATTGCTAGATGGTCACTTCGATTGGTATAGAAATTTATTCCTATGCTACCGGCTTAGGTTCAGACCTATGTGGTCACACACATTAGAGTTCATGATCCGATCGGATGGTTGATCAACGATTAAGAATCGTTCTAGGGTTAAATGATCAATACGATTGACATTTAACCCAGTACAAGTGTTGCAGGAGGATCGATTAGCAATTTGATTGCTAATTGGCTTAATTTGATTAAGCCAATGGACTGAGATTAAGTCTAATTAAATATAATTTAATTAAATTTGATTTGGACTTGATTGGATCAAGTCCAATTGGTTTATTGGATAAGCCAAGTGCAAGGAAAGACTAGTCCTAGTTCAACTAGGACTTGGATCAATCTAATTTCTAATTTGATTAGAAAATTAAATCAGATTTAAATCTAATTTAATCTGATTAAATTAGGTTCTTAATTAGGTTAAGATCTATTTTAATTAGGTTGATCTAATTTTGATTTGATTTGGTTTGGGAAACCAAATTAAAACAAGTCATGACACAGAATCCTAGTAGGACTAGGATTCCACCTTGCGCCACATAAGCCTTCTCCACGCCCTCTCTCTTATTCAACGCCAATCTCCACTTATTTTGTGCGATAAAAGCCCTCTCCCAGATCTCTCTCACATTCACAAAAGGTCTCTTCTCTTCTTTCTTACATGGAAGGTGGTTTGGATCAAATCTAAAAGGAATAAGTTTGGATTTTGAATTCTATGAGATAGAGTTTTAGAAATCCAAAACTCTTTCAATTTTGCACCGAATTTATCCAAATTTTTTTTGAAATTTTCGTGGCTTTTAGGGTTTACATTGTACATCCTTTTCTGGTAATCTATGTACAAAAATATGGAGGAGGTGCTCAAGAGTTGGGCGTCCCTTAACTTGCCATGTTTGGATAAGCCTTGACTAGGTGTTTGACCTAGACAAGGACTCTATCATATCTCTCTATATAAGATGATTTTCTTTGTGAAATATTAAGAGGAGATAGATATTTGAGAGATCTTTCTGCCATCCAAAAATCAGAGAGAAATACCTTTGGGTCGTGGAGATATAAAAGATGCAAGTTTGGATGTCTAGAGAGAAAAACGTGAAGAAGAAGAGGGTCTTCTTCTAGGGTTTTTATTTTCATATCTTTCCTCCTTCCATCTTGAGTTTCCTGAGAGCGTCTCAGATCTAAAACTCCTCCTTCTACTTTCCATCTTTAGAAGAGTCCAAATCAAGAAGAAGGAGGCACCTGATCAACCATCAAAGAAGGATCAACGCAGTACTAGCATACTGTGCTGATTTCCTGAAGCAGGACTTCTGATCGAGATTCGTGGGCTCGTGTGGATGACTCCTAGAGGCCGGACGTGTGTGCAACTTGCAACATCATCCTTAAGCCCAGATCAGCAAGGTTAGAACGTCTAACTTGCAAGGTAATAGATCTGATCTATTGTTTAATACATACATTAGATGTAGTATAGAAACATGTTGATATGATCAACATGTAGTTCATGCTATATTTATATATTTTAATTTTTGATTTAATACCATGTAATAATCATGTAATAGGATCTTAGATATAGGGATTTTCTAATCTTAGAAAATAAATTTTGATTTATTTTAGTCTTCCGCTGTATGATCTTGAAAAAGTTTCAAGATCTAACCCTGAAACCCTAGATCTGGTTCCTACAATTGGTATCAGAGCCTAGGTTCTTTATTACATGATTATTTGTACATGCTTAGATTATTTCTTAGATTAAATCTAATTTATAATCTGATTATTAAATCTGAAATTAAAATTTTAGATCAATCACAAACTGCAAGGTTGTCCTGCTGTAAGGTTTACCCCTTACAGTGCAAAGGTTGTCCTAGTTTGTGTAGATCTATCTTTAATCATAAATTTGTTAGATATGATCTAGATTAAATTTATAATTTATTAGATTTAAAAAATATTTAAATCTAAAATAAAATCTCTTTGTTAATAATTTTTGTGCAAAGAAATTATTTAAAGTTGAAATTGTTTCAATTACATGAACTTGTTTAGATTAGATCTAAAGTAGTTTCATGTTTATTTCACTTGCATCTTGATTATGAATCAAACATGCAATATGATTGGTAGAATCATATTGTAAAATTATTTTACAAATATAAAAATTATTTTTTGAAAAGCCAAACCCAACCCTCAGCCCAAAACTTAATTAAGAATTAAGAAGTTGTTTGATTAGGTTCTAGGATTGTGAATTGAAGAACATAAGACACAAATCATAACACATTGGGTTAATGGGTTAGTGAGAATTAGGTCCATTAATTGGGTTAGACCTATGGTTAGATTAAAGATGGACTTAATTAGAGAATTGACTAAATCTAATCAATTGTTGTCTTAGATTAGGTCAAGGATTCTCTAGATCAATTACAATAGTTGTAGTTGGTCAAGTCCATGTCTTTAACGAGAACCAAATGGACTTGATTTTTGGCTAAGCGGTCTAGCACGAACTGTTAGGTTGATCTAATCGAAACTAATTAAACCAGTTGGTGTCTAAGGTAAACCAGACCAGTGGTTTTTAATTGGGAGCCTGCTTACCTGGCCATTTCTGATGGTGTCTAAGGCAAGCTTTGACAGACCCTCCCACTGATCGAACTTACCTGGCCTCTTGGTGAAATTATGTTCTGATCGGATCACTTGACTATTCGAGCTGACCTATGTCAGCTAGGTAAATCAGTGTGACTGATTTAGGTGCTCCTAGACCAGCCCTGGTCTCCCTTAAGCTGACTTGGTGAAGCCAGTGGGAGGATCATGATAAGCTGGTTCATCTGACTTCATCCTCTATTTTATTTAAATCCTCTAAAATTATTAGGTCCTTAAAATGATAAAGTTATGGAGATAACTGAGTCATAGCCTCCCATTAAGGTGTTTGATAATGAGTCCATTAACTCAATAATCATTGCAGACCCAAAGGCCTGGTGCTTGTTGACTAATGGAATTATCACTCATCATATGACGACTTGGAAGTGTCTCTCTAATGGTGGTTAGGTGAGCCAACCAAAGTTGGGCTTAATCATTCGTTGGTTAGATACACCATGTATGATCATGTTAATGGTTGGACCTAACTGGATCCTTACAGTGGAGGCCAAAGCCTACTGATTAGGTTTCTGGGGCAAAATTAAAATTACTAGAAATTGTTTAGAGAAACAATTGGTTATGAACCTACCCTTAGATGTACATGGGTTGACCAACCAAAGTTGGGCTTGTGTGCAGTCTAAGTGGATTCTAGTACCCGCTAAGGAATTAGGGTAATTCCTTGAGTTGGAGGTAGAGGCTACCAATTCGAATAAAATAGTGGGAGAAACCTTTTGATTAAAGTCCAAATCTTTAGGTTTAATGAATCAATTACTAATTAGGTTATGGTTCTCCTTTGTGCAAATATGGCCACTTCCCTATCGCTCCGATCATTGTTGGGCAATGATAAGTTGGTGGGACCCAACTTCGGTAGCTGGTACCGAAAGTTGAAGATAGTCCTGGAGCATGAACGGATCCTATATGTGATAATAGATCCTGCATTTGAGGAGCCAGCTGTCAATGCACGTGGAACAATCAGAGACACTTACCAGAAGTGGCTCAGTGATCGGACCACGGTGCGCTGTATCATGCTGGCTATCATGAGCGATGAGTTCAGTCGCAGATTCGAGATGGCTCAGCCAAAGGACAAGCTTCAAGTGTTGGAGGATGCCTTTGGCACACCCGATGACATGGAGAGGCACAAGACTAGTTGTGCCATCTTCAACGCCAAAATGTGGGATGGTGCCTCTGTCACTGATCATGTATTGTACATGATCGAGCTGATGGAATGATTGAGCAAGCTCGACTTTTTCTTGCATGAACAGCTTGGGAAAGATGCAATACTGAACTCGCTGCCCAAGTCTTATCTCCCATTCCTCACTCATTATAGAATGACAAAGCCTGAAGAGAACTACCACAGGTTACTGGGGTTGCTTCAGAACTTTGAGAAGGATCACCAACTTCACAAGGAGTCGGTGAATTTAGTGGGAGGTTCATCTTCTGGTTCTTGACCTTTTAAGAAAGGGAAGAAGAACAAGAAGAAGAAAGTAAAGAAGGTGCAAGTTCAGGCTAGGACATCAGTGCAGAGCCAGACCAAAAAGGTCAAGCCTGATAAGAGTCTATTCTACTAGCAAGCACCCTAGATTAGATAGTGTGTCAGATATCTACTTATGGCACTGTAGGCTAGGTCATATAAACAAGAACAGAATAAACAGGTTGACTCAAGAGGGAATCCTCGAAGTTAGTGATTGTGAATCACTTCCAACCTGTGAGTCCTGTCTTCTTGGTAAAATGACCAAGTCACCTTTTACTGGAAAAGGTGAGAGAGCTACTGAGCTCTTGAGCCTAGTACATACTGATGTATGTGGGCCCATGAGCACCAGTGCTAGAGGTGGATATTTCTACTTCATAACTTTCACGGATGACCTATCCCGATATGGATATGTCTATCTGATGAAACATAAGTCGGATTCATTTGAAATGTTCAAACGATTCTGAAGTGAAGTAGAATAATAAACTGGGAAGAGTATTAAAACTCTTCGATCTGATCGAGGAGGAGAATATCTTTCTAGTGAGTTTCTCACATATCTAGGAGAGAATGGGATTCTCTTCCAATGGACTCCTCCAGGAACACCACAGCATAATGGTGTGTTTGAAAGGAGGAATCAGACTTTGTTAGACATGGTCCGATCCATGATGGGATTTTGCTAGCTTGCTGATATCCTTCTGGGGATATGCACTCGAATCGGCCTGTTATTTGTTAAATAGGATTCCAAGTAAGTCTGTAATTAAGACTCCATATGAGATATGGACAGGGCGTAAGCCAGTACTTTCACACCTTAGGGTCTGGAGGTGCCCGGCCTATATCAAATGATTAGTCACAGACAAACTTGGACCTAGGTCTGACAAATGCTCATTCATAGGGTACCCCAAAGAGACAAAAGGATATTTTTTTCTACCATGCTGATGAACAAAAGATGTTCGTCAGCCTTAAGGCAATCTTTTTAGAAAAGGAGTTCCTTGGTGAAGGAACCGTTGCCTCTAAGGTTGAACTTGATGAAGTTCAACAGGTAGAAGGACTGACACCAATAGCTGAACCTGAGTCGGATATGATTAGATCAGATCCGGAGCCCAATATACCTGCACCATTAAGACGATCCGGTAGAGTACCACGTCAGCCGGACAGATACTACGGTTTCTTGGTTCGAGACGGTGATCCCATCAAACTTGATGAGAATAATGAGGATCCGATCACCTATATGGATGCAATGCAGAGATCTGATTCTGAGAAATGGCTTGAAGCCATGAAATCCAAAATGGAGTCCATGAAGGTCAACAATGTATGGACATTGGTTGACCCACCTGAAGGGGTTAAACCCATTGGGTGTAAATGGGTCTTCAAAAGGAAGAGGGGCGCAGACGGAAAGGTGGAGACCTATAAAGTCCGTCTGGTTGCCAAGGGGTATCGTCAATGTTATGGTATTGACTATGACGAGACGTTTTCTCCTGTGGCAATGCTCAAATCTATTCGGATAATGCTTGCAATAGCTGCCCATCTGGATTATGAGATCTGGCAGATGGATGTAAAGACAGCTTTTCTGAATGGAGAGCTGACTGAAGAGGTGTATATGATACAACCTGAAGGGTTTACATCCACAGATGAGTCCAAGGTGTGCAAGCTTCAGAGATCCATTTATGGACTGAAGCAAGCTTCTCGGAGTTGGAACATGCGTTTTGATAAGGTGATCAAAACATATGGCTTCATTAAAAATGGAGAAGAGCCCTGCATCTATAAATGGACAAATGGTCCAGTTGTGGTATTCCTTGTCTTGTACGTGGATGACATTCTCTTAATCGGGAATAACATCCCCACACTACAGGGAATAAAAGTTTGGTTGTCATCACAGTTCTCCATGAAGGACTTGGGTGAAGCATCCTACATCCTAGGGATGAAGATCTATAGGGATAGATCTAAAAGGATGCTTGGGTTATCCCAGTCCATGTACATAGACACTGTGCTGAAGAGGTTCAGCATGGAGAATTCCAAGAAGGGCTATCTACCGATAGGCCATGGAATTTCTCTCTCTAAGAAGGATTGTCCGACAACTCCTGAAGAGAGAGAGCGTATGAGTAGAGTCCCATATGCTTCAGCCGTGGGATCTATCATGTACGCCATGACATGTACAAGATCAAATGTGGCATACTCACTAGGAGTAGTGAGTAGATACCAATCTGATCCTGGAGAGAATCACTGGAAAGTGTTTAAAGACATCCTTAAGTATTTGAGAAATACTAAGGACCAATGGTTGGTTTATGGCAAGTCAGATCTGAAACTTGTGGGGTTCACAGACTCTAGCTTTCAATCTGACCATGATGACAGCAGGAGAGTGTCGGGTTATATCTTTACTCTGAATGGTGGAGCTATCTGCTGGAAGAGTTTCAAGCAGCATACTGTGGCAGACTCTGTTTGTGAAGTGGAGTATATCGCAGCATCAGATGCTGCGAAGGAAGCTGTATGGCTGAGGAAATTCATCAATGAGCTCGGAGTAGCACCCTCCCTCGATGGTCCAGTCCTGCTCTACTACGACAGCACTGGTGCCATAGCTCAGGTGAAGGAACCCAAAGCACATTAGCGGACGAAGCACATCTTGCGCCGCTTCCACCTGATCCGAGAGATCGTGGATCGAGGTGACGTCGACCTTCAGAAGATCGATGGAAAAGAGAACCTAGCCGATCCCTTCATTAAAGTCCTGGCAATAAAGGAGTTCGACAACCACAAGTCAAAGATGGGTATTAGATACTGTGCCGAGTGGTTTTAGGACAAGTGGGAGTTGTTGGGAAATGTGTCCCAAAAAGCCAATCGTCAAGCTGTTGACGGTTGAGCAACCAAGTATTGTAATTGATTTGTTAATAAATAAAATATATTTGGTATTTTCATCATAAGCTTTCATCTTCTAATGAACTCCGTTGTTATGATGAAGTCCTTAGGACTATTTAGGTTCGATAAAGAGAGGATTTATCGATTAGTCCTTAAAACTGTTCACGACCAAATGATAGGCTGTTAATAAGGACGACAGCTTCTATCGAGCATAGGTCGCTGTAGGCCATATGGGTTGGTTGTCCTCTTAACCAAAGAGTGTGGAGACACTGGTATGGCATACAGGTGAGATGTAAGGGTACATCATCATTGAACGTGACCAACTCCAGAGCATTCTGCTGTCGAGAATGTCTCTTATGGGATATAGGTATAAGTGTCCCTTAGACTTGAGATCACCTCAGTGACTTGCAAGCAACTCACTGTGCTTTGGTACTGGACTAACTGAATTTCTAATTTAGGGACGGAAGGCTTCTGGGCACAGTCAAGTACTTGCGAAGTCAGAGTGTGATCGAGATGGAATTGACCACTCCAAGAGTTGGAGAAGAATGAGTCGCTGTATTTCAATTTAGCAAAACCTTGGCCAGGGTAATCCATCAGATGGATTTGATATTTTGAAATACAATGTGGACAACCTGATCAGAGTTGACAGTTGAGCTCTGGGGTGTCCTATGATCATTTTGGTCAAGGGGATGAATTATATGAAAACTATATCCGCATGGGTTCTAAGGATGTTGTTCTACACATTCGACCTATCCGATCGTCGGGTATCATTGCTAGATGGTCACTTCAATTGGTATAGAAATTTATTTTTATGCTACCAGTTTAGGTTCAGACCTATGAGGTCACACACATTAGAGTTCATGATCCGATCGGATGGTTGATCAACGATTAAGAATCATTCTAGGGTTAAATGATCAATACGATTGACATTTAACCCAGTACAAGTGTTGTAGGAGGATCGATTAGCAATTTGATTGCTAATTGGCTTAATTTGATTAAGCCAATGGGCTGAGATTAAGTTTAATTAACTATGATTTAATTAGATTTAATTTGGGCTTGATTGGATCAAGTCCAATTGGTTTATTGGATAAGCCAAGTACAAGGAAAGACTAGTCCTAGTTCAACTAGGACTTGGGTCAATCTAATTTCTAATTTGATTAGAAAATTAAATCAGATTTAAATCTAATTTAATCTGATTAAATTAAGTTTTTAATTAGTTTAAGACCTATTTTAATTAGGTTGATCTAATTTTGATTTGATTTGGTTTGGGAAACCAAATTAAAACAAGTCATGAGACAGAATCCTAGTAGGACTAGGATTCCACCTTGCGCCACATAAGCCTTCTCCACGCCCTCTCTCTTATTCAACGCCAATCTCCATTTATTTTGTGTGACAAAAGCCCTCTCCCAGATCTCTCTCACGTTCACAAAAGGTCTCTTCTCTTCTTTTTTACATGGAAGGTGGTTTGGATCAAATCTAAAAGGAATAAGTTTGGATTTTGAATTCTATGAGATAGAGTTTTAGAAATCCAAAACTCTTTCAATTTTGCACCGAATTTATCCAAATTTTTTTTGGAATTTTTGTGGCTTTTAGGGTTTATATTTTACACCCTTTTCTGGTGATCCATGCACGAAAATATGGAGGAGGTGCTCAAGAGTTGGGCATCCCTTAACTTGCCATGTTTGGATAAGCCTTGACTAGGTGTTTGACCTAGACAAGGACTCTATCATATCTCTCTATATAAGATGATTTTCTTCATGAAAGTTTAAGGGGAGATAGATATTTGAGAGACCTTTCTGCCATCCAAAAATTAGAGAGAAATACCTTTGGGTCGTGGAGATATAAAAGATGCAAGTTTAGGTGTCTAGAGTGAAAAACGTGAAGAAGAAGAGGGTCTTCTTCTAGGGTTTTTATTTTCATATCTTTCCTCCTTCCATCTTGAGTTTTCTGAGAGTGTCTCAGATCTGAAACTCCTCCTTCTACTTTCCATCTTTGGAAGAGTCCAAATCAAGAAGAAGGAGGCACCTGATCAACCATCAAAGAAGGATCAGCGCAGTACTAGCATACTGTGCTGATTTCCTGAAGCAGGACTTCTGATCGAGATTCGTGGGCTCGTGTGGACGACTCCTAGAGGCCGGACGCGTGTGCGGCTTGCAACATCATCCTTAAGCCCAGATCAGCAAGGTTAGAACGTCTAACTTGCAAGGTAATAGATCTGATCTATTGTTTAATACATACATTAGATGTAGTATAGAAACATGTTGATATGATCAACATATAGTTCATGCTATATTTATATATTTTAATTTTTGATTTAATACCATGTAATAATCATGTAATAGGATCTTAGATCTAAGAATTTTCTGATCTTAGAAAATAAATTTTGATTTATTTTAGTCTTCCGCTGTATGATCTTAAAAAAGTTTCAAGATCTAATCCTGAAACCCTAGATCTGGTTCCTACAACAAGGCCTTCATATGGATACCCATAGAGGCTGGACACGTGTGCGGCTGTCAAGCATCATGAAAAATCAATTACTATAAATTTTGGATGCGATGATCTCCTACCTATGCTTAGATATGAAGTTATAAACTAAATTTATATTTAGATATAATCTAAATATAAATTATATATAATCTAATTACATATAGATATGATCTATATTTGCTGAATTTTAGATTTTAGATTTACATACATACATAAGAGTTCATATCATGGATCCTGTATGGTGATTTTAGATTTGATCTATACATGCATTATAGATTAAATCATTTAATTTATGTATGTTCTGTTGTAAATTTTTAAAAATGCATGCACAAAATCTACCATACTTTCCTTCAATTTGTAGGATGAACATGCTAGTACATATTGCAAATCCTAGCTCCAATGTTCGAATCAGATTCAAAATTGATTTTGGATTGGGCTAATTAAATCTAATTAGACTCCTACTTGGATTGGGTCTGATTTGGGTTGACCTTTGGCTGGTTGAGCCAAGCAGTTGGTGCTTCCTACCTGTTATTCCATACGCCAGAGATTTTCTCTTTGGCGTGTGGAGTTTATTTTGAGTGCAACGTGTATGGTGTCTCTTGGAGAGAGGCGCACATTCTTATCCATCTTGATTCCATGAAGAAATAATTTTTGTGAGGATTTTAGATCTTAATTTGGTGTAGAGGACTCATTCTGTGACTAAAATGCTTCATGGGTTATCGAAGGAAATTGGATAAATTTGGAAACCTAGTTGCCTACCCTAACCCATGCGCCACTTGGAGTCCAAGTGGTTATGGACTCTTTAGTCTCTTGCATGCCTAATAATCCTCCACACCTTGGTTGGTTTGGCACCATTTTTCTAGGCCATTGGATGGCTATCTAATACAACTCTATCCATTGGATAGAGTGGGTACACCTTGAGAAGTCTTGCGATGCATCAGAAAAATATCAAAATTTTTTTTTCGAAGAGTCCTTCTGCGTGGAGTATCTCTTCGCTTAATTTTCCAATGCATGCCATGTGCCTTGTTTTTCTTGATGGGTGTGAGAAATTAAAGGGAGGCATGAGACATTGTGGATGAGCATGAGATGTCCTTTGGATAAGGCGTGAGGTGGTGCGGAACACATCCAATCGCCAACTATAAAAGGGGATGCACGCCGGGGTTTTCTTTCTATCCAAAAATCCTATCTCTTCTTTCTTACATAAGTTCTCCCTATTGTCCAATTATTTTCTTCCTTCTCTTATTAGGATAAGTCTAAAAATAGTAAGGACAAGTTCAATTTTAGGATAAAGACCTAGGAAGAGATATAAGGAAGACAAGGAGATAAGAAAGGTAGAGAAAGAATGCTAGAAGGAGAGAAAGGAAGCCTAGGGGTTGTGCTACTTAAAGGAATTCTTTGAGAAAGAATTCAGTGGGAGGAACTAGTTAAGGAGTGAGAGTCTTGATCAAGACTCTATATGGATCACCGTTAGAGGGCAAACTCTTGGGTGCCTGATGGAAGCTCTATCAGAGTTTGGATTTAGCGATACATGTATTCTTCTATTTCTTCTATAATGTTATACATATTTATGTATATGATTGTTAATCATCAAGGAGGTCCTAGATTAGGCTTTGATAATTAGGATTTCATTATGTAAAACTTTTTAAATCCATGCTTCTACTGTGCTCACCAAACCCTATAGTGGTATCAGAGCCTATCTTGTTTGGTTCAATCATATGCTTGTATGCTGATAGTGTTCTATTGTAGCATGCTATGATTTATGCTAAGTCCATAAGAATATGATGATTATATATTCATATGATTTGATATGAATTGATGCATATATGATAGAATCATAGATTTAATATATATATGCAGTTGAATTGTATATGATTCATGTTAGAATGTGCATGACACTGGTAAAGCTCTCATAAAAAATTATATTAAATTATGATGATAGCAACTGTGGGTTAATCAATTCTTGATCAATTGATTAATTGGTATCTAAAAAAGTATGAAAGATGATTATTTAATTAGGTCCATTTGTTTATCTGGATAACTTGTTGGTGTCTAAGGAAAGCTACAGAGAGCCACCTATCTACTTATCTGGTCAATTTGGTTAAAGCGATCTTGAAATTAAAAAATCATAATGTTGGAAATACTACTCAGAGCCTTCCTTCATGCTAGGTCAATGTTATGTCAAAAATCATAGTAGATTTGTTGTGTAACCATAAGGCTTGCTATGGGGATAGATATAATGTAGTCCTGGTGCATATAAGTTGCTTACGGTATTTTGGGGTGTGCTGCTTTGTTGTGCAACCATAAGGACAGCATTATTCAAATTTGATTGTATGAAAATGAAGGATCTAACTTAACTAAAACATTATAGTTTGTTATGCAAACACAAGGCTATGAGTATTTTAGAGGCCAAGATAAAGTTGAGAATTGTATGGGATGCAATTGCAAAGAGTTTTCTATCTTTGAACTCATATGGATTTGTTGTGCAACCACAAGACCTCTATAAGAAATTAGAATCTCAACGCCACTAAGAAAACCTGTTAGTGTTTCTTTATCATAGGAGAGGGCTATGGTATTCGATAAAATAATGGGAGACAATTAGATAAAATCCTTATCTAGTTGTACGTATGTCATCATTTGTTGTCTGATTTTATTATGTTATGTTCTTTATTTATGTAGATTAGTTCTACATTATGGCATCTTCACTATCACTGAGAGGCATCTTTGATGCCAATAAATTGATCGATTTAAATTATGTGGATTGATTGAGGAATTTAAAGATTGTGCTCACTGAGAAGAAAATCTCCTATATCCTTGATGCCCTTGATCCTGAGCTGGTAGGGGAGGATGCTATAGAGGATGAGGTAGCCACATACAAGATGTGGCAGAATGATAGTCTTACTGCCTAGTGCACCATACTGGCCTCCATGAGTAATGAGTTAAAGAGGCAGCATGAAGGCATGGATACTTAGCCATACTGCTCAATCTTAAAGAGCTGTATGGTGAACAGAGTAGAATTGCTAGATATGAGATATCTAAGTAGTTATTCTATACCAGGATGATAGAAGGTACATCAGTACAAGACCATATCTCATGGTTATTGACTTGATCATCTGATTAGGTCAATTAGGTTTTGCGATGGATGGAGAGTTGAGTCAGGATCTGATCCTACAATCACTCCCAGTATCATTCTCTCAATTTGTTATGAACTATCACATGAACAAACTGAATACCTCTTTATCTGAGTTATTGAATATGCTCAAAATAGTGGAGAGCCACATCACGAAGGATAAAGCTCCATTTCTTCTTGTGGATGGGATCTCCAAGAAGAAGACATGCAAGAAGGGTTCAAAGAAAAGGTGGAACCCTAAAGGTGGCATTATGAAGAGGAAGAAGGAGAAAGTCTCCAGATAAGGTACTTATTTTTACTGCGATAAGGCAGGTCACTGGAAAAAAGAATTGCAAGGCTCTTGCAACTGTAAAACCTAGTGCAAGGGTTGCATCAAGAAGTATGTATGTGATACATACTAATTTGTTATTAAGTTCTTGAATGTCAAATTCTTGAGTATTAGATACCGCCTATGGTTCTCACATATGCAAGTCATTGTAGAGATTGTAGAGAATAAAATCATTGAAGAAGGGTGACTTCGAGCTTCATGGCACTGGAGGAAAGACCCTCCAGGCTGAAGCTGTTGGAACCAACCTCCTGAAGTTGCCTTCAGGAAAGATCTTAGAATTAGAGAACTATTATTGTATATCTAAGATCATTAGAAATATAATTTCAATACCACTGTTGTTACAATGTGGATTTAAAATTAATGGAAAGGGCAAGAGTTGCTCTATTTCTTTTCTAATGAGCATTTCTGTGATGGCATTGTTGATAATGGTCTCTTAATTCTATCTCTTAATGACAATGTCTTTCATAATGATGAAAGTAAAAAGCGAAAGAGAGAAGAAGTTAATAATACCTTACTTTGACATTATCGGCTTGGTCATATAAGTGAGATAAGAATTAACAAGTTATGCAAAGATAATTTCTTTGATCCTTATGATTATAAATCATTAAAAACTTATGAATCTTTTCTTATAAAAAAATGACCAAGACTCTATTTACTTAACATGAAGAAAGGATAAGTGAGTTATTAGGACTTGTGCATACAGATGTATATGGTCCTATGATAAAATCAGGCCAAAGATAGATACTCTTATTTCATCACTTTCATTGAAAATATATCAAGGTTCGGATATGTGTATCTTATTAAACATAAATTTGAAGTCTTTGATAAATTTAAAGAGTGTCAAAGTATGGTCAAGAAGCAAACTAGGAAATGTATTAAGATCCTTCGATCTGATTGAAGAGGTCAATACTTTTCTATTGAGTTCTTAGATCATCTTAAAGAAAAGTATTCTCTCTGAGTGGACCACTCTTTATACACCACAGTTAAATGATGTAGCTAAAAAGAAGAATCGTGTGTTATTAAACATGATGCAGTCCATGATGTGCTTTACATATTTATCTATTTCCTTCAAAGGATATGCCCTAGAGACTATAGTGTATATTTTGAATAGAGTACCTTCAAAATCTGTACTTAGTACTCTATATGAGATATGGAGAGGTAAGAAATCTAATCTTAAGTATCTTAAGATTTGGGGCTATCTGGTTTATGTTAAAAAAAATTTTGGACATAAGCTAAGTGCTAGGGTAGATAAATATTTATTTATAGGATATCCTAAAGAGAATATGAGATATCTCTTCTACCACCCTACTAAATAAAATATTTTTATTAGTAGGCATGCCACTTTTATGGAAAAGGAGTTTATCCTAGAAAGGGATTGTCACGCCCCCGATCCGAGATCATGAGCGGTCATGGCAATCGTCGCATACTTATGAAGAACTCTCTCTACAAGCATGCAAGATATCTCATCATGATATTAATGTATCATAGTAGAATAAAATTAAAATAATTATTATTCAACTTTAATTCAAATAACTAAATCAATTATCATACATCCAATAAAGTTTCACTAAAAGTAAAATAATAGATCTAGGTTCAATGAAGTGGACAATGCTAAATCTCATCTCTAAAAGCTCTATCCCAATATTATTACTCATGCTCATAATTAATTATCTGAATCTGAAAAAAAATAAAAAGAGAGGTAACGAGCTAGACAGCCCAGTATGTAACAAATATCTCAATTAGATATTTTAAATATTATATAATATTCAAGAACAATGCTGTGAATAAATATAAAAATATATGTCATGCTAATTCAATGCAAATCCAATCTTTTCAAATATTTATATATAATATAATTATAAATCTAATTTAAATCAAAATACTCATAATTCAACAGCCATAACTATGACCAATGTTTAACCCCTATTGGTGGGATCCATTAAATACTAACGCACAATCCCCACTGACAGAATCCACTGAGTGCCAATGTATAATCTTCATTGACAGGGTCCACTGATTATTAATATATAATCTCCATTAATGGGGCCCACTGAAACTTAGTTAGGCTGAGAGCATAAATCCGATCTATATCAAAATATTTTTGTATCATAACATATCATAATTTTCATTGAACATATGTATAATCAATAAAATCATAGTATTTCAGAATCACTTTTCATTCAAAATATAATTTTATAAATCATGTATAATTTTAAAAAATAATTATTTACTTTCAAAATAAATATAAAATATCTCGAGAAGATGATTCATTACTTATCTTTCACTGATCACTGAATGAACAGATCGATTAACCTTTAAGAGAATCTTCAAAATCTATTATTCAAAATTATATTTTTACACTAATTCTAATATAAAACTAGATTGAAATAAATTCTAAATCAAAATCTCACTTAAAATTGGATCCTTCACTAAGCTCGATCAAAATCATCAAAAGGAAGCCTTTCACTAGGCTAATCTTAGAAGATATCTTTGAGAGAGAAAAATCTATCAAGAGAGAGAAACAATCTAGAGAGAGAAATTAGAGAAAGAAAGTCCAACATTCTAGAGAGAGAAAGTAAGGATTCAGACTGAAGGGAGAGAGAGAAGAGAGAAAAACTCTCCCATTTTTTTTAGTTATTTATTTTTTTCTTTTCTTTCCTTTCCCTTTTTCTTTTCCTTTTCCTTTTTTTCTTCTTCTTTGTGGGATAGAGGATTCGTGTGGTCCTCTTTCTTCTTTCCACAGAATAGGAAACTCCTTGTTCCCTTGATCCTAATGCCAAGGAGGTCCACAGATAAAGTTTAAGATCTACAAATAGAAACACAAGATATTTTTCAATCAGAAGATCCATTGATGAGGTACAACTACAACACACATCTCCTCTCTCAAGGTCGAATAAAGTACAAAATGCACCTTTGAGGTATGGGTTCGTTATTGAGAATAATAAAATCCATATTATTGAGAATGATGAACCTCTGACCTAGTTGGAAGCTATCGTAAGTAGGGATTCAGACAAATGGTTAGAGGCTATGAAATCAAAATAGACTCCATGTACACCAACCAAGTGTGGACTTTGGTTGATGCACCAGAGGGTGTAACCCCCATAGGGTGCAAATGGGTCTATAAGAAAAAGATTGGAGCAAATGGCCAAGTTGAAACCTATAAAGTTAGATTGGTGGGTAAAGATTTTAGGCAAAAGCAGGGTGTTGATTATGATGAAACATTCTTATCTATTGTCATGCTCAAATCTATTCGGATTATGCTTGCTATAGCAGCATATCGTAATTATAAAAATCTGACAAATGGATGTGAAGACCTCCTTCCTTAATGGTTACCTTAAGGAAGAGGTTTACATGTTTCAACCAGAAGGATTTGTCTCAAGTGGGAGAGCAAATCAGATATGCAAGCTGAATAAATTTATTTATAGATTAAAGCATGCCTCAAGGAGTTGGAACATTCATTTTGATGTTACAGTAAAAAATTTTGACTTCATCAAAAATATGAATAAACCTTGTGTGTATAAGAAGACAAGAGTACCATTGTCTTCTTAGTTTTGTATATAGATGATATACTTCTCATTAGGAATAATATGCCAATGTTGCAATCAGTCAAGATATGGCTATCAAGTAAGTTTTTCATGAAGGACTTGGGTCAAGTATCCTATATACTTGGTATTAAGACTATAGGGATAAATCAAAAAAGATGCTAGGCTTGTCCTAGTCTAGGTATATAGATCTGGTGCTGAAGAAATTAAGCATGGATGGGAGTAAAAGAAGTTACTTATCCATGAGTCAAGGTATACATCTCTCTAAGAAGATATCTTCTAAGACACCTGAAGAGAGGAATAGAATATGTTCTATTTCCTATGCTTCGGTAGTAGGGTCTATTATGTGTGCTATGCTATGTATCGGACCTGATGCTGCATATGCCTTAGGCATAGCTAGTAGATTTCAGGCTGATTCAGAAGAAGATCATTGAAAAGTAGTGAAAATATTCTTAAGTACTTGAGAAGGACTAAAGATATTTTTCTGATATATAATGGATCTAATCAGAAACTAGAAGGATATTCTGACTCTAGTTTTCAATTAGACCCAGATGATAGCAAATCTATTTCAGGGTATGTCTTTACTCTAAATGATGGAGCAATAAATTGGAAGAGTTCCAATCAGTAAAATGTAGTTGACTTAATTACTGAGCCAGAATATATTATTGCAAGTGAAGTTGCTAAGGAAGCCATCTGATGAAGAGTTCATCAATGAGTTGGATAAGATTCTAGAGAATGAACACTCGGTGTCACTTTATTGTAAAAATATTGGGCTATTTCTCAAAAAAGGGAACCAAGATCTCACTAGAAACCTAAGCACATTCTAAGATGCTTCCATCTTACTCATGAAATTATCGAGAGATAAGATATAGTCATTGAACGAGTAGATACAAAGAACAACATAGTAGATCTATTCACTAAAGCTCTACCACAGTAGCAGTTTAATCACCACCTCAATTGTATGGGTTAAAATATAAGGGCAATTGGTTTTAGTGCAAGTGAAAGATTGAAAGAATGATACCCTACAAGCCAATCAAAATTTATATTTTGATGGATTGTTCTTTAATCTTCCTGACTTATGTAATAATATTTTATAAATTAGTAAAAAGATATTTATATTTCATCATATGCTGCATCTTATATTTATTAAGATTATAGTGAATCTCATAGATTAGGCAATAATTTTAGGACTATGATAAGATCATGTCTGTGAGACCTAAAACTCTAAAATCCTAATCTAAAATATTTTCAGTCATTAGATCAGTGAGTCAGAGATCAATATTTTCGATAAGACTGGCACATCCTATATTTGCTTGATAGAGAGGATGATTGATTTTATATTCACTTGTGTGGAATACTAATACAAGGATATGGGTGCTTATTAGAGAGTGAGTTCACTAAATTGACCTATCAAGAGAACATCTTAAGGAGTCTTACTTGCATGTCAAAAGATGGTTCTCTTAGTGGGAGTTGTGTAAGTAATCTTTTGATCTGAGACCATCATGGAACCTTGTGCATATAAATTCATATTTTGGTTCATACCCAGACATAGCATTAAGATATATACAGGATGTTCTGGATATCGTGTAGTGTGTATGGAGGTTGTAAGTCGATCAATAAGGAATCAATCACTCCTAGTAAGAGAAGATGTCATCCTATGCATTCTCATCTCTAGATGACTCAAAAAGTCTCTGACCAGAGCAAGATGAAAATTAGAAAGGATTTTTAATGCTTCATAAAAGTCATCATTGGTTGATGGAGAATCAATAAGAATAAATATTTGAGTTTGATATGATTTCATACTTATGAACATATTCAGGATGTAGGATGATCGAAGGATTGAATTGCACGATAACTTATCATTGAAGAATATTTTTAGTATTTTTATCAAAATTTTCTATCTTTCAGTAGATATGATACATTACTAGATGTCAATCTTGTCTTATAGATTTGATCAAATTAAAGAGTTTAATTCGAACACAAATTAGAAAGGGTTCTAATTGTTGAAATCGGGTTAGTTCGATTGGACCTAAATCGGTTAGATTGGATTCTAATCAAATTAGGTCAACTTGCATCCGGACCGACTGTTGGCTAGATGTGAAATCCAATGGGTCACACATAAAAAAAATTAATTAAGGATCTAATTGGATTAGATCATGTTTGCAGGATGAATATGCTCGCACGTATTGCAAACCCTAGCTCCTATATTCGAATTGGATTCAAAATTGATTTTGAATTGGGCTAATTAAATCCAATTGGACACATACTTGGATTGGGTCTGATTTGGGTTGACTCTTAGCTGGTTGAGCCAAGGAGTTGGTGCTTCCTACCTGGCATTCCATGTGCCAGAGATTTTCTTTCTGGCATGTGGAGTTTATTTTGTGCGTACGGTGTATGACACCTCTTGGAGAGAGGCGCACGTTCTTATCCATCTTGATTCCATGGAGAAAATTTTTTTGTGAGGATTTCAGATCTTAATTTGGCATAGAGGAGTCCTTCTATGGCTAAAATGCTTCATGGGTTATCGAAAGAAATTGGATAAGTTTGGAAACCTAGCCACCTACCCTAATCCATGCACCACATGGAGTCCAAGTGGTTATGGACTCTTAAGTCTCTTGCACGCCAAATAATCCTCCACACCTTGATTGGTTTGGTGCCATTTATCTAGGCCATTAGATGGCCATATGATATAACTCTATCCATTGGATAGAGTGGGTGCACCTTAAGAAGTCTCATGATGCATCAAAAAAACACTGAAATATTTTTTCTGAAGAGTCCTTCTGCATGAAGTGTCTTTTCACTTAATTTCTTGATGCATGCCATGTGTCTTGTTTTTCCCGATGGGCATGAGAAATTAAAGGGTGGCATGAGGCATTGTGGATGGGCATGAGATGTCCTTTGGATAGGGCACGAGATGGCATGCAACACATCCGGTCGCCAACTCTAAAAAGGGACATGCGTCAGGGTTTTCATTCCATCCAAGAATCCTATCTCTTCTTTCTTACATAAGTTCTCCCTATTGTCCAATTATTTTCTTCCTTCCCTTATTAGGATAAGTCCAAAAATAGTAAGAACAAGTCTGATTTTAGGACAAGAGCCTAGAAAAAGATATGAGGAAGACAAGGAGACAAGAAAGGTAGAGAAAGGAAGGCTAGAAGGAGAGGAAAGAAGCTTAGGGGTTGTCCTACTCAAAGGAATTCTTTGAGAAAGAATTCAATGGGAGGAACCAGTTGAAGGAAAGCTAGGATAGTTCATGCATGATTTTTAAAAATTTTTCTCACATTGGAAGCAAACTAGATTAAACTATTTAATCTATTATGCACTAGATCTAATCTAAAACTACTTAAGCCAGGATAAACAAGCATGCATAATCTGAAAATAACATCTGAAATAATAAATCTAATCTAGTAGATGATAGAGATCTGATCTTTATACCTGAGGCGGGTGGAAATACACTACAGTTGAACACCAAGCACTTTAGATTTTTCTAGCTGCACGCGCATACGACCTTTATGAGTATCCACATGAAGGCCAATCTGATCAACCTCCCTAGAGTGCTAGCTCCTTGCAAAGACCCTTGATGGATGAACTATGCAAGAAGAAAGGTTTGGGGTAGAAGATAAAGGGAGAACAACCTTCTCTCTTGTTTTTTCTCTCTCCCAAAATTCTAGTGATGCGAGTCGTAGCACACAAAAATTAACCATACTCACTACTATGTAGATAGGGTGAGTCAGGATCGTATCCACAGAGATCTTAGATCGATTATTTCAAAAATATAAATGAAAGAAATAGTAGATTTCAAGAAGCTAAAAATGAAACATGGCAATTGCAATAAAAATATTTTTCATTGATCAAATAAAGAAGTATATATAATGGAAAAAAAATAAAAGTTCGATACAAGATAATTAAACCAAGTTAAACTTCTCACTGTGCCCAATGATGGGTGCATCTCCTTCAATTCTTTGTCTTCCTCTATACGGATAGCAACAGGATGGCTGGAAGGCTTGGTCTAAGAACTCCAAAGAAAAAAGATAGATGGAAGAGGGTATGGGGATATAGAAAGGATAACGATACTAGGATTAGGACCCCTCCTAGATTTGATGAAAGATGGGCTAGGGTGAGGACCCCCCTTAGACTTCTTGGGATATGAAGAATTGATCTATGGAGGAATATGCTGTCATGCTAGGGTTAGTACCTCTCTTAGACTTATGGAAAAGAGAGAAAGAGAGATGGGGCCAGCAGCTTGAAGAAAAACTTAAGCATTGGCTTGATGGGAAGAGAGAAAGGGAAGAGCTTGGATAGAGGAGAGGAGGAGGAAGAGAGAGGAAAGAAGATGAAGAACCCCACAAGGGGGCTGATGTCCCTTTGGAAGAGAAGGGGGTGTGTATTTATAGAGTTGAGGCTAGGATTTTAGGTGTTGAAGACTCTAAGATTTCATGAGAAGAGAGGTGGGAGCATGAATAAGGACTCTTAGATCTTCATATTGCTTCTTCTCTGTTGATCAATAAGTCACGTTCATACTAGATCTTCATGAATAGTGATCTTTTAATATGAGCCCTTGATATTTAAGTGGTGTTCATATTTGAATAGATGCTGGTTGCCTGGTTCACTCAATTCTAATCCGATTTGAGTCCAATTTGAATCATATGAACTCAAACTCTTAATTATCTGCAAAATAGATTAGAGAGTATCAAATTTTAATAAAATAATATCAATTAACATAATATTTAGTATCTCTAAAAACTTAAATTCAGTATTTATCATACCTCCAAACTTGAACTTTACTCATCCTCAAGTAAAATAGATACATTAGCATTGTGCACCAAATTATCTTTGAATTAAAAGTTATCCTAGGCATTCCTAACTGTAGTGGATATCTGACTGGATTATTAAAGAGGTACTTCATTAGATTACCAATTCAACCCAATTAGTGGTTGAGTATTAGCCATAGAAATTTTAGAGATCTTCTTTTACCAATTCTCCACTATACTCTTAAAGTCCTCTAGCTTGATGTGAGCAGGGTTTATTGTCTTCTTACAATTTAGTCTCCTTATTATCTATTTTTTTATTTTTATTTTTTTTTCAGAAAGAGTCTAGTGCAATGTCTTAGCCTTTTAAGCCTTTTAGCTAACTTTTGTAGCAAGCTTTTAGTGAATGACTTCCAAACCAGTTAGGTTTAGGGCATTAAGTATAGAACACCCTTCAGACTTACTGGCTCGAGTCCAAAAAAAGCTACGAGGTAAGGCAAACTCTATAACAGTCTTTTAGCATCCCCACCTTTTGATGCGAACTACAATACTTAGGTGAAGGGGTCTGATTACTCAATGAGACAGTACTAAATTATTTTTTTCATCTTCTTTTTTTTACAATAAAAAAGGATTTTGGCATGCCTCAACCTTTCCACCTATACCCCTATAAAGCAGATTCTTCATTGAGATAGTGGGAAGAGGGTTCTGAAAACACTCCAAAATTTGATCTGATCTAACTCCTATCATTCATTGAGTTTTTTTAATAATTTTTCTCTCAATATCTCTAAAATTATCTAGACCGTTAATTACTTCTTGATTAAGGTGCTTGATCAACTCCAAATCAAGATAAAATTTGGATACACAAAGCTAATTATTTCTGATCATACTTGAGGACTCAATTAAATTAGTTTTTCTCTCTGATAATGATGCCAAAATTTGATGCGTATCGTAGCACACCAAAATTAACTCTACTCACTACTATATACATAGGATAAGTCGGGATCATATCCATAGGGATCTTAGATTGATTATTTCGAAAATATAAATGAAAAAAATAGTAGATTTTAGGAAACTAAGAATGAAACATAAAGATTGTAATAAAAATATTTTTTATTAATCAAATAAAGAAGCATACATAATGGAAAAGAAATAAAAATTCGATATAAGACAACTAAACTAAGTTGAACTTCTCGCTGCTCCCGATGGTAGATGCGTCTCCTTGAATTCTTTATCTTACTCCATTCAGATAGCAGTAGGATGGCTGGAAGGCTTGATCTAAAAACTCCAAGGAAGAAAGGTAGATGAAAGAGGGTATGGGGATATGCAAAGGATAGCGGTACTATGATTAGTATCTCTCCTAGATTTGATGGAAGGTGTGCTAGGGTTAGGATCTCTCCTAGACTTTTGGGATGTGGAGAATGAATCTATGGAGGAATATGATGTTGTGCTCAGATTAGTACCTTTTTTAAACTTATGGAGAAGAGAGAAAGAGAGATGGGGGCAGTGCTTAGAGAGAAACTTAGACATTGGCTTGATGGGAAGAGAGAAAGGGAAGAGCTTTGATGGAGGAGAAAAGGAGGAAGAGAGAGAAGAAGATGAAGAACCCCACAAGGGGGCTGATGTCTCTTTGGAAGAGAAAGGGGTGTGTATTTATAGAGTGGAGGCTAGGGTTTTAGGTGTTGGAGATTTTAGGGTTTCATGAGAAGAGAGGTGTGAGCATGAATAAGGATCCTTAGATCTTCATATTGTTTCTTCTTCGTTGATCAATAAGTAGCGTTCATACTAGATCTTCATGAACAGTGATCTTTTAATTTGAGTTCTTGATATTTAAGTCATGTTCACTCCTGAATAGGAGCTGGTTGCCTGGTTCACTCAATTCTAATCCGATTTGAGTTCAATTCGAATCATATGAATCCAAACTCTTAATTACCTACAAAATAGACCAAAGAGCATCAAATTTCAATAAAATAATATCAATTATCATAATATTTAATATCTCTAGTGATTTAAATTAAGTATTCATCACATCTCCTAACTTGAACTTTACTCATCCTCGAGTAAAATATTAGATTCTCTATGGGTGCTAGTGCATATGGATTTTAAATTTTTTTTAAATCCAAAATACAGTGAAAAAATTAGAGTAAAATACTTTTAATCTAAGTATGCATTCATCATATGAAAGTACCTATGGATCTAGTTCATATGTTGAAATTAACAAATATTGATTTGAGGAAGAACAAACAAAAGCCTGAAATTAATTCACATATCTAAATTGCTTTCCATTTTGCTTCAAACCTGTAACTGAGGTTGAATCTAATTCAATCTCTAGATCTGGGCTTGGACAGATTTTGGATCAGTAGCACAAGCATCCTATCTCTAAGGGTATCCACGGGATCAATTTGAATTATTTTTTCTTGGATCTTGCGAGTCTGAACCAAAGCCTAAATAGGCTTGAACCAAACCTAGATCGAAACAGAACCCCTTTGATGACCCTTTTAATCTTTCTTTCTTGATTCTTAAAGAAATCAAGAATCTTTCTTGATCCTTCAACTAATCAGGAAGAACAACAATCAAAAATTAATGGTAATTAACTCTCAACAAACTTGAGAGCAAAGGAAACAAGAACCAAACAAATGGTGCCAACAATTGACCCACTTCCTTGGATGCCGCCCACCCTCTCTATGGCTTCAGGAGAAGATGCCTAGAGAGAGATGAGGTGTGGGCTAGAGAAAGAAGGAGGAGAGAAGGCATGGGCTCAGTGAAGGGTGGTGGCAACAATGGGAGAGAGAGCTTATGTCACAACTAAAGGGCTAGAGTCCTTTATATAGCAACTTAAGGATGTCCTAATCAAATTAGGATCCCTCATTCTGCTCATATTAAAATTTCTAGCCATAATATAATTGGACAAAATAAATGGGGTGCCATCTATTACACACTCAAAATCACACCCTACTTTAGACGTTCCATCATATGGGACCCAATTAGATGCACAAATCAGCCCACATGGTTCCACAAATTCTCTTCAAGGGTTCTTAACCAAAAAACTCTTTCTTGATATAATCCAAGTCCTAAATTAATTATCCAACATTTGGACTTCATTGAATCAAATTTAATTAGGTTCAAATTAAATACAAAAATTGGTAAAAACTCATCATATAAGTAAACCAACTACAAGAGAAGTTGGGTTCACCTAGGTGCTAGCAAGGTTAACATGAACTCAATTGGATTTCTTTAAATCCATATAAATTGGTACTTCATAAGCCCAATTATAATCAATTCAGATCTTCCCCCTTTATGTATGATCTTATAAGTTTAATTCTATCTGGTAGTGAGAAATACTATGATCTCTATCATAGGTATCACTGAAACTCCTTTCAATGGGGTGGAACAGTTCTATTCTAACTCAATAAGGACCATTGATCTAAAATGATCTTATTGAGCTCTCACAATCTATCAGTGACATCTAACAATATATAGTGACAACCCAGCAAAACTAAAATAAAACTTCTAGGTGTAGTTAATATATGATACAGTCCTTCTATCATGAGTCTCGACTAGATGATAGGTCATGGATAAATCGTCAAATCTTATCATCAGTCATATGATAGATGTTATCAGCTCAAGTCTAATAATGATTTCAAATGAAAAAATTTTTTCATTAATCACACTGCTATGGCCATAGACTTGTAGACTCAACTTCTCAAATCTCATGGGACTGCTCTCTATCAAGATCGATAGATCCCATATAGATGCACATGTTGCTCATATAGTTCAACCAACTGAAGCCAACATCCACTACAAAAACTCATAATCGAGTTAATATTTATATGTAGTCAAACTATAGCAGTTTTAGTATGAGTAACTGTGACACGGTAGGTTAAAGGACTAGTTACACAACTACATTATCGAGATAATCATTGATGATCAAATAGAAATCTATGTGATCTCTCGTATGGTCACTCTTAGTACTAGTTATTTTCTAACAACTATCTGTATTTTTTGCTCAGTGTCTCTACACCATAGATTAGAGACTCATCTACCCCAAAAGAAGCGAACCATGCACCGATCCATCTGGATAAATCACCGTCTCTATGACTATCCTATAACCAGAAGCAATTGAGGAATCGATTATATATGTCGCTAATTCTCAATATTTGAGAATATGTATCATAATATCAATTCCAAGGATAATTCAATGACACATAACATGAATGAAAAAAAATATATATCTTTTATTAAATAAATCATTAGTTTAAGTATAAATTTGTATCATAGAATAAAAATATGTTAGCTAACAATTGACTTCTAGGATATACATCTAACAATCTCTCACTTGGACTAAAGCCAATTGACCATTAATCTAAGCCTCATTTTTTCAAGATGAGGTTTCATTTTGGGTTGGCTCGACTGCTTTGTCAGTGGGTCTGTTACGTTATTCGTGGAGTCTACTCTTCGCACCTCTATATATTTTTACTCGAGATAGTCGTGTATACTGCTGATCTATGTATTTAAATTTTTTATAAGACCTTGGCTCCTTAGAAAGGATATGGGGCCATTGTCTTTGTAGTATAGTGTCATGGCATTTGATGGCATGACATCTAATTCTGTAACTAAGAAAAGAACCAAAATGCATCCTACACATCTACAGCATACTTAGCCTCCATTGATCGATTACTTTGGAACCCTTCCAACATACCAAACCATGATTTAGATGCTCCTCCAAAGATCAATAACAAATCATTAGTTCTTCGCAAATACCTAAGGATGTTCTTCACAGCTATCTAGTGCTTCTTGTCTGGATTCGACTGATATCTACTTGTGACACTCACAGTAAGGGCAATATCAGGTCGAGTATATAGCATGACGTACATGAGGCTCCCAATTACTGAACATAAGGAATCCTACTCATGTGCTTGACCTCCTTAGAAGTGTTAAGACTCATCATATTGGAGAGTCAAATACCATACCTAAGGTGTAGCAAACCCCTTTTGGAGTTTTTCATGCTGAATCATTTTAGCACCATTTCTATGTACAGCTTCTGTGACAGGCCAAGCATCCTTTTAGATCTATCTCTATAGACCTTTATTCCAAAGATATAGGATGCTTCTCCTAGATCTTTCTTGGAGAATTCCTTAGATAACCAAGCTTTAACTGAAGTCAGCATGGGAATATCATTTTGAATAAGGAGGATGTCATTGACGTACAGTACGAGGAAGACAAGTGCACTCCCACTGACTCTTCTATAAACACAAGATTCTTCTTCATTTCTTATGAAACCAAATGATTTGATCGCATCATTGAAATGAAGATTCCAGCTCTGAGAAGCCTGCTTTAGTCCATAGATGGATCTTTGCAACTCACAAACTCGGTGATCACCATCACTGGATGTGAAACCCAGAGACTGCTCCATATAGATATCTTCCTCAAGATGTCCATTCAAGAAAGCAGTTTTCATATCCATCTATTAGATTTCAAAATCATGGTAGGCTGCAACAGCAAGCAATATGCGGATGGATTTCAGCATGGTTACAGATGAAAAAGTATCATGGTAGTCAATGCCTTCATACTGACTATAATCCTTCATCACCAGTCTTGCCTTATAGGTCTCTATCTTACCATCGATATCTATATTCTTTTTATAAATCCATTTACATCCAATGGGAATAATTTTCTCTAGTGGATCCACTAAGGTCCATACTTGGTTCAAGTGCATTGAATCAATTTCTAACTTCATTGTATCTAACCATTTCTCAAAATTAATGTTAGACATCACTTCATCAAAAGTACTAAGATTATCACCATGACCCCCATCTTCCATAAGGAATGCTTCCTCTATATTATCTTTCAGCATACCCATGTATCTTTCAGGAGGATGGAAGATTCTACTTGATCTATGAGGTGGAGGTGGAACATTAACTACTGGCTCATTATGGATGGGTTCTTGAAAATCTATAGCTCGTTGCTCTTGAGAGACATTCTCGTCAAGCTCAATTAACCTCCCACTACCACCGCTCTGGATAAATTATTTTTTTAAAAATATGGCATTATGAATCACAATCATATTATGGTCATACGAAAAGTAAAAGTAGTACCAAATGGATTCCTTTGGATACCTAATAAAATAAGCTACAACTAATCTATCCTCTAACTTGTCAGTTTTCTATTTTTTAATATAAGCTGGACATCTCCAAATCTTAAGATAACTCAAACTCAGCTTCTTATCATGCCATATCTCATATGGTGTGGTAGAAACAGACTTGGAAGGGATCCTAATAAAAATATGCATCACCGTAAGTAAGGCATGTCCCTAAAGAAATAAAGGTAAATTAGTTAATCTCATCATGGATCGGACCATATCCAATAGGATCCTATTTCTCTTTTCGGATACCCCATTGAGTTGAGGCATACCGGGAGAAGTTCATTAAGAGACTATGCCATTCTTCTTAAGATATCTCAAAAATTCAGCACTCAAGTATTTCCCTCCTCGATCGGATCGCAAAACTTTTATGGATTTACCTGTTTGCTTTTCTACCTCGTGTCTGGATTCTCTGAACCTTTCAAAAATTTTAGACTTGTGTTTCATGAGAAACACATACCTGTACCATGACAGATCATCAGTAAAGATAATGAAGTAGCTATAACCACCCCTGACCTACACATCAAATGGACCATACACATCAGTGTGTACCAGGGTTAGTAACTTAGTGGCCCTTTTTTCTTATCCCACAAAAGATAACTTAGCTATTTTTCCTTGAAGGCATGATTCATAAGTAGGAATTGACTCAGATTTAACTAAGTTAAGGATCCCATTCTTTTCTAGTCTATTTATCCCATTCTCTCCAATATGGCTAAGTCTATGATGCCACAAGTACTTATGGTTAAACTCATCTCTGGATCTCTTTTGGCCTATGGCATTCACTACTTGCTCATTTAAGTTCACATTAGCATCAACACGCAAGTGATAAAGACTGTCAATCAAAAGACCAAATACAACCAATTTATTTCATAAATAAACAGAGCAAAAGTTTATATTAAATTAAAAAATATATCCATCTTATGCTAGTACAGAGATCGAAATCAAATTTTGGCTAACTACAGGAATAAAATAATAGTCTTTGAAATCTAATCTAAAGCCCAATGATAATCGAAGAGGATAGGTTCCAATGACTTCTACAGTAATTTTTGCTCCATTGCCAACCTGAAGGATCATGCCATCTTTCTTCAATCTCCTACTTCTTATTAGATCCTGCATTGAAGTACATACATGAGTACTAAAATCAGAGTCCAATACTCAATTAGAAGTAGAAGAAATTGTTAGGTTAGATTCTATTATGAGTATACCTTCAGAAGGTTGATCATCCTTTTTCATCTTCAAGCTCTCCAGGTAAGCAGGACAGTTTCTTCTTCAGTGGCCATCGGAGTTGCAGTGGAAACACATTCCTTTCTCTATAGCTTTTTTTAAAGTGTTCTTCTTAGGTTTGCTCTCCTTTTTCTGCTTCTTTGCAGGCTTATTCTTTTTCTTTTCTTGAGACTTTCTCTTTGAAGGTGCCTTGTCATGCCCCCAACCTGAGATTGCGAGTCAAAGATCATGGCAACCACCACATACTCATAGAGAACTCTCCTCACAAGCATGCAAGATATCTTATCATGCTATCATAATGCAACAATGGAATAATTAGTTAATAATTTAAATCAAAAATATAACAATCCATGTTCTAACTTTAATATCTCAATAAATTCAATAATGTTCAATAGGCCTTATATTAATTTTAATAAAAATTTTAATCTAAAATAAAAGTATAGAGGTTCTGCTTCTAATCACTCTTCCATTCATATCTTGTATTATCTTAATTTCTCAATATCTATAAAAATAGTAAAATAGGAGGTAATGAGCTAGATAACTCAGTAAGTAATGATTATTTTAAATAGATTTTATCAGGTATTAAAGTAAATAATTATTTATAAAAAATAAGCATATAGCGTTCATCAAATCGAAATCAATTTCCATCATGCAATATAATTCAAGCTAAATTTATTTTTTTTTAAATTTATTTTTTTTTAGATTTTAATTTCTTTCATTCTTAAGTTTTTTGCATCAACCATAAGGTATGATCATATTTTTTCTATGGTAGAATCATAATACCAAATATCATCTTATGGTGAGCTACGAATTATCTAACAGCAAAGTCCTTCAGAACCATCGGTCTCGCTGATGGTTTGTCACTGGTTTCACTAGTGACATATCACTGGTCTCGCTAGCAATATAAATCCTTAAGACAAATCAATTGTCAATATATTAACCTCCATTAGTGGGGTCCTTTATATAGTCAGGTTGTCAATTCATATCATTTTTGAATCAAAATTCTTCATAATTTATGTTTCTTGTTCTAGTTCGATAGGAATACACATAATCACATGATATCGAAATCAATCAATATAATGCATAATGAATCAATATATTCAATCATGCTTCATCATAATATATGAAAATAAGATATTTTTCATAATAAAATATTATTTATCCAATTCATGCATCATTTCATAAATCATATCAGAAAATATATTATAATTTATCGATAAATCTTAGAAAAAGTAAAGCATTACATACCTCATTCGCATTCTAACAAATCCACATAATTTTAGAAATATCTTTCTAAAATCTTCAGTTCATAGATTATATCACAGTATCCAATTATCAGGTATCTACCATCCCTATACAAGATTAAGTCCAATAATCAGAAAAATATGAATATGATATTCAACGATTTAGGTTAGTTTGATTATCTAACTTCATCTGATCAAAATTCAATTAGGACATAGATGACCCAAAGTTTGGCTATCATACCAAATCAAATTTTTAAAGTGATAGGGTTGAGATTCCTTCATTGAGTTCATAAATCAAATGGAGAGAAAAAGTCAGATGAGAAAGAATTCATAAGGTACAATTTGAACTGATCAGGTGACATAGTCCAACATCTCGATTGGTTCGAACAAGATAATTTTCATCAAATCATGATTCAATTACTCTATAGATAACTCAATAAAATGATGGATGATAAAATCTAATAATATCTAGTTTGGTCAAAATGGGTGTCAACATGCCAATCAGCGACCATGAATTAGAATCCCTTCATTAAAATCACTTAAACTCATCAAAATAAATCTTTTTTGGATAAATTTCAAAAAGATAAACTTCTAGAGAGATACAATTTTAGAGAGAGAAATTCATGAAAAGAGACAAATAATTTAGAGAGATAAAGTAGAGAAAGGAACTAGAGAGAGAAATAGAGGAATGGAGAGAACAGAGGAGAGAGAGAGTCTTTTTCTTTTTTTTCTTTTTTTTCTTTTTCTTCTTTTCTTTCTTTCTCTTTTTTTCCTTTTCTTTTCTTCTTTCTCTTTCTTTTCTTTTCTTTTTCTTTTTCTCTTTCTTCCTTCTTCTTCTTCCTTTGTTTCAGCAAAATAGGGGATCTTTGAGTCTCCTTCATCTTCCCCGACTCCAAAGGAGTCTAGCCGAGGAAGATGGCCGGAGGTGCGACACACGGTGGCGAGATTATAGATCTCTGGTCTGACGAACAACGATGACGGACGACGTCGGAATCAAATCAAACATGGAAGGGAAAACAGGGCATGTTTGAAATCTAATTTTCTTGCCAAAATCAACAAATAAATCAGCTGAAATCCATCTTAATAATCAAAGGAACTTGATGAAGGGCTTCCTTAAGGGGTTTTTACCTAATTCTCGATGATGCTCAGCCGATGATTCATCGAACACGGTGATGATAAGCCAAAACAAAAGAGACTAATAGAGAGAGGAAAACAATGAGAGAGAAAGGGAGATCGGTCATGGGTGGTTACCAGAGCCAATGGGGTTCAAAAGGGAGGGTTGGCCCCTCTTTAAAGAGCTCTAAGGGAAAAGTTTGAGTCATCCCCAAATTTTTTCTCTGCGGGTGAATGTTTCACGGAAGAGGCTTCCCAATGGAAGTCCAATTCCCACCCAGCACGTGCACAGCACGTGCTGGTCCAAATTTTTTTTTTTTTAATTTGCAGCTTTGATATTTATGCTGGTGGGGGTTGGGGTCAAGTGGGTAGGCCCGATTGGGCTGGGGCATCACATTCTTCCCCCATAAAAGAAATTTCATCCTGAAATTTTCTATTAAAGATTTTTAAACTTTATAGTTTTGAAATCATGATCTCATTTCTTATAAGAATAAAGTTCAATATCTCATGACTTGACTCTTCTTTTAAATGATCGAAATCGAATCCATCTCTTATAAATGGAAGAAAATCAACATCTTAATTTTAAATAATTTTTTTCTATCAAAATATCAAATGTTCTTAATTAATCAACCCATCATAAGATAGGATAATATGCTTACATGAATCATACAGTGACATCCCAATCAGTTGAAATTCGAAAATATTTTCTCTCATTCATACTTTTAAAGGTTGGAGATTCACCATTTTAATCTCATACTCAAACTTCTAATATTTTAATTTTTGATGTAACTTCATCATTAAATCATTTCATAGGAAAAAGATCAATATCACCAATATTGATTAGAATCAAAACCACTATTTCTGATCATTGAAATTAGTCTCTCAATTCTAGATAAGGATATCAAATTTCTTATCAAAAATCCTTAACTACTAATGATTTGATCAAATTTATCACCAGATTATAAATAAATTTTACTATACTCTCTATAGATAAACATTTGAGTATAAAAATCTAAGATCAAAATCAAAGTTCAATAAACAATCTCAAATTCTTTCTGATAAACAGAGAAGTATAAAATTCAATTCTCGGATAAAGAAAATCTATCTCTAAATATTCTAAATTTAAAATAAAAAATCAAGGGTCCACTCATTCTATAATTAAGATGCTAAATATTTTCTTAGCATAGTAGAGGGAAGCACAACTTTTGAAAATCACATTAAGGATATCCAAAATAATCTAAAATTTCAAAAATATTATTCTTTCTAATATCAATGAATTTTTTGTATCAAATCATATCATCTATCAGAAGTCTTTAACTTAAAGAATCAATATTCCTGACTTACTCAAAATAATCCAGATCACTATGCTTCCACTGCGCACTCTGTTGTAACAATCAAAATTTTTTAGGTTCATCAAAAAAAATTTTGATCAAATTATTTCTTTATCTTATTAATGAAAATGATCTAAAATTTCAAATTTCAATTGAAGCCAAAGATTAACTTCCGATTCTCATTCCTATTTTTGTTGGTGTACAATAATTTTGATTAACCCTTGAGTCCAATATCACATTCATAACCATCATATAGGTCTACTATAATCCAATATGAATCAAATTTTAATTATCATATCAATTCAGTTAGATAATTCCAAATCAAAATCCTATAAGTGAAATCAATGAGAAAATCCTTCGATGTTCCACCAAGTTAGGACATAATCAAAACATATAAGAATTTCAAATCATTATCTTTTCTAAAGTTTCTATCATTAAAATTCTTAATATCTATCAAGTATCCTTTCATAACAATCATACAACCCTCAAAAAAAAAGATCAAATCTCCATTTAATAGTAGATTCAATCAGGGACCTCATTAACAAAAATAAAGGAACTCCATATCAATTTCTAAATTCATAATTTTAAATTATAAATTCACATGGGTCCCATAATCTCGAATAAATATAAATTAGATCTTTTATCTTAATCTAAAGATAGCAGTCTTTTACTAACAACCTCAACAACAATATCAGAGAATTTCTTGATCAACTTAGATACAAAATCTTTAAATTGAAATTTTATACGCATCATATAGTCTCCAAGAGACACAAATAAGATCTATTATTTAGATCTAAGGATGATAATCAAAGATTTCAGCACAATGAATATCCTACAATCTCATAATTGATTTCATCAATAAGAAATAGACTTTTTTATATTATCTCCAAATATGTATTCATCCTAATATGCCACTTTATACATGATCTACATATCAAGTTCAATTTTGATAAATATTCTTAGCAAGTATCATAAAAGACTTTCTAAGTCCATCCATTAATGCTCTAATATCACTTTAATTATCATGCCTCTGATCTGAGATCACGAGTCAGAGGTCATAGCAACCGCTGCATACTCATAGGGAGATCTCCCCATAAGCATGCAAGATATTTTATCATGTTATCATAATACAACAGTAGAATAATTAGTCAATAATTTAAATCAAAAATATAACAATCTATGTTCCAACTTTAATATCTCAATAAATTATATAATGTTCAATAGGCTTTACATCAATTTCAATAAGACTTTCAATCTAAAATAAAAGTATGGAGGTTCTGCTTCTAATCACTCTTCCATTTATATTTTGTATCATCTTAATTTTTTAATATCTATAAAAATAGTAAAATAAGAGGTAATGACCTAGATAATCTAGTAAGCAATAATCACTTTAAATAGATTTCATCATGCATTAAAGTAAATCATTTATAGAAAATAAGCATATAGAGTTCATCAATTTGAAATCAATTTCAATCATGCAATATAATTCATGCTAAATTTATTTTTTTTCAAAAATTTGAGTTTTTTTTTAATTTTAATTTTTTTTATTCTTAAGTTTTTTTCATCAATCATGAGCTATGATCATATTTTTCTTATGGTAGGGTCATAATACCGCGTATCATCTTGTGGTGAGCTGCGAATCATCTGACAGCAAAGTTTTTCAAAATTGCTTGTTAGATTTTGATCATGCAATAAAAAATAATTTTTAAAATTTTAAAATTAAATAAGTCAATAGCTGTAAATATAAAACTATCGAGCCAAAACTCAAATCCTAGAATCACCTTGCCGATGTCGATCAAAACAAAATGAGCATGCAAAAAGAGATAGAATTTTTTACTTTCACCAAAATAATAATGTGGCACATTAGTGATCTCCATAAGACTCCAAAGTAGAAGCCCTCCAATGGTGATCCACACGAAAGTTGGCCAAGATCCTTCCTAACCGATGCATCGCCGCAGCCTTGTCTTCTCAAGAACACTGTTAGCTTCGAACTCAAGAAATTATCACGTCAAAGCCCAGTCGCCTCCAAACTTATCACCAAGATTACATTAGAAAGACACTCTTCAGATGTCTCACAACTTAGGATTTAATTTTTGGCTCTAACATATAGAAAAACCAAACCTTAGGGCACACTAGCAACACTTGCTAATTCTCTCATCACCCTTCTTACAACTTTTGCCACTCAAGTTCTCCTTGTCTTTTTCTCAGATTTCTTCCAAAATTTTCTCTCTGATTTACATGCCACTTATCTATAGTTTCAACTCAAAATCCCAGCACTTAGGCCATATGGGACATCCCATATAAATAAGGGACCAAGAGACATGAGATGGGACCAAGGGGCACCAACCTTTAGCACTCTACTTTCTCATTAGGTGAATAAATTTATCATGTAGAATTATGATGCAAGAGAGCCTTCACACAGAAGGGCTCTTCCTCTTCTATGTGCCATAAAATCTTCATCTTAAATTGGCAACAAATCATAGGAATTCTGATTGATCATTTAAGGCAACGTGTTAATATAAGAGTCTTCACGAAGAAGGACTCTTCATCTTCACATGCTAAAATGAGTGGGGCAGCATTAATTTTTTAGTGTGGCATCTGGTGGGCATAGAGGAGTCTTTCTTCAGTTGAAACTATTTTAAGTTGGATAAGAATCCAATCAAGATAGACCCAATCCCATTAGGTCAAAGACAATTGGTCTAGGTTAGCTCAAACACTTTGATCTAAACCAATTTAGGAACTTGGGTTAATACAATATGCTAGCATATCAAATTAATCTTTAAAATTTATATTAAACTCTAATTAATTAGATCAAAATCAAATCTTAAAATATGTGACTTATTGGATTATAAATCTAGCCAGCAGTGGATCAAGATTTTCGATGTAACCCTAATCCGATCAGATTAGGTCACCCGAAGAGTCCCAATCAATTAGGACTCTTCCTAATTGATTTCAGAATTAAACTCTTTTAATTCTGATGAGTCTAAAAGTCAAGATTGATGTCTAGCAATATGTCATGACTACTTGAAAGATTTAAAATTTTATTAAAAAATTATCAAAATACCCTTCAGTGGCAAGTTATCGTGTAATTCAATCCTTCAGTCAAACAACATCCCATATGAGCTGTGGGTATAAAAATATATCAAATATAATCACTTATCTTTATGTATCTCAATTAGAAGGTGATGATATATTAAAAATTTTTTTCTAATTATCATCCTACTTTGGCCAAAGACTTCTAGAATCACCCACCTATGAGATCACATAGGATGTTTGCTCCCCTTATTAGGAGTGATTGATCCCTTATTGATCACTCACAACCTCCATATATATTTTACCATATCCAGATCACCCCATACAAGGATCAAAGAACCAAATTAGGAAATAAACTAAAATATGGATCCATGCACATAAGGTACTATGGTGATCTCAGATCAAAAGATCACTTACATAGCTCCCACTAAAGAATTATCAGTTGACATATAAATAAGACTCCATCTGATGTTCTCTCGTAGGTCTATTCAGTGAATTCATTTTGTAATGAGCACCCAAATCCTTATATTAGTATCACCACATAAGTGGTTGTGAGATCAACCACCCTTATTTTTTAGCATACATAGGACATGCCAGTCTTACCGATATTATTGATCTCTGACTCAATGAACCAATGATTAAAAATATTTTAGGTCATGGCTATCAAAAATTGAGATCTCACTGGCGTGATCTCATTGAAGTGAAAATAGGTAGTTCAAAGCATGTATTTTTAAACTTTTACAGTGAAATAATAAAAGATTAAATATTTTAATTTTCTAAACATATCTTAGATCAAATTTAAACTACTATTAAGGATCTATAATATAAAAAATTTATATATAAAATCTGATATAAAATAGAAAATTACATCGACCACATCGATGTCCTGAATCTGATCTAACTTTTAGATTATGTCGGTAGAGTTCAGAACTCATCACCTTTTTATGGGTTGATGATCTTCACTGCTGGTAAGCATGGTATAAAATTCTCACTAATGTCAAGCAGCCGCACAGGTAGTCCAACCTTTACAGATCATCCACTCGAATCTCTGATTGGATCTTCCTTCGCGGGAGTGCTAGCTCGCGTCGAAGGCTTTGAATGGCTGATCCAAGCTCCTTTCTTTGGATCTTTCAGACTCTTTTGGATCAGAAGATGAAGCTTTATGAGAAGGTAGGAGTGTGAAAGATTGGACAAGACTCACTCTTGTATTTAACTTCTCATAAAATCTAGAGATGAAACCCTAGAACCCACAGCTTAAGCCCGAGAGGAAGAACACTTCCTCTGTTTCTCATGCATGAAAGCCCAACCCACTCTCAACCTTTTATGTCCCCTCTCTCTAGTTTCTCACACCAAAAATCCCTTCTAATCTTGCACAAAACTGATCCCCTTTTAAGGTTGGCATCCCATGGAAGATAAGGAGGTAGTTTCGGTTCAAATTCAAGTGTTGGTTGATCCTTATCACCAATTCAAATCAAATTTAAATTAAATTTTAAACCAAACTTTATCTTTATCTTATGAACTTAGAGAGAGATTGACCAACATTAGAATGGTATAAAAAATCTTACACAAAAATACTTTGTGCATGGAGAAATGTGGTAGCGTGAAGAGGAGAGTCTAACTCAATTTGGACTCTAGGTTTTCATTCAAATTCAAATCAATTTGAACTCAAATTTAAACCAACTAATTTTTAATTCAAAAGAACTTAGATGAAAATATAGAAAAATCTTCTAGACATAAAAAAAATCATATAAAATATTTTTCATGTGAAGAATAAGAGGGCACAGATAAAGGAGGTGCAAGAGATTCGAAATCGAATTATTTTTCTCATCCAATTAGATTCTTAACCCAACCAAATTAGGTTAAACCCAATTGGGCTATTAAACCTAATCTAATTAAGTAACAAATAGCTTTGATCAAATTTTAATCAAATCAAAAATTAATCGAGCTCAAATCTTGATCATATCAGGAATCGAACACCCTTAGCGATTAGGTCATCTCATAACCTAATCGGGTCAAATTAAATTGAATCCAATTCAATTAGATTCGATTCAAACCTCAATGCTCAATCAAACTGAGTTAATTAATAATATAATTACTAATTAATCCTCCCATAATTCATCAATAATTAATGAATTGATTTATTACAATTTTTGTACAAGATTAATTATCAATCGAATTGATTGTTTTATCCTGAAATGATTTTTAGTCGTTGATCAACCATATGATCAGTGAGAAACTTCTTTTGAGTGTGACCCCATAGGTTCGAACCTAAGCTGGTAGTATAAAAATAATCTTCTTATACCAATCAAAGTGACCATCTAGCAATGATATCCGACATCCGAATAGGTCGAATGATTGCAACGCATCATTTAAGAACCTATTGGCATATGGTTACCGTATAATTCATTCTTTTGACCCAAATGCTCAAGGTGACCTAGGATTTAACTGCCAACCCTGATATGGTCATCCATATTGTATTTTAATTTTTAAAATCTATCACATGGATTACTCCAGCCAAGGTTTTACTGAATTGAAGCACACTGATACGTTAACTCCTACTTAATCGGAGGGGTCAATTCCATTATGACTCACATACTGACTTCGCAAGTACTTGACTATGCCCAAAAATTTTTCATCACTGAATTAAAAATTCAGGTAGTCCGACATCAAAGTATAGTAAGTTGCTTGCAAATCACCATTACGATCTTAGGTCAAAGGGACACTTATACCCATATCCTTTGCGAGCTACTCTTGACAGTAGAGTGCTCAGCAATTGGTCATATTCAGTGAGATGTACTCCTACATCTCACTTGCATGCCATGCCAATGTCTTCACACTCCTTGGTTAAGAGGACGACCAACGTACATGGCATACAACAACCTATACTTGATATAGCTATTATCCTAATAATAGTGCATCATTTGGTCATGAATTTAAGATTTAATGACTAAATGATATATCCTCCTATATTGAATCAAATAGTCCTAAGGACTTCATCACATAACAGAAGTTAAAAATAAAATGTACACAATGATGAGAAAACTAAATAATATTTATCAATTCAATAATTTATATATAATTACAATGATAAGTACAACCGTCAACAGACTGATGATTAATTTTGGAACACAATTTCCAACAACTCTCTCTTGGACTAAAGCCAATCGATACAGTATCGTATACCCATCTTTGATTTGTAGTCTTCAAACTCCTTGACATCAAGGGCTTTAGTAAATGAGTCGGTCAGGTTCTCCTTTCCATCGATCTTCTGAAGCTTGATATCACCTCAATCCACAATCTCTCAGACTAGGTGGTAGTGACGCAGAATATGCTTGGTCTGCTGATATGACTTTGATTCTTTTACTTGAGCAATGGCACTAGTACTGTCGCAGTACAACAAGATGGGGCCATCAAGGGAGGGTGCCACTCTGAGCTCGTTGATGAACTTTCATAACCACACAGCTTTCTTTGCAGCATCGGATGCTGTGATATATTCCACCTCACAAGTAGAGTCGGCCATAGTGTGCTGCTTGAAACTTTTCTAACAGATTGCTCCACCGTTCAGGATATAAATATATCCCAACATGCTCTTACTATCGTCATGATCCGATTGAAAATTGAAGTCTGTAAATCCCATAAGTTTTAAGTTGGATTCTCCATAGATAAGCCACTGATCCTTAGTATTTCTCAAATACTTAAGGATAGTCTTTACGACCTTCCAGTGATTCTCATATGGATCGAACTGGTATCTACTTACTATTTCTAATGAGTATGCCACGTTCGATCGCGTACATGTCATGACGTACAAAATAAATTCCACTATCGAAGCATATAGAATTCTACTCATACACTCTCTCTTAAGGAGTTGGCGGACAATCACTCTTCGAGAGAGAAATTTCTTGACCTATCGAAAGATAGCCTTTCTTGAAATTCTCCATGCTGAACCTTTTCAGCACAGTATCAATGTACGTCGACTGGGATAATCCAAGCAACCTTTTAGATCTATCTCTATAGATCTTCATCCCAAGGATGAAGGATGCTTCTCCCAAGTCTTTCATGGAGAATTATGATGACAACCAAACTTTTATTCCCTATAATGCAGGGATGTCATCCCGATTAAGAGAATATCATCGACATACAAAACAAGAAATACTACCACAGAGTTATTAATCTATTTATATATACAAGGTTCCTCTTCATTCTTAATGAAGCCATATGTTCTAATCACTTTATCAAAATACATGTTCTAACTCCGAGATGCCTACTTAAGTCCATAGATGGATCTTTGAAGCTTTCACACCTTAGACTCATCTGTGGATATGAAACCTTCAAGTTGTATCATATACATTTTTTTTTCTAGCTCTCCATTTAGGAAGGCTATTTTCATATCCATTTGTCAGATTTCATGGTTGAGATGTGCTGCTATCGCAAGCATTATCCAAATAGACTTGAGCATTATCACAGGAGAAATAATCTTGTCATAGTCAATACCATAATGCTGACGGTAATCTTTGACAACCAGACGGACTTTATAGATCTCCACCTTTCTGTCTGCACCCCGCTTCCTTTTGAAGATCCACTTACACCCTATGGATTTTATCCCTTCAGGTGGATCAACCAATATCCGTACATTATTGATTTTCATGGACTCCATTTCAAATTTCATGACTTTCAGCCACTTATCGGAGTCAGACCTCTGCATCGCATCCATATAGGTGATCGGATCCTCATTATTCTCTTCGAGTTCAATTGGATCTCCATCCCGATTAAGAAATCGTAGTATCTATCCAGTTAATGCGGTACTCTACTAGATCTCTTTAAAGATGTTTCTATGATAGGTTCCAGATTTGATCTAATCAAGTCCGACTTTATGGGTTTACTAGATTGTGTTGGTTCTTCTACCGATCGAACTTCATCAAGTTCAATCTTTGAGGCATTAGTTCCTTCATCAAGGAACTTCTTTTCTAAAAAGACTGCCCTATTACTGACGAACACCTTTTGTTCGTCAGTAAGGTAGAAGTAATATCCTTTGATCTTTTTTGAATATCCTACAAATAGATATTTGTCAGACTTAGATCCAAGCTTGTCAGTTTTCAAATGTTTGACATAAGCCAAATATCTCCAAATCCTAAGGTGAGAGAGTGCTGGCTTACGCCCGGTCCACATCTCATGTGGTGTTTTACTTACAGACTTACTTGAAATTTTATTTAAAATATAACAAGCTGACTCGAGTGTGTATCTCCAAAAAAAAATTGGCAGACTTGCAAAGTCCATCATGGATCGAACCATGTCTAACAGGATTTGATTCCTCCTTTCTGATACACTATTATGCTGTGGTATTTCAGAAGGAGTCCATTGTGAGAGAATCCCATTCTCTTCTAAGTATGTCAGAAACTCACTAGAGAGGTATTCTTCTTCTCGATCAGACTGAAGAGTTTTAATACTCTTTTCAGTTTGTTTTTCTACTTCATTACAGAATCGTTTGAACATTTCAAATAATTCTGACTTATGTGTCATTAAGTAGACATGCCCATACCTTGATAGATCGTCTATAAATGTAATGAAATAATAATATCTATCTCTGACATTAGTGTTCATCGGTCCACATACATTAGTATATATCAGATCTAAAACTTTACTGGCTCGCTCATCTTTTTAGCAAAAGGTGATTTGATCATTTTTTTCAAGAAGACAGGACTCACAGGTTGGGAGTGATTCACAATTACTAACTTCGAAGATTTCCTCTTGTGTCAATCTATTTATTCTATTCTTGTTAACATGACCTAACCTACAATGCTAAAGGTAGATATCAGAGACATCACTAATTTTAGGATGTTTGTTGGATGTGTATATTACACTAACAAGTTGTGACAATATGTAAATATCATTGTTCCACTGTCCATTCATCACATTAATACCATTCATAATGATATTAAAATTATTTCTTTTTATTGAAATTTCATAACCGTACAAGGCTAAAAAGCCTACAGAAATAATATTCAATAAAAAAGAAGGACAAAAATGACATTCACTTAGAAGAATTATATTAGACTTGAATATAAGCTTAATAGTTCCTAACGCTAGAACTGGAACTAATCTTCCATCTCCAACATTAAGGAATCTTTCGCTTTCTTCAAATCTCCTACTGACCTGCAGTCCCTGCAATGAATTGCAAATATTAAAAAGATTTTCGATATCTAATACCCAGGTAGTAGAATCACAAATTGAGAAATTACAAGGTGTTATCATATAATTACCTTGTCCAGCAATAACTTGCTTCTTTCTCGGCCTGTTCGGATCCAAGGAGGCAATGTATTGAGGATAATTTTTTTTTCAGTGCCCCTGCTTCTTGCAGTAGAAGCATTCTGCCTGACTCTAGTCAGACTTGAATTTTTTGGTCTAACTAGGATTGGGTGCCCAGCACTTTGCACCCTTCTCTTGTTCTTCTTTCCTTTCTTAAAGGGTCGACATTTAGAAGAAAATCCTCCCACAATATTTACCGACTTCTTTTACGGCTGGTGATCCTTCTCAAAGTTTTGCAGCAACCCTAGCAAACCGTGGTAGTTAACTGCAAAGGGAGGTAGGACTTGAGCAAAGAGTTCATAATAGCATCTTTCCCCAACTGCTCGTGTAAGAAAAAGCCAAGCTTGCTTAGGCACTCAATCATCTTGATTATATACGATACATGATTAGTGACTGATGCTCCTTCCCTCATTCAAGTGTTGAAGATGGCACAACTAGTCTTGTGCCTCTCAACATCATCGGATGTGTCGAAAGACTCATTCAATATTTGCAACATGTCCTGTGGCTGAGCATTCTCGAAACGATGGTTAAACTCATTATTCATCACCACCAGCATAATACAACAAACTGTAGTCCAATCATTGAGCCACTTCTGATAAGTGTCTATGATCAAGCTACATGCATTTGGAGCTGGCTCCTCGAGTACCAGATCAGTTAACACATACAAGATCCATTCATGCTTCAGGATAATTTTAAGCTTTTGATACCAGCTATCAAAATTTGGTCCTATCAATTTATCACTATTTAATAGTGATCAGAGTGACAAAGTGGTGGCCATAACTGCAAAAGAAAAATCAAAACCTAATCAGTATATGAATTGATTAAGCCTAAAGATATGGATTTTAGTCTAAAAGTTCTTCTACTATTTTATTCGAATTGATAGCCTCTATCTTCAATTCGAAGAATTACACTAATTCCTTAGTGGGTACTAGAATCCACTCAAGCCCAATCCTTGTGTACCCATGGGTAAGTTCTTAATCAATTATTTCACCAAATAATTTTTAGTATTCAATTTTGCCCCAGACACCTCTTCAGTAGGCATGTGGCGCCTCCACTGAAAGTTCTGGTTAGGTCCAACCATTAACATGCCAGAATTTAGTATATCTAACAAATAAGTGACCAGACCCGAGTATGGCTCGATCAACTTGACCATCATCAGAAAGACACAACTAAAATAACATATTATGAATGATAATTCCAATAGTCAGATGAGCACTAGGCGTGTGGCACATCTAATGATCATCTAAACCATTGGACTCACTATCACCCAACTTAATGGGAGGCTATGATCTAGTTATCACTATAACTATTTTATTTTTAGGGACCTAACAATTTTAGAGAATTTAATTAATTGAATTGAGAGATAAGAAAAGACTTCACCAAGTTAATCTTAATCCTCTCACTGACTTCACCAAGTTAGATTAAAGAAGATTAGGTAAAAGCTATCCAGCCAATCAGTTATAAATCCTCCCACTGACTTCACCAAGTCATGAAGAGGACCTAAGACAAGTCGAACAAGGGGCACCTAAATCAGTCACACTGATTTCCTAGTTAGCATGGGTCAACTCCAATCATTAAGTGATCTAATCAAAACATGATTCACCATGTTGGCCAGGTAAGTGAGATTGATGGGAGGGATATGCCATTAACTCGACATAGCTCAATCTAAGTGAGTAGCTCCAAATTAATGACCACCGATCAAAGCTGCCATACTTACTTTAAACACTAACTAGTTAGTCATTTCTAATTTGATCAACTTATAGACTTGGATTCGATCATGGAGTTACGATCAAAGTCTATATTGGTCTAATCAAAGATATGGACTTGACCAACTACATCTATTGAAATTGATCAAGAGAAGAAATTGACCCAATCAGAATTAACTTTTAATTAGATTTGATTAATTACTAACATGATCCATTATCAATGATTTCTAACCCTAGGTCTAATCCAGTTAAATAGACTTGACTCGAGTTAATCCATTAACCCATAAGTTATGAAATTAATGCCTTAGATCTTTGGTTTTCAAATCTAGATCACTTAATTCTCAATTAAATTTTGGGCTGATATGGGTTCGGGTTCGGTGTTTGAAAATAATTTTTAATTTTATAAAATATTTTTATAATCAATCATTTAATGATCAAGACTCTAATTTCAGATCTAATATATATTATTTTAGATATAAAATAAAATTTTAAATTTTTTTCATTGTTCATCATCATGGAAAAGATCATGCAGCATCCCTACATGTCATAGGAGATCCCATCGAATGGATAAATAAGATAGTAAAATCCTGATTTCTCCTATGATTGGATGGCTATGAGGATCTATCCAATCAGATTACTATACTACTCAGATTCAAAATTAACTATTTACATCTAATATAAATAATTAAAATTAGATTATATACAAAAAATTCATATCATAAGAAACCTTACTCTAATACCATCTGAAGCGAAAATAGATAGTTCAAAGCATGTATTTTTAAAATTTTATAGTGAAATAATAAAAGATTAAATATTTTAATCTTTTAAACATACCTTATATTAGATCTAAACTATCATTAAGGATCTATGATATAAAAAATTTATATATAAAATTTGATATAAAATAGAAAATTACATCGATCACATCGATGCCCTGAATCTGATATAACTTTTAGATTATGTCGGTAGAGTTCAAAACTCATCACCTTTTTACAAATTGATGATCTCTACTACTAGTAAGTATGGTATGAAGCTCTCACTGATGTCGAATAGCCGCATAGGTCGTTTGGCCTCTATAGATCATTCACTCGAAGCTCTGATTGGATCTTCCTTTGTGGGAGAGCTAGCTCGCATCGAAGGCTCTGGATGGCTGATCCAAGCTCCTTTCTTTGGATCTTCCGGACTTCTTTGGATGAGAAGATGAAGCTTTATAAGAAGGTGATGGTGTGAAAGATTGGACAAGACTCACTCTTGTATTTTTCTTCTCACAAAACTTAGAGATGAAACTTTAGAACCCATAGCTCAAACCCGAGAGGAAGAACACTTTCTCTGTTTCTCACGCACGAAAGTCCAACCCACTCTCAACTTTTTACATCCCCTCTCTCAAATTTTTCATGCCAAAAATTACTTCTAATCTTACACAAAACTGATCCCCTTTTAAGGTTGGCATCTCATGGAAGATAAGGATAAGAATAAGGTAGTTTCGGTTCAAATTCAAGTGTTGGTTAATCCTTATCGTCAATTCAAATCAAATTTGAATTAAATTTTGAAATAAATTTTATTATTATCTTATGAACTTAGAGAGGGGTCAACCAACATTAGAATAGTATAAAAAATCTCACACAAAAATATTTTATGCATGGAGAAATGTGGTGGAATGAAGAGGAGAGTCTAACTCAATTTTGACTCTAGATTTTCATTCAAATTCAAACCAATTTGAATTCAAATTTAAATCAATCAAATTTTAAATTAAAAAAACCTAGATGAAGATGTAGAAAAAACTTCTAAATATGAAAAAAAATTACATAAAATATTTCTCATGTGAAGAATAATAGGATGCAGATAAAGGAGGTGCAAGGGATTCAAATTCGAATTATTTTTCTCATCCAATTAGATTCTTGACCCAATCAAATTAGTTTAAACCTATTGGACCATTAAACCTAATCTAATTAAGTAGATAATAGCTTTAATCAAATTTTAATTAAATCAAAAATTAATCAAGCTCAAGTTCTAATCATACCAGGAATCGAATATTCTTAGCGATTAGGACATCTCATAACCTAATCGGGTCAAACCTGAAAGGTTTTAATGCAATGGTGGAAGCATGGATTTCAAAGCAATTATTATGAAATAATAAAATTAAAACCTAACTCCAAGATCACCTTATCAGAAATTAAACCATATAATATGCATTAATATCAAATAAAAGATATAGAAACATACCTCTTATCGCTAAACCCTGATTTGTGCTTAGTTGCCGGCAGTAATTTGTTTGGGTTTCCATAAGGTGCCCACGTGTTCACCCTCCAACGTTGATCCACACGGGGACTCGATCAACTCTCTAGCACTTATTAGAAAGTATTCTGTAATTAAATTCTGATTTATCAGAATTTAAATGCAATTTGGGCAGAACCTCCTTTCTTGGCTTTTGCTGTCACACTGTTGGACCTTATCTTTCCTTTCTTTCTTGCTCCTTGTCTCCTTAATTTTTATTCTAATTCTCTAAGCCTTTTGGAAGATTTCTTGTCCTTTATTAGGACCTTATCTAGGCTAGAGAGAAGGAATAAAGAAAATTGGACAAACAGAGCCTCTTGTAAGAAAGAAAGAAAGTTTCTTGAATCCCCGAGACTCCTCGGCGTGCACCCCCATTTATATTGCACGTAAAGGTGCAATCCAAAACATCTCATGCCCTCTTACAATTTATCTCACACCTCTTGTCTATTTCTCATGCCCCATAAGTTAAGAAATGCCATGTGTACATCAAAATTGGGTTGAAGAGACGCCTTATTTCAGAAAGACTCTTCGATCTTAACTTACGGTGTTCAGATGAGAAGTCACGAAGCTTCTCTTATTGGCGCCATCAACCCATGCCTTTGGATCTGGAAGGAAGCCCATCCAATGGCCAAGATATATGGTGCCAATTTGAAGAATGGCGCAAGAGATTAATGGGCGTGGATAATTTCAAACTTATCTCCCCATTTGAATTTTCAAAGGGGCGCTTTCAAGAGGTGGCGCATGGATTTAATCCTTATCCCTTTCTTAATTCTTCTACGATGAGTTTAATACTCAGAAGGACTCTTAGGCACCTCCTAAGATATCTAAAATATATTCATAGAATAAAGGTTACGGAGAAAAATAGGATAGACCTTATCTAAAGGTGGCGCCAACTCCATCCATGCGCCATGTGGCTCATGCGCATGGATTCAAATCCACATGCCAAGAGAGAGACTCTTAGGCATGTGGTTCCCTGGTTTTTGGCACCCAACAGCAAGCCCAATTAAAACACTTCGAACCCACTTCAAGACCAAATCCAATTTGGCTCAAATTGGTTCTAAATTAGCCCAAATCGGAACCCGATTCGAATTCGATTCGAATCTAAATGCTAGGGTTTGCAACATGTGCTAGCATGTTCAACTTGCAAACATGGTTTAATCAAATTAAACCCATGATTAATTCTCTTTGTGTGTGACCCATTGGGTTCCACATCTAGCTAGCAGTGAGTCCAGGTGTAATTTAAACTAATTTGGTTAGAACACAGTCTAGCCGATTTAGGTCAAATCAAGCTGAACCATTTTGATCAATCAGAACAGCTTTTAATTAATGATCGAATTAAACTTTTTAATTTGATCAAACTCACAAGACATGATTGACGTCTAGCAATGTATCATGTCTACCTAGTAGATATAGAATTTTGATGGAAATACCAAAAATACCCTTCAGTGAAAATTACTGTGCAACTTGATCTTACGATCATCCTGCATCCCGAATATAAGTTTGGGTATGAAAAAATATCAAACCTAATTTTATATTCATATTTCTTTTGATCAAATAATAATGATTCGATTTATAAAATATTAGAAACCATTTCTAATTTTTTTTTTATAATGCTTTGATCAAAGTCTTCCTGAATCATTATTTGATTGAAGCAGATAGGATGCGATCTCTCTTACTAGGAGCGATCGTTTCCATATTGACCTACTCACAACCTTCATAAGCAATCCATCATATCCAGAACATCTTGTACATGATTAAATCATGAATGAGTATGATCCAAAATATGGATTCATGCTTATAAGGTTCTATGGCAGTCTCAGGTCAAAAGATTTACATGCACAATTCCCACTACAAGAAAAAATCTGTTGACATGTAGATAAGACTCCATCAGATATTCTTTAATTGGATCAATTCAGTAAATTCATTCTCTAATGAACACTTACATCCTTATATTAGTGTCATACACAAGTAATTGTGAGATTAATTACCCTCTCTGCTGAACATACACAGGATGTACCAGTCTTACCGAAAACATTGATCCCCTACTCAATGTTCCATCGACTAGGAATATTTAAAATTAGAGTTTTAAGGTTTTAGGTCTCACTTGGTATGATCGCATCATAACCCTAAAATCATAGCCCTAATTTATGGGGTTCATCAAAATAAGATGCAGCATATGATGAACTAAATGCCTTTATTTATTTAAAACATCAGTACATGAGTTGTCGGGAGACAAAAATATCTATCTATTTATACATTTTGATTGGCTTATAGGGCATATTCCTTTCAATCTCTCACTTGCACTAAAGCCAATCTTCTTTATATTTCACCCCATACAATCTAGATGGCGATCGAATTGCTGCTGTGGTAAAGCTTTAGTGAATGGATCCGCTATGTTGTTCTTTGTGTCTACTCGTTCAATAATAACATCTTGTCTTTCAATTATTTCACGAACGAGATGGAAGCATCTCAAAATGTACTTGGATTTATGGTGAGACCTGGGTTCCTTTGCTTGAGCAACTGCTCCAGTATTATCACAATAAAGTGGTACTGGGTTCTCAATCTCAGGAACAATGCCTAATTCAGTGATGAACTTCTTCATCCAGACAGCTTCCTTGGCGGTTTCACTTGCAGCTATGTATTCTGCCTCTATGGTTGAGTCAGCTACTGTTTGCTGCTTAGAACTCTTCCAACTCACTGCTCCACCATTCAAAGTAAAGACATATCCTGAAATGGATTTGCTATCATCTGGGTCTGATTGAAAACTAGAATCAGAGTATCCTTCTAGTTTAAGATCAAATCCACCATATATGAGAAAAATATCCTTAGTCCTTCTTAAGTACTTTAGAATATTTTTCACAGCCTTCCAATGATCTTCTCCTGGATCAGCCTGAAATCTACTGGCTATGCCTAAGGCATAAGCTACATCAAGCCTGGTACATAACATAGCATACATTATTGATCCTACAGCCGAAGCATAAGGAATAGAACTCATTCTATTTCTCTCTTCAGTTGTCTTAGGAGACATCTTCTTAGAGAGATGTATGCCTTGACTCATGGGTAAATAACCTCTTTTACTTTCATTCATACTGAATCTTTTCAGTATTAAGTTAATGTACCTAGATTGAGATAAGCCTAGCATCCTTTTAGATCTATCTCTATAGATCTTTATACCAAGTATATAGGATGCTTCCCCCAAGTCTTTCATGAAAAACTTATTTGATAGCCATAATTTGACTGTTTGTAACATTGGGATATCATTCCCAATAAGGAGTATGTCATCTACATACAGAACCAAAAAAACTAGGGCACTCCCACTAGTCTTCTTATACACATAAGGTTCATCCACATTTTTGATGAAGCCAAATTCTTTGATTGTTACATCAAAGCGGATGTTCCAACTCCTTGAGGCTTGCTTTAATCCATAAATGGATTTCTTAAGCTTGCATACTAGATTTGGTCTGTCATTTGAGACAAAACCCTCTGACTATGACATGTAGACCTCCTCTTCTAGAAAACCATTTAAGAAGGCGGTCTTCACATCCATTTGCCATATTTCATAATCATAGTATGCTGCTATTGCAAGCATTATCCAAATAGATTTAAGCATGGCAACAGGTGAAAAAGTTTCATCATAATCAATACCCTATTTTTGTCTGAAACCTTTAGCTACCAATCTAGCTTTATAAGTTTCTATTTGACCATCTGCTCCAATCTTTTTCTTATAGACCCATTTGCACCCAATAGGGTTTACCCCTTCTGGTGCATCAATCAAAGTCCATACTTTGTTGGTGTACATGGATTTCATTTCGGATTTCATAGCATCCTGCCATCTGTCTGAGTCCTTACTCATGACAGCTTCTGTATAGGTCAAAGGTTCGTCATTCTCAATGACTTGGGCTTCATTATTCTCAATAATGAACCCATACCTTATAGGTGCATGTCGTACCCTCTCTGACCTACGGATAGGAGTTATGTGTTCTAGTTCTTCTTTATTTATGTGAATATTTGGTTGAGAAATATCTATTTGTTTTTGTTGAACTTCATTAATTTTAATATTTCTTCCACTGCCTCTTTCTAGGATAAATTCTTTCTCCATAAAGGTGGCATGCCTACTTACAAATATCTTTTGTTCAGTAGGGTGGTAGAATAGATATCCAATACTATCCTTAGGATATCCTACAAACAAACATTTATCTGCTCTAGTATCTAGTTTATGTCCAAAATTTTTTTTGACATATGCTGAACATCCCCATATCTTAAAATATTTAAGATTGGGTTTCTTTCCTCTCCATATTTCATATGGAGTGCTAGATACAGATTTAGAAGGTACTCTATTCAAGATAATTACTGTGGTCTCTAAAGCATAACCCCAGAAGGAAGTAGGTAATTCAGTGAAGCACATCATGGATCGTACCATATCTAATAAGGTACGGTTCCTCCTTTCGGCTACACCATTTAATTGTGGCATATAAGGAGGTGTCCATTCAGAGATAATTTCCTTTGCTTTAAGATGGTCTAAAAATTCATTGGACAAGTATTCTCCTCCTCGATCAGATCGAAGGATTTTTATACTTTTTCCAGTTTATTTTTCGACCATGCTTTGATATTCTTTGAATTTATCAAAGGCTTCGAATTTATGTTTCATAAGATACACATATCCAAACCTAGATAAATCATCTGTAAATATAATAAAATATGAGTATCTACCTCTGGCATGAGTTGTCATAGGGCCACATACATCTGTATGTACAAGTCCTAACAACTCGTTTGTCCTATCTCCATGTCCACTAAATGAAGTCTTGGTCATTTTACCCATGAGACATGATTCACAAGTTCCTAATGATTCACAATCATAAGAATCAAAGAACTTTTCTTTGTACAACTTGTTAATTCTAGTCTCATTAATATGACCAAGTCGATAATGCCAAAGTAAGGTTTTATTTACATTATCTCTCTTACATTTACTATTTTCATCAACATGAAAAATATTATCATTCAAGCATAGAGTCAACAAACCATTGTCAAAAATGCCATGACAAATTATTTCATTAGAAAAATTAATCGAGCAACCATTGCTCGTTACAGATATTTGATATCCTTGTTTTATCAACAAGGGTACAGATACAATATTTCTAATGATCTTAGGCATGTAATAACAATTTGTTAGCTCTAAGATCTTTCTAGAAGGAAACTTCAAGATATATGTCCCTACAGCTTCTGCTTGGATAGAATCTCCTCCAGCACCATAGAGCTCGAAGTCTCCCTTCCTCAAACTTCTAATTTTCTGCAGCCCCTGCAATGATTTGCAGATATGAAAATCACAGGCAGTATCTAATACCCATGAGTTTGAAATGGAAGATTTCAATGATAATATTGTATGTATCTCATACATACCTTTTGGTGCATTATTTGCACTAGTCTTCACTGTTGTAAGATAAGCCTTGCAATTCTTTTTCCAATGACCTGCCTTGCCGTAGTGGAAGCAGGTCGACTGTCCGGAGGTCTTCTTTCCCTTCTTTCTCTTATTTATACCACCTTTAGGGTTCAGCCTCCTTTTAGAACCCTTTTTGCCTGCCTTCTTCTTGGAGATCCCATTCACAAGAAGAAGAGGAGCCTTATCCTTCTTGATATGGCTCTCTGCTGTTTTGAGCATATTTAACAGTTCAGGCAAGGAAGAATTCAGTTTGTTCATGTGATAGTTCACAACAAACTGAGAAAATGATTCTGGAAGTGATTGCAGGATTAGATCCTGACTCAACTCCCCATCCATAACAAACCTAATTGACCTAATCGAGTGATCAGGTCAATAACCATCAAAACATGGTTTTGTACGGATGACCCCTCTGTCATTCTGGCATGAAATAACTGCTTAGATATCTCATATCTTGAAGTCCTACTCTGTTCTCCATAAAGCTCTTTTAAATTTAGCAATATGGAATGAGTGTCCATGCTATCATGCTGCCTCTGTAACTCATTGTCATAGAGGCAAGTATGATACACTTGACAGTTAAAGAATCATTTTGCCACATTCTATATGTGGTTTTTTCTTCCTCTGTGGCATCCTCCCCAACTGGCTCAATGTCAGGGGTATCGAGAATGTAAGAAAGCTTCTCTTGACTAAGTACTATTTTAAGATTTCTCAACCAGTCCACATAGTTGGTCCCAGTCAATTTATTTATATCCAAAATGGAGCGAAGTGAAAGTGAAGAAGCCATTAATCTACATAATAAAGAACATTACATAAGTGAACAACTCAAGATGATATACACAATTAAATTAGGACTTTAATTTTATTGTGTCTCCCACTATTTTTATCAGACATCATAACCCTCTAGTATGATGTTTGAGAAAACCCTAATTGATTTTCTTAGTGGGATTGAGACCCTAATTCCTTATAAAAGATCTTGTGGTTGCACAACAAACTTTTTATAAGTTTAAAGGTAGGAAACTCTTTCCAATTGCATCTCATGCAATTCTCAATAAAAACCCTGGCCTCTAAAACATTAATAGCCTTGTGTTCTCACAACAGACCATAATGTTTTAGTTAAGTAGGACCCTTCATTTTAATACAGTCAAAATAGAATATAAATACTTTTGTGGTTACACAACAAAGCATTATACTCAAAAATTGCTGTAAGCATCTCGATGCGCCAGAACAATATTATGTCAGTTTTCATAATTGGTCTTGTGGTTACACAACAAACCTAATATGGTTCGTGACATAGTAATGTCCTAGCATGAAGGAAGGCCATAATATAGTGAATATAACACCGAGCATCCCAGTCAAGAATTAAATTAATCTAATCAGCCAGGTAAGTGGAAGAGAGGTGGGGGTCCCCCCGTTGCTTTCCTTAGACACCAATAAATTTTGGCCAGGTCAGATAACGGAACCAATTAGAAATCACATTCTCTTTACCAATCATGAACCACTTTCCTGGACACCTATTGATCAATTAGACATCATCGACTGGTTCTGCTATTGGTTAATTACACTACAACTTAATATTATTTTACAGAGGGATTTTTCAGGTCTCAATGTATATTTTATTTCTATATCATAATAAATACATGAATGAAAAAAATTAGCATCATAGTGAACACACTTCAATATGACAAAGCAACATTCCATAATTATATCCATCATATTTTAATTATGAAATAATGAATATGATCTCATCATATAGCATCATAGTGAACACAATTCAATATTACATAGCAACATTCCAAAATTATATACATCATGATTTAATTATGAAATAATGAATATGATCTCATCATATTAATATCATAGTGAACACAATTCAATATTACATAGCGACATTCCAAAATTATATACATCATGATTTAATTATGAAATAATGAATATGATCTCATCATATTAATATCATAGTGAACACAATTCAATATTACATAGCAACATTCCAAAATTATATACATCATGATTTAATTATGAAATAATGAATATGATCTCATCATATAGCATCATAGTGAACACAATTCAATATTACATAGCAATATTCCAAAATTATATACATCATGATTTAATTATGAAATAATGAATATGATCTCATCATATAGCATCATAGTGAACACAATTCAATATTACATAGCAATATTCCAAAATTATATACATCATGATTTAATTATGAAATAATGAATATGATCTCATCATATTAATATCATATTAAAACATAAATAATGATCATATCATTTTTATAATATTGCATTTAAATTATTAACATATCATCATATGATTTAATTCTAACAAGGTGGCTCTGATACCACTGAAAGGTTTTAATGCAATGGCGGAAGCACGGATTTCAAAGTAATTATTATGAAATTATAAAATTAAAATCTAACTCCAAGATCACCTTATCAGAAATTAAACCATATAATATGCATTAATATCAAATAAAAGATATAGAAACATACCTCTTATCGCTAAACCCTGATTTGTGCTTAGTTGTCGACAGTAATTTGTTTGGGTTTCCACAAGGTGCCCACGTGTTCACCCTCCAACGTTGATCCACACGGGGACTCGATCAACTCTCTAGCACTTATTAGAAAGTATTCTATAATTAAATTCTGATTTATCAAAATTTAAATGCAATTTGGGCAGAACCTCCTTTCTTGGCTTTTGCTGTCACACTGTTGGACCTTATCTTTCCTTTCTTTCTTGCTCCTTGTCTCCTTAATTTTTATTCTAATTCTCTAAGCTTTTTGGAAGATTTTTTGTCCTTTATCAGGACCTTATCTAGGCTAGAGAGAAGGAATAAAGAAAATTGGACAAACAGAGCCTCTTGTAAGAAAGAAAGAAAGTTTCTTGAATCCTCGAGACTCCTCGGCGTGCACCCCTATTTATATTGCACGTAAAGGTGCAATCCAAAACATCTCACACCCTCTTACAATTTATCTCATGCCTCTTGTCTATTTCTCATGCCCCATAAGTTAAGAAATACCATGTGTACATCAAAATTGGGTTGAAGAGATGCCTTATTTCAGAAAGACTCTTCGATCTTAACTTACGGTGTTCAGATGAGAAGTCACGAAGCTTCTCTTATTGGCACCATCAACCCATGCCTTTGGATCTGGAAGGAAGCCCATCCAATGGCCAAGATATATGGTGCCAATTTGAAGAATGGCGCAAGAGATTAATGGGCATGGATAATTTCAAACTTATCTCCCCATTTGAATTTTCAAAGGGGCGCTTTCAAGAGGTGGCACATGGATTTAATCCTTATCCCTTTCTTAATTCTTCTACGATGAGTTTAATACTCAGAAGGACTCTTAGGCACCTCCTAAGACATCTGAAATACATTCGTAGAATAAAGGTTACGGAGAAAAATAGGATAGACCTTATCTAAAGGTGGCGCCAACTCCATCCATGCGCCATGTGGCTCATGCGCATGGATTCAAATCCACATGCCAAGAGAGAGACTCTTAGGCATTTGGTTCCCTGGTTTTTGGCACCCAACAGCAAGCCCAATTAAAACACTTTGAATCCACTTCAAGATCAAATCCAATTTGGCTCAAATTGGTTCTAAATTAGCCCAAATCGGAACCCGATTCGAATTCGATTCGAATCTAAATGCTAGGGTTTGCAACATGTGCTAGCATGTTCAACTTGCAAACATGGTTTAATCAAATTAAACCCATGATAAATTTCCTTTGTGTGTGACCCATTGGGTTTCACATCTAGCCAGCAGTGAGTCCAGGTGTAATTTAAACTAATTTGGTTAGAACACAGTCTAGCCGATTTAGGTCAAATCAAGCTGAACCATTTTGATCAATCAGAATAGCCTTTAATTAATGATCGAATTAAACTCTTTAATTTGATCAAACTCACAAGACATGATTGACGTCTAGCAATGTATCATGTCTACCTAGTAGATATAGAATTTTGATGGAAATACCAAAAATACTCTTCAGTGAAAATTACCGTGCAACTTGATCTTACGATCATCCTGCATCCCGAATATAAGTTTGGGTATGGAAAAATATCAAACCCAATTTTATATTCATATTTCTTTTGATCAAATAATAATGATTCAATTTATAAAATATTAGAAACTATTTCTATTTTTTTTTTTATAACGCTTTGATCAAAGTCTTCCTGAATCATTATTTGATTGAAGCAGATAGGATGCGATCTCCTCTTACTAGGAGCAATCATTTTCATATTGACCTACTCACAACCTTCATAAGCAATCCATTATATCCAGAACATCCCGTACATGATTAAATCATGAATGAGTATGATCCAAAATATGGATTCATGCTTATAAGGTTCTATGGCAGTCTCAGGTCAAAAGATTTACATGCACAATTCCCACTACAAGAAAAAATCTGTTGACATGTAGATAAGACTCCATCAAATATTCTTTAATTGGATCAATTCAGTGAATTCATTCTCTAATGAACACTTACATCCTTATATTAGTGTCATACACAAGTAATTGTGAGATTAATTACCCTCTCTGCCGAGCATACACAGGATGTACCAGTCTTACCGGAAACATTGATCCCCTACTCAATGTTCCATCGACTAGGAATATTTAAAATTAGAGTTTTAAGGTTTTAGGTCTCACTTGGTATGATTGCATCATAACCCTAAAACCATTGCCCTAATTTATGGGGTTCATCAAAATAAGATGCAGCATATGATGAACTAAATGCCTTTATTTATTTAAAACATCAGTACATGAGTTGTCGGGAGATAAAAATATCTATCTATTTATACATTTTGATTGGCTTATAGGGCATATTTCTTTCAAAACCAAATTGAATCCAATTCAATTAGATTCGATCCAAACCTCAATGGTCAATGAAATTGAGTTAATTAATAATTTAATTACTAATCAATTCTCCTATAATTCACCAATAATTAATGAATTGATTTATTGTAATTTTTGCACAGGATTAATCATCAATCGAATTGACTGTTTTATCCTGGAATGATTCTTAATCATTGATCAGTTAGAAACTTTTTTTGAGTGTGACCCCATAGATTTGAACCGAAGCCGATAGTATGGAAACAATCTTCCTATACCAATTAAAGTGACCATCTAGCAATGATACCCGACATTCGGATAGGTCGAAAGATTGCAAAGTACATTCAAGAACCTATTAGTATATGGTTATCGTATAATTCATCCCTTTGATCCAAATGCTCAAGGTGACCTAGGGTTTAACTGCTAACTCTGATATGGTCATCCACATTATATTTCAATTTTCAAAATCTATCACATGGATTACTCCGACCAAGGTTTTACTGAATTGAAACACATTAATATATTAACTCCTACTTATTTGGAGGGATCAATTCTATCTTGACTCACACACTGACTTTGCAAGTACTTGACTATGCCTAAAAATTTTTTATCACTGAATTAAGAATTTAGGTAGTCCGGTACCAAAGTATAGTGAGTTGCTTGTAAGTCACCGTAATGATCTTAGGTCGGAGGGACACTTATGCCCATATCTTTCGCAAGCTACTCTTGATAGTAAAGTGCTTAGCAATTGATCACATTCAGTGAGATGTACTCCTACGTCTCACTTGCATGCCATGTCAGTATCTCCATACTCCTTAGTTAAGAGGACAACCAACGTACGTGGCACACAATGATCTATACTTGATATAGCTATTATCCTAACAATAGTATATCATTTGATCATAAACTTAAGGTTTAAGGACTAAATGATATATCCTCCTATATTGAATCAAATAGTCCTAAGGACTTTATCACATAATAGGAGTTCAAAATGAGATATACACAATGATGAAAAAATAAAATAATATTTATTAATTTAATAATTTATATATAATTATAATGATAAGTACAACTATCAACAGGCTAACGATTGGTTTTGGAACATAATTTCTAACACTCATCACGCCCTAAAACCATTGCTCGGACCTATAGGATTCATTATAATCTTAAAACACTAAGATGTAGCATATAATGAATCAAAAATATCTATTTTATTAATAAATTAATATTAATTACATGAGTCTGGAAGATAAATTATTGAAAGCACCCTATCGCATCCCGTATGTGATCGGCTTGTAAGGCATTATTCTTTGACCACTGGTCTCGCTGGCGGTTTGTCGTTAATCTCACTAGTGACAAGTCGCTAGTCTCGCTGGCGACATAAACTCTTAAAATAAATCAATTGCCAATGTATTAATCCTCATTGGTGGGATCCTTTACATAGTCAGATTGTCAATTCATATCATTCTTGAATCAAAATTCTTCATAATTCATGTTTCTTGTTCTAGTTCGATAGGAATACATACAATCACATGGTATCGAAATCAATCAATATAATGCATAATGAATCAATATATTCAATCATGCTTCAACATAACATATCAAAATAAGATATTTTTTATAATAAAATATCGTTCATCCAATTCATACATCATTTCACAAATCATGTCAAAAAATACATTAAATTTGTCGATAAATCTTAGAAAAAGTAAAGCATTACTTACCTCATTCACATTCCAACAAATCCACATAATTTTTGAAATATCTTTTCAAAATCTTCAGTTCATAAATTATATCACAGTATCTAATTATCAGGTATCTACCATCCCTATACAAGATCTAGTCCAATAATCAAAAAAATACGAATATGATATTCAATAGTTTAGATTAGTCCAATCATCTAACTTCATTTGATCAAAATCCAATTAGGATATAGATGATCCAAAGTTTGGCTATCATACCAAATCAAATTTTCAAAGTGATAGGGTCGAGATTCCTTCACTGAGTTCATAAATTAAATAGAGAGAGAAAGTCAAAGGAGAGAGAATTCATCAGGTATAATTTGAACTGATCAGGTGACATAGTCCAACATCTCGATTGGTCCGAACAAGTTGATTTTTAACAAATCATGATTCAATTACTCCACAGATAACTCAACAAAATGATGGATGATAAAATCTAATAATATCTAATTTGGTCAAGATGGTTGTCAATATGCCAATCACCGATCATGAATTAGAATCCCTTCGTTAAAATCACTTAAACTCATCAAAATAAAAAAATTTTTCTTGATAAATTTTAAAAAGATAAACTTCTAGAGAAATACAATTCTAGAGAAAGAAATTCATGAAAAGAGATCAATAATTTAGAGAGAGAAAATTTTAGAGAGAGAAAGTGGAGAGAGAAATTAGAGAGAGAAAGAGAGGAAAGGAGAGAACAAAGGGGAGAGAGAGAGTCTTTTTCTTTTTTTTCTTTCTTTCTCTTTTCTTTCTTTTCTTTTTTTCTTTTTCTTTCTTTTCTTTTCTTTTTCTCTTTCTTCCTTCTTCTTTCTTCGTTTTAGCAAAACAGGGTATCTTTGAGTCCCCTTCATCTTCTCTGACTCCAAAGGTGTCTTACCGAGGAAGATAGCCGGAGGTGCGGCACACGGAAGCAAGGTCATAGATCTTTGATCCGACGAATAACGACGACGGACAATTTCGAAATCAAATCATACACGGAAGGAAAAATAGGGCATGTTTGAAATCTGATTTTCTTGCCAAAATCAACAAATAAACTAGCTGGAATCTATCTTAATAATCAAAGAAACTTGATGAAGAGCTTCCTTAAGGGGTTTACCTGATTCTCGATGATGCTCAACCCATGATTTGTCAAACACGGTGATGATAATCCAAAACAAAAGAGATGAATAGAGAGAGGAAGACGGTGAGAGAGAAAGGGAGATCGGTTGTGGGTGGTTGCCAGAGCCAGTGGGGTTCAAAAGGGAGGGTTGGCCCTCTTTAAAGAGCTCTGGGGGAGGAGTTTGAGTCCTCCCCGAATTCTTTCTCTGTGGGCAAACATTTCACGGAAGAGGCTTCCCAACGGAAGTCTAATTCCCACCCAGCATGGGCACAGCACGTGCTGGTCCAAATTTCTTTTTTTTTTTTAATTTGCTGCTTTGAAATCTGTGCTGGTGGGGGTTGGGGTAAAGTGGGTTAGGGCCGATTGGGCTAGGGCATCACATGCTTGCTTAATAGCAAGAACAGAGCCTCTTGAACTTTTCAAGGTACCCTCAGTAGTGACCAGCATATTGACCAATTCGGATAAATTATAGTCTAATTTGTTCATATGGTAGTTTATGATAAACTGCCTAAATGAACTGGTTAGAGATTGGAGGATCAAATCCACCTTTAACTCCCTCTACATATTCAACTTGAGCTTCTCAAGCTCCTCTAGGTCCTTGATCGTAGACATACAGTGATCGTGGACTGACTCCCCTTGCACATCTTCATATTGAACAACCAGTTGGACAATTCAAAGTGTGCAGTCCGGCTCTGCTCACCATATAACTCTTGCAGATGAGTGATCATGGCACGAGCAGTAGGCATGTGCTCATGCTGACTCTGCAACACATTTGACATCGAAGCCAGCACATAGCACTTTACCCTGAGGTCATCATCTGTCCACTTGTCCAGAGCAGCTCTTTACTTTGTCGTAGGATGGGCTGGTAAGGTTGGGGCATCCTGGTCAAGTACATACCCAATCTTTTTTGATATCAAGACTATCCTGAGATTTTTGAGCTAGTCCTTATAATTTGTATTAGTTAGTCGGTTGGTTTCGAGGATGCAGGCTAATAGGTTAGAGATAAACATTGTTTATCTATGAGAGTAGAGATTCTAGTTAGATATTTATACTTAAAGTTATATTTATTCTAGAAACTTTTGGATGCAAATAGACCCCCATTATTTTTTCGAATTTCGATACTCTCCGGATGAAAAATAAAAATCTGACATGACTAATGCAAGGTTTCTAGTGGGTACTGCGGTCCCATCGATGCCGTGCACCTCATCTAATAGTTATTGGTGACATGCATACCGATGCATAGGCAACTCTTTGTCTAGATGCTTTTCTAAACATATTGCAGTGACTTGGTCTTTTAAGTAATGAGAGCTCAGATAATACATATTGCCCTACTCCTTAGTTAAGCCTGACCCATCATTCACAAGCAGGTATGAAGCCGTCATTGAGTCCCTCAGATAACACATATTAGGCCCAACTCCATCTTCACCCTGGATAAACTCTTTGCTAGTAGAGTGGTTGTGTGTTCCCAATGCAACTGAACTACTATAACTAATTGAGAACAATCAACGCCAGTAGCATGCTCGCACTTCTATAATAGTGGAAGACCATAAGCCTTAATATTAATTAGAGAGGTTTAGGTTAGGTCTCATGTAATCAGTCATCACATGACTGATCTAATTGGCATGGGTTAAACCAAAACTCGTTAGCTACTAATGAACCCAATCATCCAATTGGCCAAGTAAGTGAGACCGATGGGAGGGTATGCCATGAACTCGCCGTAGACAAAATTATCTTGTTGAGTAGCCTTTCAATTAAAAACCATCGATCGAGACTTGCCTTAGATACCAAATGACTTATTAGTTTCAATTAATCAGCTTAGGTGAATCAAATTCAAGCCATAAAGTCAGATTAGATCCTTAGGTTGACATGATTCTACATATGGAGTTTAATCAACTCAATCTACAATACTTGTAGAATCATAAGCTCAATTGATCTAATCCAAATCAACACTTGATTTGATTTGATCAATAGCTACATCAATTTCTACTCAATATGATCTAATTGTAACTTAAGATGCTGTTAGATGTATGTCCTAAAAGCTAATTGCTGACTGACATATTTTTATTCTATGACACAAATTTGTACTTAAACTGATGATTTAATCAATAAAGGGCAAATTTTCTTTTTCTATTCAAGTGTTATGTATCTTTGAATCATCCTTAAAATTGATGTTGCGATACATATTCTCAAATATTGAGAATTAGAGACATGCATGATCGATTCCTAAATTACTTTCAGTTATAGGACAGTCATGGGAAGGTGATTTATCCAGATAGACCGACACACGATTCACTTCTTTTGGGATAAATGAGTCTCTAATCTATGGTGTGGAGGCACTGAGCAAAAAGTATGGATAGTTGTTAGAGAACAATTAGTACTGAGCATGACCAAACGAGAGATCACATAAATTTCTATTCGATCGTCAGTGATTATCTCGATGCTGTAGCTATGTGACTGGTTCTTTGACCTAAGGTTTCATAGTTACTCATAGTAAGGCTGCTGTATTTTGACTGCACATAAATATTAACTCGATTATGAGTTTTTGTAGTGGATGTTAGCTTCAGTTGGTTGAGCTGTGCGAACAATGCGTGCACCTATATGGGATCTATCGACCTTGATAGAGAAGAGTAGTCCTATGAGATTTGCGAAGTTGAGTCCACAAATCTATGGCCATAACAATGTGATTAATTGAAAGAAGTTTTTATTTGAAATTACTATTAGACTTGAGTTGATCACATCTATCATATGACTGATGATGAGTTTTGATAATTTATCCATGACCTGCTATCTAGTCGGGACTTACGATAGGACTATATCATACATTAACTTCACCTAGAGATTCTATTTTGATTCTACTGGATTGTCACTATAAATTACTAGATGTCACTGGTGGATTGTGAGTGCTCAATAGGATCATTTTGGATCAATGGTCCTTATCAAGTTAGAGTGAAACTATTTCGACCCACTGAAAGAGATTTTAGTGATAGCTATGATAGAGATCATGGTATTTCTCACTACCAGATAAAATTAAATCTATGGGGTCACATATAAAGAGAGAAGACTTGAATTGATTATAATTGAGCTGATGAAACATCAATTTATTTGGATTTAGAGAAATCCAATTGGGCTTATGTTAACCTTACTAGTACCCGGATGAACCCAACTTCTCTTATGGTTGGTCTACTTATATGATGAGTTTATATCAATTTCTATAGTTAATTTGAACTAATTAAATTTAATTCAATGAGATCTAATTGTTAGATAATTTATTTATAGCTTGAATTAAATCAACAAAGAGTTTCTCAGTTAAGAACCCTTGAAGAGAATTTATGGAACCATGTGGGCTGATTTGTGCATTCAATAGGGTCTCATATGATGGGATGCCTAGAGTAGGGTGTGGCTTTGGGTATGTAATAGGTGGTGCTCTATTTATTTGGTCCAACTATATTATGGCTAAAAATTCTAATATGATTAGAATGAGAGATTCTAATTTGATTAGGACATCCTTAAGTTGTCTATAAAAAGGACCCTAGCCCTTTAGTTGTAAATTAATCATTCCTCGTCCTACCTTGGCACCGTCTTTCACTGTGCCACACCTTCCTCATCTTTCTCTCTCTAGCTCACACCTCATCTCACTCTAGGCATCCTCCCTTGGAGCCATAGAGAGGGTGGGCAGCATCTAAGGAAGTGGGTTAATTATTGGCGCCACTTGTTTGGTTCTCGTTCCCTTTTCTCTAAAGTTTGTTGAGAGTTAGTTACAATCAATTCTTGATTGTTATTCTTTCTGATTAGTTGAAGGATTAAGAAATGTTCTTGGTTTCTTCAAAAATCAAGAAAGAAAGATTAAAAGGGCCATCAAAAGGGTTCTGTTTCGATCCAGGTTTGGTTTAAGCCTATTTAGGCTTTAGTTCAGGTAAGCAGGATCCAAGAGAAAATAATTCAGATCGGCCCTGTGGATACCCATAGAGGTGGGTGCTTGTGCTACTGATTCAGAACCCATTCAGGCTCAGATCTAGAGATTAAATCAGATTCAACCCCAGTTACAGGTTTGAAGCAAAAGGAAAGCGATTCAAGTATGTGAATTGATTTCAGGCTTTCATTTGTTCTTCCTAAAATCAATATATGTTAGTTTTGATATATGAACTAGATCTATAGGTGCTTTCATATGATAAATGCATGCTTAGATTAAAAATATTTTAATCTAATTTTTTTTCTATATTTTGGATTTAAAAAAATTTTGAAATCCACATGCACTAGCACCTATAGAAAATCCAATAATGGTATCAGAGTTACATGTTCATATTTATGAAAGTAGCATAAAAATTTTAAAAATTATTTTTAAAATTTTAATTTTAGATTATATATGAGATGTATAAGTTTATATTTAGATCTGAAAAGTATTTTAGATCTGATTTTTATTCATATATGCGATATATGAAAGCATGCATAGGATAGAAATTAAATTTCTATGATCTGAATTTTTTGTATATGTGATATATGATGGTATGTTTAGATCTGAAATTAATTTATAAAAATTTTAAAATTTTTCATGTATATGATATATGATTGCATGCATATTTTGAAAAGTATTTTGAGAATCAAAAACTTAATTTTTATGCAATTAATTTAGATCTAAAATTTATTTTAATGATCTAAAATTAATGTGTGCATGAATTATTGGGCATAGGTAGTTTTGTATTAAGTCAATGAATTGCATCTTAGGTTATAATTAGATCATATTGGGTTGAAATTGATGTAGCTATTTATCAAATTAAGTCAAGTGTTGATTTGGATTAGATTAATTGAGCTTATAATTCTATAAGTGTTGTAGATTGAGTTGATTAAACCTCATATATAGAATCATGTCAACCTAAGGACCTAATCCGACTTTACGGTATGAATCCGATTCACTTAAGCTGATTAATTGAAACCAATAAGTCATTTGATGTCTAAAACAAGTCTCGATCAGTGGTTTTTAATTAGAAGGCTACTCACCTACATAATTTTGCCTACGATGAGTTAATGGTGTACCCTCCTGTCGGTCTCACTTATCTGGCCAATTGGATGATTGGGTTCGTTAGTAGCTAAATTTTGGTTTAACCCATGTCAATTAGATTGGTCATGTGATGATTGATTACATGAGACTTAACCTAAACCTCCTTAATTAATATTAAGCCTTATTGTCTTCCACTGTTGTAGAAGTGCGGGCATGCTACTGGTGTTGATTATTCTCGACTAGTTATAGTGGTTCAGTTGCATCGAGAACATGCAACCACTTTACTAGCAAAGAGTTACTCTAGGATGAAGATGGGGTTGGGCCCAATATGTGTTATCTAAGGAACTCAATGATGGCTTTATACCTGCTTGTGAATGATGGATCAGGCTTAACTAAAGAGTGGGGCAATATGTGTTATCTGAGCTCTCATGTCTAAGAGATCAAGTTACTGCAATATACTTAGAGAAGCATCTAGACAAAGAGTTACCTATGCATCGATGTGCGTGTCATCAATAACTGTTAAGTGAGATGCACAACATCGGTGGGACTGCTGCACTCACTAGAAACCTTACATTGGTCACGTCAGATTTTTATTTTTCATCTGAAGAGTATCAAAATCCAAAAAAGTAGTAAGAGTCTATTTGCATCTAAAAGTTTCTAGAGCAAATATAACTTTAAGTATAAATATTTAACTAGAATCTCTACTCTTGCAGATAAACAATGTTGGCCTCTAACCCACTAGCCTACATCCTCAAAACCAACCAACTGACCAGTACAAATTATTAGGACTTACTAAAAAATCTCAGGGTAGTCTTGACATCCGAAAAGATTGGGTATATACTCGATCAGAATGCTCCAGCCTTATCAGTCCATCCTACGGTAGAGCAAAGAGCTGCTCTGGACAAGTGGACGGATGATGACCTTAGGGTGAAATGCTATATGCTAGCTTTGATGTCAAATGAGTCATAGAGTCAGTATGAGCACATGCCCACTATCCGTGCCATGATCACTCACCTGCAAGAGTTGTACGGTGAGCAGAGCCAGACCGCATGCTTCGAATTGTCCAAGTGATTGTTCAATATGAAGATACATGAGGGGCAGTCAGTCCATGATCATTGTATGACAATGATCAAGGATCTTGAGGAGCTTAAGAAGCTCGGACTGAATATGCAGAGGGAGTTAAAGGTGGATTTGATCCTCCAATCCCTGATCAGTTCATTTGGACAGTTTATAATAAACAACTATATGAACAAATTGGACTACAACTTATCCGAGTTGGTCAATATGTTGATCACTGCTAAGGGTACCTTAAAAAGTTCAAGAGACTCTATCCCGAAGAGCCTAAAGAAAAGGGGTGAAATGCTTTGTGAAGGCATGCTCGTAATAGAATCTAACCTTACGATTTTTTCTACTTCTAGTTGGGTATTAGACTTTGGTTCGAGTGCACATATATGTACTTCAATGTAGGGTCTAATAAGAAGTAGGAGGTTGAGGCAAGGTGATATGATCCTTTGGATCGACAATAGAGCAAAAATTACTTAGAAGCCATTGGAACCTATCCTCTTCGATTACCGTCAGGCTTTAGATTAGATTTAAAAAGATATTATTTTATTCCTATAGCTAGTCAAAATTTAATTTCGATCTCTGTACTAGCATAGGATGGATTTATTTTTTAATTTAATAGAGATTATTTTTCTATTTATTTACAAAATAAATTGGTTACATCTGGTCTTTTGATTAACAATCTTTATCACTTGCATGTTAATGCTAGTGTGAACTTAAATGAGCAAGTAGTGAGTGCCATAGCCCAAAAGAGACCCAGAGATAAATTTAACCATAAGTACTTATGGCACCATAGGCTTGGCCATATTGGAGAGGATAGGATAAACAGACTAAAAAAGGATGGGATCATTGATTTAGTTAAATTTGAATTGATTCTGATCTATTAATCATGCCTTCAAAAAAATATGGCTAGATTACTCTTTGTGGGACAAGAAGAAAGGGCCACTGAGTTACTAGCCCTAATACACACCAATTTGTGTGGCCCATTTGATATGCAGACTAAGGGTGGTTATAACTACTTCATTATCTTTACTGATAATCTGTCACAGTATGGATATGTATTTTTTATGAAACATAAGTCTAAAGCTTTTAAAATATTAAAAAAATTTAGGCATAAAGTAGAAAAGCAAATAGATAAATCCATCAAAGTCCTACGATCTGATCGAAGAGGAAAATACCTGAGTGTTGAATTTTTAGGATATCTTAAAAAGAATGGCATAGTCTCTCAATGGACTCCTCCCGACCATCTCAACTCAATGGAGTATCCGAAAGGAGAAATAGGATCTTATTGGATATAGTCCGATCTATGATGAGCTTCACTGATTTACCCTTATTTCTTTGGAGACATGCCTTACTGTGATGCATATTTTAAATAGGATTCTTTCTAAGTCTGTTCCTATCACACCATATAAGATATGGCATGGTAAGAAGCCGAATCTGAGTTATTTTAAGACTGGGGATGTCCAGCCTATGTTAAAAAATAGAAAGCTGACAAGTTAGAGGATAGATCAGTTGTAGCTCATTTTATTGGGTATCCTAAGGAATCCATTGGGTATTACTTTTACTTTTCGCATGATCATAAGGTAATTATGAGTCACAATGCCACGTTTCTAGAAAAAATAGTTTATTCAAGATGGTGGTAATGGGAGGTTAATTGAGCTCGACAAGAATATCTCTCAAGAGCATTGAGCTATAGATCCTCAGAAACCTATCCATGATAAGTCAGTAGTTAATGTTCCACCTCTACCTCATAGATCAAGTAAAATCTTTCATCCTCCTGAAAGATATATGGCATGCTGAAAGAGGATGTAGAAGAAGTGCTCCTTGTGCAAGGTGGGGATCATGGCGGTGATTCTAGTACTTTAGATGAGGTGATGTCTGACATCAATTCTAAAAAATGGTTAGATACAATGAAGTCAGAAATTGATTCAATGCACTTGAACCAAATATGGACCTTAGTGGACCACCGGAGGAAATTATTTTCATTGGGTGTAAATGGATCTACAAAAGAAAAATAGGTGTCGATGGTAAGGTAGAAACCTATAAGGCAAGGCTGGTGGTGAAGGATTATAGTCAGTATGAAGGCATTGACAATAATGATACTTGTTTGCCCGTAGCCATGCGAAAATTCATCCGCACATTACTTGCTATTGTAGCTTACTATGAGTGTTGGGTATAAAATACCCCCCAGCCGAAGTCCGTGATGGGAGTGACCCTCCGGGGATCCAACTGACTTTCGACCTCCGACAACATCTCTTCAAACCTCCCAGACGGCCGAGCCTCCGCCACACTCCCAAGTTTTGTCGACGAGCAGGACCCCGCCAGCGCCGACCGAATTCTTCATGACATCCGGACTCCTACGGGAGCTAGATCTCGTCTCCGACTCCAGCTACAGGCAGACTTCGTCCGGACTCCTACGGGAGCCAAACTTCGTCCCCAACCTCAACTGCTGGAAGGCTTCACCCGGACTCCTACGAGAGTCGAGCTCCGCCCGCGACTTCACTTATAGGTAAACTCCATCCGGACTCCTACGGGAGCCAGACTTCGTCCCTGACCTTGATTGCAGGTGGACTTCAATCGGACTCCTACGGGAGCCAGATCTCGTCTCCGACTCCTACCGAACTTCAATCGATAAGTCTGGACCCCCTGGCAGGCCACAATAATGGCCACGGTTCTGCTCCACTCCCTGCGGTGGACCCTACATGGCTCTATTACTCTCTGGCAGGCTGTACTAACGACCACGATTCTGCTCCACTCCCTGGCGAGTCACGACAACGGACGTCGCTCCACTCCCCGCAACTGATTCCACATGGCGAGCCATGATGACAGCCATGACTCCACCCCATTACTCTTCATGATAAACTCCTCCTGACCATGGGCAGCCCACTGCCAGACGGTTACAAACATCACTATCAGTCTGTTGCTCCCTCCGCCTATAAAATGGGGACCCCAGATACGTTATTCTCTAAGCTCTATTTTCTATCCCAAAACTTTGCTAAAATTTTCGTTCGAGCACTTCATTCTTGTTGAGTCAGAGAACTGACTTGAGCATCGCAGGATCTTGCCGGAGCAACCCCACCTCCAGTTTAGACTTCTTTTGCAGGTCCTGGTGGCGACCGCGACTCCAGCTTCTCTGACGCAAGCGGATTTTTGCACCAACAGGATTGGCGCTAGAGGAAGGGGCGTGTGTCTTCGTAGTACCCTTATTCTTGAAGGAGTGCTCAACGGGACCGCCCCCGGGCATCTTTTCTGACATGCTCTCTTCCTCCCCCCCACTGGATCCTCGCCCGATGACTTCTAGCGAAGCATCCACACGGTGACCCACGGCCTCCGCAGCCAGATCTCAAGCTCCGGCCTCGCCTCTGGTTTCTCGGACCCCACATCCTCCGGCAATGGTCGCCGGCATGGAGTGGTCGGACAATCGGCCTCCGACGGATTTCGCCAACACCATCTCGGGAGGATCCTGGCAGGAAGCAACCAACTTACTGGTCGTACCCCCCAAGCGACAAAAGATTGAGGAGCCCATAACCTTTACTGAAGAAGATGCTCAGGGAGTTCAATTCTCTCATAACGATGCAGTTGTAGTTTCCTTGAATATAGCAAATTACGACGTCCGCCGCATTCTCGTCGATAATGGAAGTTTGGCCGATATTTTGTTCTACGATGCCTTTTCAAGAATGTCCATCCTTGACGGCCATTTGAGGCCGATTAACTCCCCTCTGGTAGGGTTTACCGGTGATGCTGTTCCAGTGGAGGGAATAATAACTTTGACTGTGGCCGCAGGTCGATATCCAAGGCAATCCAGGGCTCTGGTGAATTTCCTAGTGGTGAAGGCGCCGTCAGCCTACAACGCAATCCTCGACCGACCTGGCCTCAATGCTCTCCGAGCCATCGTATCAACCTACCATTTGAAGTTAAAATTCCCCACCAACCAGGGGATCGGAGAGGTCCGAGGAGATCAAGCCCTGGCCAGACACTGCTACAATATAGCCTTGCAAAGAAGCGACCAATCTGACCCCTGTCCAGTCGATGGACTGGATGCTCGCGATGACCTCACTGAAGAGAGGGGTGTTCCAATTGAAGATCTAGCACCGATCCCTTTGAACGACGGGAATGCGGAGCATGTAGCGATGATCGGCTCCAACTTGGGGGAGGAGGTGCGGATGCGTCTCATCGATTTTCTATGAAAGAATGCAGATATTTTCGCTTGGGTTCCAGTAGACATGCCGGGGATTGACATGAAATTCATGAAGCACCGCCTGGCCGTCGATCCAAAGCATCAACCGACGAAAGAAAAAATTTGAGGTCATGCACCAGAGAGGCAGAAGGCGATAGCCGAGGAAGTGGACAAGCTCCTTAAAGTCGGATTCATTAGGGAAGTCAATTATCCTGATTGGATTTCCAACGTTGTCCTAGTCAAAAAAGCAAACGGCAAGTGGAGGATGTGCATAGACTTCAAAAAGCTGAATAAGGCCTGCCCAAAGGACAGCTACCCCCTTCCCAGAATCGATCAACTGGTGGACGCGACCTCGGGCCATGAGCTCCTCACCTTCATGGATGCATTCTCCGGCTATAATCAAATCAGGATGGCATCGAAAGACGAAGAAAAGACCGCTTTCACTACTAACCGTGGCCTTTACTGTTATAGGGTCATGCCTTTCGGCCTCAAAATGCAGGTGCAACCTACCAGCAGTTGGTGAACAAAATCTTCAAGGAGCAGATCGGCCGCAATATGGAGGCCTACATGGACGACATGCTCGTAAAAAGCAAATCTTCTGTGGACCACGTCGCCGACCTTGAGGAGACCTTCGACGCTCTCCAAAAATATAAAATAAAGTTGAACCCGACTAAATGCGCTTTTAGAGTAACCTCAGAAAAGTTCCTGGATTTCATGGTGTCGGGGCGCGGGATTGAGGCCAATCCAGAAAAAATTCACGCCATCCAGGAGATGGCCGCCCCAAAGTCGATAAAAGAGGTTCAGTGCCTTACAGGGAGGGTAGCGGCCCTGTATCACTTCATCGCAAGGTCAGCCGAACGGTGCTTACCCTTCTTTCAAACCCTCAAGCAACCGAAGAACTTCTGTTGGACCTCTGAGTGCCAACAAGTGTTCGAAGAACTAAGGAGCTACCTCGGCTCACCCCCGCTGTTGGCAAAGCCAGAGCCTGGGGAGGAACTATTTTTATACCTGGCGGTCTCTCCCCTGGCTCTCACGGCTGTCCTTGTCAAAGAAGAGGCGAAAGTCCAACGGCCAATCTACTACGTCAGTCGCGCGTTGAGAGACGCCGAGACCAGGTATACCAAATTAAAAAAACTGACTTACGCCTTGTTGATTGCAGTCCGGAGGCTCCGACCCTACTTTCAAGGGCACACTGTAACACTACTCACCGACCAACCGATCAAGGTGATTTTGCACCGGGCGAATGCCTCCAGGAGGATGGCAAAATGGATGATTGAGCTCACAGAATTCGACATCAACTATCGACCCAGGCCAGCAGTGAAGGCCCAAATATTGGCAGATTTCATAGTGGAGTGTACTATCCCAGAGGAGGCCGAACCTGAACAAGGCAAAATTGACGGCCTGAAGCCCCGACCGAACTCCCCCAAAGAAGAAGCAGATCCCTCTGGTCGCTTTTGGGCCCTCTATGTGGATGGGTCTTCCAACATGTCAGACGCAGGTGCAGGCCTGATCTTGATCAGTCCAGAAGAAATCATCGTGGAGTATGCTCTGTGTTTTGAGTTCCCCGCAACGAACAAGGGAGCGGAATATGAAGCTCTGATCGCAGGACTGAAAATTACCAAAGAGCTGGGAATAGATCGGCTCTGGGTCCACAGCGACTCTCAACTAGTAGTGGGACAAGTCAATGAAAATTACGAAGCACGGGAGGACAGCATGGCTAAATATCTTGAAAAGGTAAAGGAGCTCGTCCCCGCCTTCAGCAGCTTCAACATCAGACAGATTTCGAGGATAGAAAATACCAGGGCTGACCTTCTCTCCAAGCTGGCAACGTTGGCTCCGGCTGAATTGCCCAAAGGCATTCTTTTTGAAGTTCTAAAGTGTCCGAGTACAAAAGAATCGCGGCTCGTGATGAAAATTGACCACGAGCCCAGCTGGGTCGACCCACTGATAACCTATCTCAGAGATGGGGTTCTCCCCCGGGATGCAAAAGAGGCTCGGAAGCTCAGAAATCAAGCCTCCCGATACATCCTTTATGAGGGCAAGTTGTACAAGAGATCATACTCTTTGCCCCTTTTGAAATATTTCCGGCCTTCAGAAGCTGACTACGCCTTGTGGGAGGTGCACGAAGGAATCTGCGAAATCTTTTGGGGTCTAGATCTTTATCCCACAAGTTGCTTCGCCAAGGATATTACTGGCTGACAATGCATCATGATTTGATTGAATATGTCAGAAAATGTGATCGATGCCAGAGATATGCCAATATCCAAAGACAGCCCGCCACCGAGCTTACACCCTTGAGTGCCCCATGGCCTTTTGCGCAATGGGGGATGGACATCCTTGGCCCCTTTCCCATGGCGTCAGGGTAGAGGAAGTTTCTCCTTGTAGTGATCGACTACTTCACCAAATGGGTTGAAGCCGAACCACTAGCAAAAATCACAGAAGCAAAAGTGCAAGATTTCGTTTGGAAGTTGATCGCATGCAGGTTCGGTCTGCCTAGGACCCTAATCACTGATAATGGGCGGCAATTCACGGGAGCAAGATTCGTCGAATTCTGCGAAGATCTAAACATCTCCCACAACTTCACATCAGTAGCCCATCCTCAGGCGAACGGCGAAGCTGAGGTGACTAACAGAACCCTTCTGCAGGGGATTAAGACAAGGCTCGAAAAGGCGAAGGGAACTTGGGCGGATGAACTTTATCATGTGTTGTGGGCGTATCGAACTACCCAAAGACTGCCCACAGGGGAGACCTCCTTTGCTTTAGCCTTCGGAACGGAGGTCGTCATCCCAATTGAGCTTAAACTCCCGTCGGCACGAGTCGTGGCATTCGACGAACATCAAAATTTGCAAGGTCTTAAAGCCAACCTCGACCTACTGAAAGAAAGGCGGGAGGTAGCTCAGGTTCGAATGGCAGCCTCAGACAGAAAGTCGCTCGCTATTACAACTCCGGGTCAAGAACAAAGTCTTTAGAGTAGGAGATCTAGTACTTCGACGAGCCGCTGTCTCGCAACCTCAAGATCGAGGGAAGCTCGCCCCAAACTGGGAAGGCCCGTATGAGGTCAAAGAAGTAGTCCGACCCGAAACTTATTATCTTAAGGAGCTCGGAGGAGCCGACCTCCCGCGACTATGGAGCTCGAAAAACTTACGGATGTACTACCAATAACTTTATTTTAATTAAAAATTGTATATCTACATGTCTCCCCCCTTTGGCACTATCTTACATCGACAGGGTAGTCCAAACAAACTGCATCAGAAGCAAGAGGGGAACTTCGTCTCGACAAAGTCGAAGGTCCGGTTCTCTTTAGACTGTATGGGGGGAGAGGCCCTGCAATGCCCATATGCGCCCCCACAGCCCTGTTAGGGACAAGAGGAGAACCTCGCCCTAACTTGAGCAAAATCGAAGGCCCGATTCTCTTTAGACCAGATGGGGGGAGAGGCCCTGCAATGCCCATATACGCCCCCACAGTCCTGTTAGGGACAGGAGGAGAACCTCACCCTAACTTGAGCAAAGTCGAAGGCCCGGTTCTCTTTAGACTAGATGGGGAGAGAGGCCTTGCAACGCCCATATGTACCCCCACAGCCCTGTTAGGGACAGGAGGAGAACCTCGCCCTAACTTGAGCAAAGTCGAAGGCCCGGTTCTCTAGATCGAATGGGGGGAGAGGCCCTGCAATGCCCATATGCACCCCCACAACCCTGCTATGGACAGGAGGAGAACCTCATCCTAACTCGAGCAAAGTTGAAGGCCCGGTTCTCTTTAGACCGAAAGGGGAAAAGGGCCCAGCAACGTCCATATGTACACCTACGGCCACGTTAGAGACAAGAGGAGGACCTCGTCCTAATCAGAGCTGAAACCTGTTACGACAGAAATAGGAAAAGAACCTCGTCCCGGCATCAATTAAAGTCTGGTCGTTCAAGACCAGAAGAGAAAAAGGGGGGACCTTCCCCAGCGGCCCCTTCGTAATAAGACTTCGTCCGGACTCCTACGGGAGCCAGACTTCATCCCCGGCTTTGGCCGTCGGTAGACTCCATCCGGACTCCTACGGGAGCCAGACTTCATCCCCGACTTCGGCCGCCGGTAAACTTCGTCCGGACTCCCACGGGGGCCGGACTCTGCCTCCAACTTCAACTACGAACAAACTTCGCCCGAACTCCTGCGGGAGCCAGACTTCGCCCTCTGCTTTGATCAAAAGAAAACTCCTTCCGGACTCTTACGGGAGCCGAAACCTCGTCCCCAACTTCGACCGCTGGTAAGTTCTGTCCGGGAGCCAGATTTCACCTCTGACTTCAATTGCAAATAAACTCCATCCGGACTCCCACGGAAGCCAGACTTCACCCCGACTCCACTTACGGGAGCCGAACTCCCGTAACCCCACCAAGAGCGGAGGAAAAATTTCAAACGAAAAAGAAAAAGGGAGGAGGGGCTAAAAAGGCGATGGACCACGTCAGTGATGAATGGAAAATAAACAGCGTTGAAGATGCAGAGAACCCCATCTCAGCAAGGATTGGGGTTCTTATCAAGGACCCCAGCTCTCAAGGAAGCTCTCAGCATAAGCCCGAGATGAGACTTCCTCGGGGTGATGAAAGATCAGACCTCCGAGCCCGAGCCTTGATGGGGGGCACCAAACCCGAGCAGCCTCGGACAAATCTGCGACCATGGACGAAAAGGATGGGTCGATACGATGGCAATCGGGTACCTCCGAACGATGCGAAGGCCGAAAAGAAGCTCGGCAAGCGACAATTCAACACGTGAGTATAAGAGGTAGCAAAAATTTCCCTTCTCATATTATTCATCCAATATACATTATAGAGCCATTAGTTGAAGGAGAAGGACAACTGAAAGGTGAGCCGATGTGACAACTATCGACAACCTATGGACGATGTCAAAAAAAAAAAAAAGAAGAGAGAAAGAAGAAGAGAAGTAAAGAGAAGGGAATACAACAACAACAATGGTAAAGAAAGGAAGTTCGGCAGACAACAATTCGACGCAAAGCACAAACGAAGTAACAAAATCTCCTTCTCATTTCTCGATTAACAAGATGTACGTTACAAGATCCGGAAGGCCAGAAAAAGAAAATATTATTACAAGACTCGAAAGGGATACACCGGAGGCCACTTCGAGCTGTAGACTTCTCTTCCCGGTTCTATCCTTCCCAGTAGTATTTTCCAGCACATGTGACAAGCCTCTCGACTCTCGCCCCCGCCTCGTTCCGCTCCACCTCCAAAATCCCAACCTTAGGGGGAAAAGGATGGGATAGATTCCAGGGGGCAGCAAGGGCAACGACAGCGGCGACGACGACCTATTTCAAGAAGAACCAGAATTACCCCGGAGGCAGCGGTGGCGCCGAAGACATGCGCCACCGCCATGTGCTCCATGACAACCACCATCCTGGGTGTTCTGATAAGGTCAGCATGTGCTACTTCCACCGTCCCCGCTACAAGTTCTGCTGCCCCGCCGTCGGCGCCGACCGCTTCTGGTCCCTTGGCCCCGACGACATCAAGGATCCCGCCACGGCTTGTGACGAAGACTCTGCCCCCTTGACCGGTGTCGCCCCATTCGGCTACTCCGAAGTTCTCAGGCAGAACGTCTTCACCGGTTGTCCCCATTATTAAACCCATGTTGTTGAAGGAATTCTCCCTTGAGCCCCAGTTAAAGCGGTGGGAACCCTCAGCAGCGGTTTGACAATCGGAGAACTCGCAGGCTGCTGTTCTCCTCCTTGCACTCTTCTTAGTCTGTGACATCATCTTGAGATTGGCCTCCGGGGCGGAGGCCCCAGTGGTGGCACAACGCTTGGGATCACGTCCCGATGAGAGTTTCGAAAAGACTCTTCGGGTCGCCCTAATCGAAAAAAGGCTCCAGCATACGCGCATTAAATGCCAAAATATCTGAGGACGATCGCGTGCGGACATCGAGGGAAGAACTTCGACTGTGACAATCTTTCTATACTTTCTTCATTTGAAATTCGAACTCGGAAGTAGGGGGACTGGTGTTGGGTATAAAATACCCCCCAACTGAAGTTCATGATGAGAGTGACCCTCCGGGGATCCAACTGACTTTCGACCTCCGACAACGTCTCTTCAAACCTCCCAGACGGTCGAGCCTCCGCCACACTCCCAAGTTTTGTCGACGAGCAGGACCCCGCCAGTGCCAACCGGATTCTTCGCGACGTCTGGACTCCTACGGGAGCGAGATCTTGTCTCCGACTCCAGCTGCAGGCAGGCTTCATCCAGACTCCTACGGGAGCCAAACTTCGTCCCCAACCTCAACTGCTGGAAGGCTTCACCCAGACTCCTATGGGAGCCGAGCTCCATCCGCGACTTCACTTACAGGTAAACTCCGTCCAGACTCCTATGGGAGCCGGACTTCGTCCCTGACCTTGATTGCAGGTGGACTTCGATCGGACTCCTACGGGAGCCAGATCTCATCTCCAACTCCAACCGAACTTCGGCCGACAAGTCTGGACCTACTGGCAGGCCACAATAATGGCCACAGTTCTGCTCCACTCCCTACGGTAGACCCTACGCAGCTCCATTACTCCCTGGCAGGCTGTACTAACGGCCACGATTCTCCTCCACTCCCTGGCGAGTCGCGACAACGGACACCGCTCCACTCCCCGCAACTGATTCTACGTGGCGAGCCATGATGACAGCCATGACTCCACCCCATTACTCTTTATGATAAACTCCTCCTGACCATGAGCAGCCCACTGCTAGATGGTTACAAACATCACTATTAGTCTGTTGCTCCCTCCGCCTATAGAAAGGGGACCCCAGATACGTTATTCTCTAAGCTCTATTTTCTATCCCAAAACTCTGCTAAAATTTTTGTTCTAGCACTCCATTCTTGTTGAGGCAGAGAACTGACTTGAGCATTGGAGGGTCTTGCTGGAGCAACCCCACCTCTGATTTAGACTTCTTTTGCAGGTCCCGACGGCGACCGCGACTCCAGCTTCTCCAGCGCAAGCAGATTTTTGCACCAACAATGAGTATGAAATCTGACAAATATATGTAAAAACTATTTTCTTGAATGGATATCTTGAAAAAGATATCTATATAGAGCAATCTCTAGATTTCATGTCTGGTGATGGTGATCATTGAGTCTGCAAGTTGTAAAGATCCATCTATGGACTAAAGCAAGCTTCTCAGAGCTGGAATCTTTATTTTGATGATACAATTAAATCGTTTGGTTTCATAGAAAATGAAAAAAAAATTTATGTTTAAAAAAAGATCAGTGGGAGCGTGCTTGTCTTCCTCATACTATACATCGATGACACCCTCATTGGAAATGATATTTCCATGCTGACTACGATCAAAGCTTGATTGTCTAAGGAATTCTCCATAAAAGATCTAGGGGAAGCATCCTATATCCTAAGGATAAAAGTCTATAAAGATAGATCTAAGAGGATGCTTGGCCTGTCACAAAAGTTGTATATAGAAAAGGTGCTGAAGCCGTTCAGCATGGAAAACTACAAAAGGGATTTTCTACCTGTTGGTGCAAAAATCCACCTGCATCGGAGAAGTTGGAGTCGAGGGAGTCACGGTCACCGTCGGGACCTACAAAAGAAGTCTAAACCGGAGTTGGGGTTGCTCCGGCAAGACCCTCCGATGCTCAAGTCAGTTCTCTGGCTCAACAAGAATGGAGTGCTCGAATGGAAATTTTAGCAGTATTTTTGGGATAGAAATTAGAGCTTAGAGAATAACGTATCTGGGGTCCCCCTTTTATAGGCGGAGGGGGCAACAGACTGATAGCGATGTTTGTAACCGTCTGGTAGTGGGCTGCTCGGGGTCAGGAGGAGTTTGTTGTGAAGAGTAGTGGAGTGGAATCATGGCCATCACCGGGACATGCCACGTGGAGTCTGTTGCGGGGAGTGGAGCGGCATCCATTGTCGCGACTTGCCAGAGGGTGGAGGAACCGTGTGGTATCCATCACAGGAAGTGGAGCAAAGTAGTGGCCATTACTGTGGTCTGCCAGGGAGTGATGGAGCCACATGGGATCCATCGCAGGAGGTGGAGTAGAGTCGTGGCCGTTACTGCAGGCTGCCAGGGGGTCAGGGCCTGTCGGCCGAAGCTCGGTTGAGGTGCCTGGCAGAGAGAGGTAGCCATCCATCTGAGAGGAGCTCGGATGTTGCAAATCCTATTGGGTGCCTTGAGCGTTAAGACTACAGGCGAGGACCACTTGTCGTGGGAGCTCGATCAGAGGCTTTCCGCAGACGCAGTCCGGTTTCACACAGACTTCGACAGAGGGTCGATCGGTGGTGGATGCTGGATGGTGCTGGAGAGGTTCATCCGTCGGAGGGGTCCAGCTATTGGATTCCGTGAGCATGGCATTTGCCCACTTATAGAAGTTCAGTCGGAGTCCGATCTCCGTAGAAGCCCGGATGGGGATCATTTATCGAGGAGTCTCGGCCAAGGCCTGTCTGCAACAGAGATCCGAAAGGAATTCATCCATAATGGAAGCTCAGGTGAAGGCTTACAGTGGAAATCCAGTACGGACCGCTCGTGGTAGAAATTTGAAGTAGATCATTTGCAGCGGAAACTCGGAGTGTGTCGCTTGCAGTAGAAGCTCGAAGTCTGACCCTTGTAGGAGTTCGGGGTGAGATCTACCTGTGACAGGAATTTAGGGCAGAAGTCCGGCTTACATGGGAGCCCGGACAAAGTCTACCTGTAGTTGGAATCAGGGATGAAGTCCGGCTCCTGTAGGAGTCCGGACGAAGTCTACCTGTGATTAAAGTCGGGGACAAAATTTGGCTCCTGTAGGAGCCCGGACGAAGTCTACCTGCAATTGAAGTTGGGGACGAAGTCCGGCTCCCGTAGGAGTCCGGATGAAGTCTACCTGCAATTGAAGTCGGGGATGAAGTCCGGCTCCCGTAGGAGTTCGGACGAAGTCTACCTGCAATTGAAGTCGGGGACGAAGTCCGGCTCCCGTAGGAGTCCGGATGAAGTCTATCTGCAATTGAAGTCGGGGATGAAGTCCGGCTCTCGTAAGAGTTCGGACGAAGTCTACCTGCAATTGAAGTCGGGGATGAAGTCCGGCTCCCGTAGGAGCCCGGACGAAGTCTACCTGCAATTGTAGTCGGGGACGAAGTCCGGCTCCCGTAGGAGTCCGGATGAAGTCTACCTGCAATTGAAGTCGGGGATGAAGTCTGGATCTCGTAGGAGTCCGGATGAAGTCTACCTGCAATTGAAGTCGGGGATGAAGTCCGGCTCTCGTAGGAGTCCGAACGAAGTCTACCTGCAATTGAAGTCAGGGAGGAAGTCCGGCTCCCGTAGGAGTCCGGACGAAGTCAACCTGCAATTGAAGTCAGAGATGAAGTTCGGCTCCCGTAGGAGTTCGGACTAAGTCTTCCTGCAGTCAGAGTCGGGGACGAAGTCCGGCTCCCGTAGGAGTCCGGATGAAGTCTTCCTGCAGCCGGAGTTGGGGATGAAGTCTGGCTCCCGTAGGAGTCCGGGTGCAGTCTAGAAGGTAGTCGATCATCGTGAAAACTTGGGTGGAGTCCGTCCGTCGTGAAGAATCTGGTCGACGCTAGTGGGTGCTTATCCGTCGACAAAACTTGGGAGTGTTATGGAGGATCGGCCGCCAGAGAGGTTCGGAAAGATGTCGTCGAAGGTCAGAAGTCGATAGGATCTCCAGAGGGTCACTCCTGTCACGAACTTCGACTGGGAGGTATTTTATACCCAACACCAGTCCCTCTACTTCCGAGTTCGAGTTTCGAATGAAGGAAGTACAGAAAAATTTTCACAGCTGAAGTTATCCCCTTGAATCTTGTGCACGATCGCCCTCAGATATTCTGGCATTTAATGCGTGCGTGCCGGATTCTTTTCAAATCGGGGCGATCTGAAGGGACCTTCCGAAATTCTTGCTGGGGCATTGGCCCAGGTACGGCACAGTAATAGCTCTGTTAGCTGTCAGCCACTTTTAGCCGCCTGTGGTGGTGAATGGGACACGTGGCGAGCATGGGTCGGCCTGGGGAGATCCATGATCATTATAGCACCGGATCCCAGGGTCTATTTAAACCCGCCTTTCCGCCTTCAGGAGTCTCATTCCGCCTGAGAGTTCTGTCGGTGTCTGCCTTCTCTCCGAGCGCTTTGACCCTCTTTGGCGTCCACCTTGGCCCTAAGCGTTCTTCGAGTCATCCCTGTCCTCGCCCCTCTACATCCTTCGGAGTGATCTAGGTTAGTCCCGGAACTTTCATTTCTCTTCTTGCCATCTAGGTGCCCTTTCTCCTCCATTTTTCTTCTACCGCATTCCTCTGGTTTGGTCCCCCACAAACCTTTTGCCTCTTGTCCTACCTGATTTCTCCAAACTTTTTAGGGCCTTTGTTTGAAATATCTTCCGGTACCTCTGCCTCTAGTGGTTCCAGGAGTTCGTCCGTCTCAGGCCCCCAGAACCCCCACACTGTAGATGAACCCACATCTAGGGCTGGGCCTCGCCCAATTTTTGCACCGGGTGCCATTCCCTGTTCTCTGACTCTGGATGAACTTCTATTGATAAGGGTTCAGTATGGAGTTCCTCCAGAGTACGATCTGGAGCTTTCTGGTCCCGTCGATCGGGCTAGCACCCCCCCACCTGGCCGTTTCTGCCTGTATCAGGAGGCCTTCCGTGCTGGGCTCCGGCTTCCGCTTTCGTCCTTCATCGTCGCCCTTTTTCTTTTTTTAGACATTTTCTTAGCTTCAGTCACACCGAATTCCTTTAGGTTTCTGATAGGGTTCCTCTCCCTTTGCCATGTAGTCGAAGTTCAGCCATCTCTTTCTTTATTTAGGCATTTTTACACCCTCAAGCGTCACCCCTCGGCAAAGGACTGGTGGTATTTCTCCCCTCAGTTTGGCAAGAAGGGGTTGCTGAAAGGTGCTCCCTCTTCAATCCATAACTGGAAGGGGAAGTATCTTTTTGTCTACTGCCCGACCTTGAGGCTGGGATTGCCCCCTTGGGGCTCCCTGAGGGACTCTGTCCGTCGGGCTCCTAGCCTGGGGGAGGACGACCTTCAGGCCGCCCGGAGGCTTCTTGGTTATTCGGCTCCTTCCCTTCCCAACCTTTTGAAGGAGCAGTTTTTGTTCAACATCGGCTTGAGTCCCCTGGATCCTGTGAGTATCCCATCTTTTCTTTCCTCTTCTTTTCTCCTGCTCTTCTTCTCTCTTTTTTTTTTTTTTTTTGCATGCCACTTCTTCCTTTTTCACCCCATCACTGATTTTTTTTTTTTTTTTAAGAATGGATGCCGAAGTAGCACGGATGCTCGCCAGGGGTCTCAAGGCCCACAAAAGAAAAGGCATCGCAACCTCCGAATCGGCAAAGAAAGCTAGAACGGAGGAGACAAGCTCGGCCACGCCTGCCCAGGCGGCCCTCACGGTCGACATTCCTTCAGATGCCGAACCTCCAGCTCCTCAGGCCTCTTCAAGGAGTTCCCCCACTGAGGTTCCCACTTTGGGGGTTCACTTCGAGGAGGTGCCAGGGGTTGAGAGGGGGAGGAGAAGGAAGTCGGTGGCCCGCAGGGTGAGTAGCCGCCGAGCCACCATCGAAGAGTCCCTTGGTTCCGAAGGAGAGCTGGGTGAGAATCCCTTTAATGACAGGGACTTGATAAAGTGACTGATCGACGGTTGCATCCTGCCCGAAGTCATCCAGAGGATTGATCGCGCCAATTTCGAACAGCGAGTTTGGGACTCCCTAGGGTCCTTTCTCGAGGTAAACAGATTCACTTCCCTCCTTCTCTTTGCACCTTCATTTAATTAGCTTCTCAACCTCCATTCTGACCTCCTAGCCATCCTTGCAGATCGAGCACCAGCTCCTTGTCAATATCGAGACGATGAACCGGGCGAGGAGGGATGCCATCCAGGCGGAGGAGAGTCACCGGGCTGAAGTTGCTCACCTTAAAAAAAAGGCAGCCGAGGTAGTCACCCTCCAAGAGGCCCTGGAGAAAGAAAAGCAGGCCCTGGAGAAAGAAAAGCAGACCTCGGAGGAGACGGTGAGGAAGGCAGAGGCCGAGGTCGCAAATATACGGAGCAGATCCCGATCTTGGTCTCGGAGGCTAGGGTTCTAGTGGTGGAGGAGTTCAAGGCCTCTGCAGAGATGAGGGACCTGAACGTCAAGTTTGGCCAAGAAGCATTCATCAAAGGATTCGAGCTCTGTCAATAGAAAGTGGTCAAGAAATTTTTCGAGCTCGACCTCAACTTCTTGGGTGAGGCATCTGAAGATGAAGCCGGTCCCTCTCCCACTACTACTGCCACTGCAGCCCCCCTTCCGGGGACACCGAGCTCCCCAACTCCTATTTCAGAGGTCTGAGACCTCTGACTTTGTATTTTTTTTTAATTGTAATTTTTTTTCCCCTCTTGTCTTTAAGAAACATTCAATCAATAAAATTGGGTTTCTCCTTTTGAGGGCTTCTCCACTCTGCTCCCCCCTTTTTTTTTTGTTTTGCTTTCTGCAATGAGATGTGCCTTGACTCTTTTGTCTCCCGATGGCAGTGTCCTGCCGAAGCGCTTCCCCTACCATAGGGGATTCTGCTAAAGTCCATGATCCAATGTCTGAAGAAGAAAGTTCGTCATTTAATAAAAGGGGTGAAGGAGATGGAGGGCGAACTTCGCAAGTTGAGGGAGAGCCACTTTGAGGCCACTGCGGAGGCCACCTACTTTCGAAACCTCAACGTGAAGGGGGTCATGGAGTACAGCCGGAGGAAAGTGAACTTCGAGAAGGAGCTTGAGGAACATAAGAAGCATGCTAGCGATCGATCTTGGGCCCATGCTGCCAAGATCAGCTCTCTCAGAGTGGAGCTATCGACTGCACAGGAGAGGATTAGCCAGTTGGCAAGAAGCTCGTCCTGACTTTCGACTCGGGCCGACAGCGATCGGGAATGATCGAAGAAGGTCTCCAACCTTCAACAACAGCTTCAGGATGTCGAGGCAAGCTATAACGCATACCGGGCCGGCTGGTGCAAGCAGGTGGACGACTATAGGGGGAAGCTCAGGATGGCGACCGACGAGGTTGCCCGCCTTCAAAGGTAGCTAGCTGAAGGGGCTCAGTTTGCTCCCGTTCAGGATCGTGACGAACTCTAATCCCTGAGAAGAACCATAGAAGAAATATCTGTCGCCCTTGGGGAGGGGAAGGCCGAACTGCAGCAATTGAAGATCCAGCTGGTATATGAGCAGCGGGCAGTCAAGGATGTAGAGGCAGAATCTGAGGTCCTGAGAAAAAGACGTCGAGAGGTGAAGAACGAAAGCCAGCGGCTTCATCGGAGATATATGAAAATACTGATGAGAGAGAAGGAATTGGAAGAAGAAGTCGAAATCTTAAGGCACTCCCTGATGAGGGTCGAAGCCGAAAGTTCGAAGTCGGAGGAAGCCGGGCCCCCTTAGGGCTCCTTTTATCTTTCATCCCTCTAAGTGTCTTCTTTTGCCGCTTGTCTGTTTGTTGTCATTGTTGTTGTTGTTTTCGTTGTTTCTCTCTTTTTTCTTCAGCCTTCCAGGCTCTGTAACGCACATTTTGCTAATGAAATGAAAAGATTTTTGTTACCTTACCCATACGTCGTGTTGAATTGTCATGTGTCGGACTTTTTTCATTTCTGTCCCGTGCGATGTCGATGTTGTTCGAAGGTTCCTTGCTCATCTTTATATTAGGTCGTCATTACCGAGTTTCTTGTGCTTTTGATCGGTTCGGCGTCGACACCGCTTGGAGGTTTCTAGCCATCACCGTGTTGATTTGCCTTTTTATTCGTGACCGTAGATCTTACTTTCTCTTCCTCCCTCTTCATGGAGATGAGGTCCTTTGTGCTTTTAGTGTAGTTCGGCCTCCATTTTTTGTTGGGGTAGCCCGCCGCTATTCCTTCACATTTCCCTTTCTTTCTCTTTTTTTTTTTTTTTTTTTAGGCAAGGGTTCTCCCTAGCTTTTTACGGAGTCACAGTAGCGTAGAAGGATCACCGAGAAGGTTTTCTTCTTTCTTGTCGGGTCTCGAATGGCCAGACCTTAATTGGCATCGAGATGAGGTTCTTTCCCTATTTCTGATGTGATCAGTTTCAGTTCAGGTTAGGACGAAGTTCTCCTTCTGTTCCTAACAGGGCTGCGGGGGCACATATGGGCGCTGTGTGGCCTCTCCCCCCATCCGGTCTACAAGTAACCGGGCCTTCGACCTTGCTCATGTTAGGACGAGGTTCTCCTCCTGTCTCTAACATGGCTGTGGGGGCGCATATGGGCGCTGTGTGGCCTCTCCCCCCATCCGATCTAAAAGTAACTGGGCCTTCGACCTTGCTCATGTTAGGGCGAGGTTCTCCTCCTGTCCCTAATATGGCTGTGGGGATGCATATAGGCGCTGTGTGGCCTCTTCCCCTATCCAGTCTAAAAGTAACCGGGCCTTCGACCTTGCTCATGTTAGGGCGAGGTTCTCCTCCTGCCCCTAACATGGCTGTGGGAGTGCATATGGGCGCTGTGTGGCCTCTCCCCCCATCCGATCTAAAAGTAACCGGGCCTTCGACCTTGCTCATGTTAGGGTGAGGTTCTTCTCCTATCCCTAACATGGCTGTGGGGGTGCATATGGGCGCTGTGTGGCCTCTCCCCCCATCCGATCTAAAAGTAACCGGGCCTTCGACCTTGCTCATGTTAGGGTGAGGTTCTCCTCCTATCCCTAACATGGCTGTGGGGGCGCATATGGGCGCTGTGTGGCCTCTTCCCCCATCCGGTCTAAAAGTAATCGAACTTTCAACTTTGCCCACATTAGGATTTATTTTCATTGTCCGATGGGGTCGTCCCCTGTCGTTACAAGTCTATGTCAAAAAGAAAAAGATGTGCAAGTCTGAAAGAAATTTTGATTTAAAGTGGGAACGTTCGTAATACATTTACAAGTTTTTCAAATCCCAGGGCTGTAGAAGGTCTGCTTCTTGTTAAGGTCCTCCGGAGATGGAGTTGATGATCTCAATTGGAGGCCGATCTCCGGGCTGCTCTTCCCTCCTCGGTGGTTCAGGCTGCGGCAGGGCCCTTGATCGATCCTCTCTACCCTCAGGCCGGTGTTGAATGAACCTGTCGAGCTGACCTCGTTTGATGAGCTCCTCGATCTCATCTCGAAGCTGAATGCATTCCTCCGTGTCGTGGTCGTGGTCACAATGGTAGAGGCAGAACTTATTAGGATTGCACTTCTCGAAGTGCGTGTGCATCTTTTCTGGCCTTGGGAGCTGCTCTCTGACTTCCATCAGCACCTGGGTCTTCGATGCATTGAGGGGGGCATAGCTATGGAATCTCCCTGGGGGAGACCTCCGACGGACTCGATGCTCCGGGCTTCTCTGTCTGCATGCTCGGGGAGGAGTCTGGGCGCGCTTGTGCCTGGGAAAAGTTTGAGAATGCGGCCGAGCTTCTCTCGCTCCTTTCTCGACTGTGGGCTTACTCGAGTCTCCTGCCTGCCGCTCTCTCACGGTCTCCTCATCCTTCATCTTGAAGGCTTCTTCTGCTCGGGCATACCCCTCAGCCCGAGCCAACAAATCAGCAAAATCCCTGGGGTACTTCTTTTCCAGGGAGAACACAAGGTCGTTCTTCTGAAGGCCGCCTTTCAGAGCGGCCATCGCGACTGATTAGTCCAAGTTCTGGACCTCCAACGCGACGATATTGAAACGGTTGACGTAAGCCTGAATGGACTCCCCCTCCCTCTGCTTGATGTTGATGAGGGACTCTGAACCCTTCTGGGGACGCCGGCTGCTAACAAAATGAGCCACAAACTGGTGGCTCATTTGATCAAAGGAAAAGATGGTACCTAGCTTCAGCATCGAGTACCAGTTTCTCACCGCTCCCTTTAAGGTGGATGGGAAGGCTCGGCATAGGATGGCGTCGGGCGCTCCATGAAGCAGCATCATTGTCCGGAAGGCCTCTAGGTGGTCAACTGGGTCCGAAGTTCCGTCGTAGCTTTCAAATTGAGGGAGCTTGAAGTTTGGCAGGATCGGTTCCTGCATGATCATTTGAGAAAAGGGAGGGTCAGTACAAATATCCTCACCATAAGCGGGGGGAGTGTGGCGGAGTTCTTCGATCCGTCGGTTCATCTCCTGGAGCCTCCGGTCTAGGAAATCCTCTCGACTATGGGTCTCGAGGGTCTTCTGGCAGAATGGAGGTAGAGATCTTCCAAGGGTGGAATCGTGATCTGACTGAGGGCTCTCCACCCTCGGATTTGTCTTTCCAGGAAAGACGGGGTGGCTGGCCCAAGTGGCCCATCCTACCGCCAGATTTTGGAGTTCTGGTGATGCTCTCTCCAGTCGCACTGATGCCTGCGGCTGCTGCTGCTGTTGTATGGCCTGCACAGCTTCAGTGAGGCCTCTGACCTGCTGCACCAGTAGGTCAAATTGCTCCGTGCCAACCGCCGTTGCCGGAGGAGGGGGGAGGTTGGGAAACTGGAGGTGAGGCTGGAGCCTGAGATCTGGCCGCAGAGGCCGTGGATCGTCGCATGGATGCTTTGCGGGGAGGCATCGAGCGAAGACCTAGTGGGAGAAGGAGGAGTGGATGCCGAAAAAAATGACCGGAGGCGGTCCCGTTGAGTGCTCCTTTAAGAACAAGGGTACTGCGAAGACACAGCCCCTTCCTCTAGCGCCAATCCTGTTGGTGCAAAAATCTGCCTGCATCGGAGAAGCTGGAGTCGAGGGAGTCACGATCACCGTCGGGACCTGCAAAAGAAGTCTAAACCGGAGTTGGGGTTGCTCCGGCAAGACCCTCCGATGCTCAAGTCAGTTCTCTGCCTCAACAAGAATGGAGTGCTCGAATGAAAATTTTAGCAGAGTTTTTGGGATAGAAATTAGAGCTTAGAGAATAACGTATCTGGGGTCCCCCTTTTATAGGCGGAGGGGGCAACAGACTGATAGCGATGTTTGTAACCGTCTGGCAGTGGGCTGCTCGGGGTCAGGAGGAGTTTGTTGTGAAGAGTAGTGGAGTGAAATCGTGGCCATCACCAGGACATGCCACGTGGAGTCTGTTGTGGGGAGTGGAGCAGCATCCGTTGTCACGACTTGCCAAAGGGTGGAGGAGCCGTGCGGTATCCGTCGCAGGAAGTGGAGCAGAGTAGTGGCCATTACTGTGGTCTGCCAGGGAATGATGGAGCCATGTGGGATCCGTCGTAGGAGGCGAAGCAGAGTCGTGGCCATTACTACGGGCTACTAGGGGGTCAGGGCCTATCGGCCGAAGCTCGGTTGAGGTGCCTGGCAGAGAGAGGTAGCCATCCATCTGAGAGGAGCTCAGATGTTGCAAATCCTGTTGGGTGCCTTGAGTGTTAAGGCTGTAGGCGAGGACCACTTGCCGTGGGAGGTCGGTCAGAGGCTTTCCGCAGACGCAGTCCGATTTCGTGCAGACTTCGACAGAGGGTCGACCGACGGTGGATGTCGGATGGCGCTGGAGAGGTTCATCCGCTGGAGGGGTCCAGCTACTGGATTCCGTGAGCACGGCATTTGCCCGCTTATAGAAGTTCAGTCGGAGTCCGATCTCCGTAGAAGCCCGGATGGGGATCATTTGTCAAGGAGTCTCGGCCAAGGCCTGTCTGCAACAGAGATCCGAAAGGAATTCGTCCATAATGGAAGCTCAGGTGAAGGCTTACGGTGGGAATCTGGCACGGACCGCTCGTGGTAGAAATTTGAAGTAGATCATTTGCAGCGAAAACTCAGAGTGGGTCACTTGCAGTAGAAGCTCGGAGTCCGGCCCTTGTAGGAGTTCGGGGTGAGATCTACCTGCGATAGGAATTTAGGGTGGAAGTCTGACTTCCGTGGGAGCCCAGACGAAGTCTACCTGCAGTTGGAATCGGGGATGAAGTCTGGCTCTCGTAGGAGTTCGGACGAAGTCTACCTGCGATTGAAGTCGGGGACGAAGTCCGACTCCCATAGGAGTTCGGACGAAGTGTTCCTGCAGCCAGAGTCGGGGACGAAGTCCGGCTCCCGTAGGAGTTCGGGTGCAGTCTAGAAGGTAGTCGATCATCGTGGAAACTTGGGTGGAGTCCGTCTGTCACGAAGAATCTGGTCGATGCTGGTGGGTGCTTATCCGTCGGCAAAACTTGGGAGTGTTGCGGAGGCTTGGCTGCCAGAGAGGTTCGAAAAGATGTTGTCGGAGGTTGGAAGTCGGTAGGATCCCCAGAGGGTCACTCCTGTCACAAACTTCGACTGGGGGGTATTTTATATCGAACACTACCCCTTAGGAATGGTATTCGACTCTCTAAGATGATGTGTCCTAATACTTTTAAGGAGATCAAGCACATGAGTAGGATCTCTTATGCTTCGATGATTGGAAGCTTCATATATGTCATGCTATGTACTCGACCTGATATTGCCCTTGTTGTGAGCATCACAATAGGTATCAGTCAAATCCAGATAAGCAGCACTGGATAGATGTGAAGTGTTAGATGTATGTCCTAGAAGCCAATATGACTGACACATTGTAATAACTCTAGAACATAATTTTGTACTTAATACATTGATTCGATCAATTAAAGGATAAGTTTATTTTTTATTCAAGTGTGATGTTTTCTTGAATCATCCATGGAATTAACTTTCGATACATATTCTCAAAGAGTTGAGAATTAGAGACATGTATTTAATTCCTAAATACTCCTGATTATAGAATCATCATGTAGATGGTGATCGATCTGGATAGACCAATGCACAGATCACTTCCCTCGGGATAGATGAGTCTATAGTCTACAGTGTAGAGACACTGGGCAATGAATACGGATAGTTGTTAGAGAACAACCAGTACTGAGCATGACCATACGAGAGATCACTTGGATTTCTATTCGATCATCAGTAATTATCTCGATGCTGTAGTTGTACGATTGATCTTTTGACTTGAGATAGTACCACTACTTGTAGTAAGGCTGCTGGAGTTTGACTGACACATAAACATGGGTCTCAATGAGCCCTTGTAGTAGATGTTGGTGATAGTTGATCAACTATAAGAGTAGGGTATGCATCAAGATGGGATCTATCGACCTTGATAGAGAGGAGTAGTCCCATGAGATTTGAGAGGCTAAGTCCAAGAGTCTGTGGCCACAGTAGTGTGATTGATGGAAAGGAGTTTTCATAGAAGTCACAATTGGACTTGAGTTGATCGAATCTATCATATGACTAATGTTGAAGTTTGACAATTTATCCATGATCTGTTATCTAGTCGGAACTCATGATAGAGGGACTAAATCACACGTTAACTACATCTAGAGGTTTATTTCAGTTCTACTAGATTACCACTACATATTGCTAGGTGTCATAGGTGGATTGTGAGAGCTCACTAGGATTGTTCTGGAACGATAATCTTAGATGAGTTAGAGTGAAATTGTTCCGATCCATTGAAAAGAGTTTCAATGATATTTTGATAGAGATCATTGTATATCTTACTATCAGATAGAATTGAATCTATGGGGTCACACAACAAAGAAATTAGGCCTGAAATAAGCAATTGAGCTTGTGAAGTGTCAATTGGGTTTAAAGAAATCCGATTGGGTTTAAGGTAACCTTGCTAGCATATAGTTGGACCTAATTTTCTCTTTATGTTTGGATTTCTTATTTGATAAGATAATTTAAACTTAATTACTTGCTAATAACCTATATGAATTAGATTCATTGGACTCCAATTGTTAGGTGTTTAAGGTTTTGAATCATATAAATTAATGGTACAAGTCCTTTATTAATATTCCTTGATAATTATTATTGGGTGCCACTTGATTTGATCAAGTTGGGCGTGTCCCATGATTAGAGGGCTTATGGATCCCATATGGGGCATCTCTTGGGTGTACTTTGGGGTGTGTTTATATGAGTGCAAGGGCTCCAAGAGTTGGTGCCTAAAAAGATTCTTAAAGGAAGTTGACTAACTTAACTTATTAGGAAACCCAATACAAGTAGGACTTGTATTATGAGATTGAATAGGATTCAATCCTTATGTCTATTTAAAGGGACCTCTCCTAAGGTCTCTAGGCATCCAAACCAGTAGCCCACATGTCACAAAAAAGCCCCCCATGCCTTGTCTTCTCCTCCCTTTCTTTTCTCCCTTGGGCGTCCACATGCCCCACCTTTTGGGCGTCCCATCATCTTCCACACCCAAACGCTATTGGACATCTCTTGTTTTCTGGTTTTCAGTGCATGGTAGCAACATAAACCAAGGAAAGAAAAGTAAGAGAAGAAGAAGATCGAGGAAAGGATCAAAGAGTTGATCGCGATCCAGGCTTCATTCAGATCAGCAGGCTGAATTTTCTTAGAGAAGAAAATTTAACTTGAATAGGGCTATTTGAGACTGATCCCAAGTGGATACCCGTAAAAGTTGGATACTTGTGCGGATAGAAAAAAATCTCTTCTCTTCCAGATCCAGATTTGAAGAAGAAAATTATGAAATAAGTATGTGATTCGATCACATATTTAGTTTTAGCATATGTCAATTTCAGCATATGAACTAGATCCTTGTGGTTTATATTTTTATGCATACATAATATAGATTAAAAATATTTTAATCTTCTCTTCTACTTTGGTGTTTAAAAAATAAAATTTTGAAATATACATGCATGTCGAAACACACAAATTTCAACAGTGGTATCAGAGCCATGGGTTTCATATGCATGAAATTGTTATACATATTTTGAAAAGAGTTTCAAAACTTGATTTTTCTTTGATACATAAGATGTAGAGATGAATATTTTAAATTTTAAATTTAATTTTATATTTAATTTTAGAACATATAGTTGATATGTAAAAGCATGCATAGATCTGAATTTTGATCTAGAACGATTTCTAGTTCATGTTCACATGAAATGTAGATGCATGCATAAACCTGAAATTTTATATGACCTAATTTATGATTCATATATGAGATATGTAATTATATATTTAGGTCATAAAATTACTTTCAATATGTTTTATGATTAGTATATGACATATATGATATCATATATTGATCAAAATTTTTATTTAGATCTGAATTTTACATGCATATATGACATATATGTCTGTATGTTAAATCTAAAAATTATTTTTATGATTTAAAATTTACTTTTGTGTAAAGAATTTATATCTAAAATTTGATTTTAAAATCTAAAATTTATGTTTGTGCATTAGGGTTTTGGTTATGAAAAAATTAAAAATTAGGCCGTGTAATAAGATTGCATCTAAGATTTTTGATTTGAATCATATGGGTTTAATTCGATTAAGTAATATGATCAAACTGAGTCAAGTGTTAATTTGGGTTAGATCAATTATGTTAAATTATCATACAATTATTGTTGATCAAATCGATTGAATCCCATATGTAGAATCGATTAATCTAAGGATCTAATTTGGCTCGATAGTTTGAGCCTGATTTGCTTGAGTTAACCTATTTGGACCAATTGACCTATTGGTATCTAAAGAAAGTAATTAAGATATGGTTATTTAATTAGTTTCGTTCGCTTATCTGGCCAATTTATTGGTGTCTAAGGAAAGCAATGAGGGGACCTCCATCGATTTTCACTTACCTAGCCAATTTGGAAGATTGAGTCTATAATAAGGTTGCTTAGCGGTTTGGTTTAGCCCATGCCAATTAGATCGATCATATGATGACTGATTAGATGAGACTTGGACCTAAATCTTCCCATAAATATTAAGTCCATAGGTCTTCCACCATTATAGATGTCAGGCATGCTACCAGTGTTGATTGTTCTTGGCTGGTCATAGTGGTTCAATTGCATCAGGAACACGTAACCACTCTATTAGCAAAGAGTTGCTCCAGGATAGGGATGGGATTAGATCTAATAATTGTTAGGTGACAGACCCAATGACGGCTTTGCATCTACTTGTGAATGGTGGGTCAGGCTTAACTAAGAATTATGGGCAATAACTGTTAGGTGAGCCCACATAACTTAGAGACCAAGTCGCTGCAATATGCTTAGAGAAGCATCTGGGCAAAGAGTAGCCTACGCATCGGTGTGCATATTACCAATAACTATTAGGTGAGGTATATGGCATCGGTGGAACTGTAACACCCACTAGGAATCTTTTGTTGCATTAGGATTTTCGTTTCCTTCTCGGGGAGTGGAGGGATCTGAAAAATTAGTGAAAGTCATTCTTTGCATCTTAAAGTCCTTAAAAGTAAATATAACATTAAGAACAAAAGTCTAACTTGAATCTTTATTCTCGTAATTAAACTATGTTAGCCTCAAACCCTCTAGCCCGCATCTTTAAAACCAATTGTTTGATCGAAACTAATTACAAAGTCTGGCTCAGAAACCTCAAGATTATCTTGATCTCAGAAAAATTAAGTCATGTACTCAATCAAGAACCCATAGTATTATCAAACCATCCTACTACTGAGTAAAGAGCTACTTTTGAAAAGTAGATGAATGAAGATAGTCAAATCAAGTGCTATGTGTTGGCATCAATGTCAAACGAGTTACAAAGCCAGCATGAGCATATACCCACTGTTAGGGCTATGATAACTCACCTACAAGAGTTGTATGGTGAGCAGAGCCATATTGTGCACTTTGAAGTGTCTAAGAGACTCTTCAACTTGAAGATACATGAAGGACAGTCAGTCCATGAGTACTGTATCATAGTGATCAAGGATATTGAGGAGCTTAAAAAATTTGGACTTGATATGCAAAAAAAAATATAGATGAATTTGGTCCTTCAATCTCTTACGAGTTCATATAGTCAATTTATTATAAATTTTTATATGAACAAACTCGATTGCACTATACCCAAATTGGTCAACATATTGATCACTACGGAAGGAACCTTGAAGAGTTCAAGGGGCACTGTTCTCGCTGTGGAGTGGACTTGTTTCAAGAAAAAGTCTATTGGAAAGAAGAAATCTAAATCCACTAAGAAGCAGAAAAAGGAGAGCAAGCCAAAGAAGGACATTCCTAAGAAGACCAAAGCAAAGGAAAAATATTTTTATTGTGATGCTGAAGGCCAATGGAGGAGGAACTGTCCACTCTATCTGGAGAGCCTAAATATGAAAAAAGATGATAAACCTTCGGAAGGTATGCTCATAATTGAATCTAACCTTACGGTTTATTCTACTTCTAGTTGGGTATTAGACTCTGGTTTGAGTGCTCATATATATACCTCAATGCAGGGTCTAATAGAAAGTAGGAGGTTGAGGGAAGGTGACATGATCCTGTGGATCGATAATGGAGCAAAAATTACTGCAGAAGCCATTGGCACTTATCCTTTTCAATTATCGACTGATTTTAGATTAGATTTAAAAGACTGTTATTTTGTTCCTGTAGCTAGTCAAAAATTGATTTTCGTGTCTGTGCTAGCAAGGAAGGTTTTGAAATTAATTTCAATAAAGACTTTTGTTTCATTTATTTATGAAATAAATTGGTTGCATGAGATTTTTTAATTGACAGTCTATATCACTTGCATGTTGATGTGAATATGAATTTGAACGAGCAAATAGTGAGTGCCATAGGTCAAAAGAGATCCAGAGATAAAATTAACTAGAAGTATTTGTGGTATCATAGACTAGAATATATTGGAGAGAACAGAATAAACAAACTAGAAAAGGATGGGATCCTTGGCTCTCTTAACCCAGAGTCATATCCAGCTTGTGAATCTTGTCTTCGAGAAAAGATGATCAAGTTATCCTTTGTAGGACATGGGGATAGGGCCACTGAGTCACTTGTCCTGGTACACACCGATGTGTGTGGGCTATTTGATATGCAGGTCGGAGGTGGTTATAGCTACTTCATTACCTTTACCAATGATTTGTCTAGGTATGGATATGTGTATCTGATGAAAAATAAGTCTGAAGCTTTTGAAAAGTTTAAGAAATTCAGACATGAAGTAGAAAAGCAAACAGGCAAACTCATTAAGGTTCTTCGATCTGATCGAGGAGGTGAATACCTTAGTCAAAAATTTCTAGAGTATCTCAAGGACAATGGCATAGTCTCTCAATGGACTCCTCCCAGAATGTCTCAACTCAACGAGATATCTGAAAGGAGAAAGAGGATCCTATTAGATATGATCAGATCAATGATGAGCTTCACTGATTTACTCTTATATCTTTGGAGATATGTCTTATTAACTACCATTTACCTGTTGAATAGGATTTCATCAAAGTCTGTTCTTACCACATCATATGAGATATATTACAGTAAGAAATCGAGTCAAATTATGTTAAGACTTGGGGATATCCGGCTTATGTCAAGAGACAGATAGCTGATAAATTGGAGGATAGATTTGTAATAGCTCATTTTATAGGGTATCCAAAAAAATCTATAGGATACTACTTTTACTTTTCATAAGATCACAATGTGATTGTGAGTCAGAATACCATATTTCTAGAAAAATAGTTTATCTAGGATGGTGGCAGTGGGAGGTTAGTTGATCTCGAAGAGAAGGTCTTTGAAGAGCAAAGAGCTATAGATCCTCAGGAACTCATTATTCATGAGCCAGTAGTTGACTTTTCTCTACCACCTCGTAGATCTAGCAAGGTCTCCCGACCTCTTGAAAGGTACATGGATATGCTTATGGAGGAAGTAAAAAAAATATTCCTTATGGAAGATAGGGGTCATGGTGATGATCCTAATACCTTTGAGGAGGCGATGTCTGACATCGATTCTGAGAAATAGTTAGATGTGATGAAGTCAGAAATTGACTCGATACACTCGAACCAAGTATGGACCTTAGTGGATTCACCTGAGGGTATTGTACCCATTGGATGTAAATGGATCTACAAAAAAAAAATAGGTACCGATGGTAAGATAGAGACCTATAAAGCTAGGTTTGTGGCAAAAGGCTATAGTCAGTACGAGGGCATTGACTATCAAGAAACCTTCGCATTCGTAGCCATACTAAAATCTATTCGCACTCTGCTTACTGTTGCAGCTTATTATGATTATAAAATCTGACAGATAGATGTAAAAACTACTTTCTTGAATAGATATCTTGAGGAAGATATCTATATGGAGTAGCCTATCGATTTCACATCTGGTGATGGTGATCACAGAGTCTGCAAGCTGCAAAGGTCTATATACGGATTAAAGCAAGCTTTTTGGAGTTGGAACTATCATTTTGATGAAATCATTTGATTTCATAAAAAATGAAGAGGAACCATGTGTATACAAAAGGATCAGTGGGAGCACAGTAATATTCCTCATATTGTACGTGGATGATATTCTCCTCATTAAAAATGATATTCCCATACTGACCACAGTCAAAAGTGGTTATCCAAGGAATTCTCCATGAAAGATCTAGGAAAAGTATCTTATATTTTTGAAATAAAGGTCTATAGGGATAAATATAAAAGAATACTAATCCTATCACAAAAGCTGTACATAGAGAAAGTTCTGAAGAGGTTTAGCATGAAAAATTCTAAAAGAGGACTATTATCTCTTAGGTATGGTATTAATCTTTCCAAGATGATATATCTAATCATATTTGAGGAAGTACAGTGCATGAGTAGGATTCCTTATACCTCAGCCATAGAGAGCCTCATGTATGCTACGTTGTGTACTTGACTTGATATTGCCCTTGCTATGAGTGTCACAAGCAGGTATCAGTCGAATCCAGGCGAGGAGCACTAGATAGCTGTGAAGAACAACCTTAAGTACTTGAGAAGGACTAAGGATTTGTTCTTGATCTTTGGAGGAGGTTCTGAGATACGAGTCGAGAGATATACTGACTTAGACTTCATGTCTGATCTTGATGATAGAAAGTCTACGTCAGGATATGTATTTATTTGCAATGATGGTGCAGTCAGCTGGAAGAGTTTCAAGCAACCCATCATAGCAGATTCGACCACAGAGGCTGGGTATGTCGCTACTTCGGATGCTGCAAAGGAAGGCTTCTGGTTTAAGAAGTTCATCGTGGAACTTGGGGTTATGACATCGGATGTCATACCACTTTACTACGATAACAATGGAGCCATGGCACTTGCTAAGGAGTCGAGGTCTCATCAGAAATCAAAGCACATCGAGCAGCGGTATTATATCATATGCGACTATCTCAAAAAAAATATGTCGAGATGCGAAGAGTAGATTCCATGGATAACATAGCAGACCCACTGACAAAGAAATTGAGCCAGCCGAAAATGAAAGTCCACCTTGAGAAGATGGGACTTAGATTTGTCGCCAATTGACTTTAGTCCAAGTGAGAGATTGTTAGATGTATGTCCTAAAAGCCAATATGGCTGATACATTGTAATAACTCTAAAATATAATTTTGTACTTAATACATTGATTTGATCAATAAAAGGGCAAGTTTATTTTTTATTCAAGTGTGATGTGTCTTTGAATCATCCATGAAATTAACTTTTGATATATATTCTCAAAGAGTTGAGAATTAGAGATATATATTTAATTTCTAAATACTTTCGATCATAAAATCATCATGAGGATGGTGATCAATCTGGATAGACTGGCACACAGATCACTTTCTTCAAAATAGATGAGTCTCAAGTTTATAGTGTAGAGACACTAGACGACGAGTGCAGATAGTTATTAGAGAATAACTAGTACTGAGCGTGACCATACGAGAGATCACTTGGATTTCTATTCGATCATCAGTGATTGTCTCGATGCTGTAGTTATGCGATTGATCCTTTGAACTGAGATGGTACTACTACTCGCGGTGAGACTACTGGAGTTTGACTGACATATAAACATGAGTCTCAATGAGCTCTTGTAGTGGATGTTGGCGATTGTGTTGGGAATAGTGTCCCAAAGTCAATCGTCAGCCTGTTGACGGTTGTGTTCTTTGTTGTATTAGTATATAAATTATAAATAAATAAAAATTATTTTGACATTTTTCATCATAAATTATTTCATCTTCTAATGAACTCCTGTGTTGTGGTGAAGTCCTTAGGACTATTTAGACTCGATAAAGGAGGATTTGTCATTTAGTCCTTAAACCTATTCGTGACCAAATGATATGTTGTTACCAAAGACAACAATATTTATCAAGCATAGGTCGTTGTGTGCCATATGGATTGGTTGTCCTCTTAACCAAGGAGTGTGGAGACACTGGTATGGCATACAGGTGAGATGTAAGGGTACATCTGCACTGAACGTGATCGATTCTGAAGCTATTTCTGCTGTCAAGATTTGCTCCGATGGGATATGGGTATAAATGTCCCTCTGACCTGAGACCACCACGGTGACTTGCAAGCAACTCACTGCACTTAGGCACTGGACTACCTGAATTTCTAATTCAGTGATGAAAGGCTGCTGGGTGTAGTCAAGTATTTGACTTATCAGTGCGTGTGTCAAGATGGGATTGACCACTCCAGTTCAGGAGCTGTGTACAGTCATATTTCAATTTAGCGAAACCTTGGCTAGGGTAGTCCTAGTGAGGAGTCACAGGACTGTTTGAGTTGAGCACGATTCGGATGATCTAATCAGGGTTGACAGTTTAACCCTGAGTCATCCTATACACAGGGGTCAAAAGGGATGAATTATACAGAAACCATATTCACGTAGGTTCTGAGTATTGCGATTGTGACTATTCAACCTATCTGGACATCGGGTACCATTGCTAGATGGTCACTTCGATTAGTACAGGAATTGGTTCCTGTGCTATCGGCTTAGGTTCGAACCTGCGGGGTCACACACATTAGAGGTTCCTATCTGATCTGATGGCTGATGAAGAGTCCTAATGCTCGTGGACTATGAGTCTTACATGTCTGAGACTCTATGATCGAGAATCAGGATTCTCTGATCACGAGTCCCACACATTTTGGGTACCAGGGTCAAGAGTCCCACTGGTTTAGGACTCTTCGATCAAGGTTTCATATCGATGGACTTTGATATCCGATTGCCCATCAAATTTGGACTCAGTATTTATGAGAGATTTAATTAGTGATTTGATCACTAATTAACTCAATTTGATTGAGTAATTATTTTTGGATCAAGTCCAATTGAATTGGATTCAGTTGGGTTTGACCCGATTAGGTTAAGTGTTGACCTAATCATCGAAGTGGTTTGGTCCCTGATTTGATCAGGGGTTGGGCTTAGTCAATTTTTGATTTGATTAAGATTTTATTGAGCTTAATTAAGCCTAATTAAGTTGGGTTTAATTTAGTCTAATTGTGCTTAATCTATTTTGATTAGGTTAGCTCAATTAGGTTCAAACCACCTTGACTTTTCTCCCTATGCCACCTCACTTCTTCAGCACCCATTTGAATTCATGAGAAGCAACTTCTCGTGAAGTTTCTCCCATGCAGATGGCATCTCACGCCCACACTTGTGTGCCAATTTTTGGATAAACTTGATTTGTTAGCCATTCAAATTCAAAGGGTGTTTGAATTTAAATGGATAACTTATCCCTTGCGCCTTCTTGCCTTATCCATCTAGTGCGCCACTTATCATACACGAGAAAGAGTTTCTCATGAAAAGTCTCCATGCACAAAGAAGTCATGCCTCCTCTCTTCTCACGCATAGAGTGGATAGGAATGAGTTGGTTGGCATTTGAATTCAAATTCGATTTGAATTCAAATGAGAAACCACTTATCTTTATCCTCTCACGCGGTAAAAATGCTACAAAGATGCAGTCTTGCATCATTTTAAAAAGGAGATAAGAGAGGGCATGCACACAGAGCATCAGAGAAAAAAGGGTGGCGTTAGAGAGGTTACTTGGTGAGAAAAGAAAAGAAAAGAAGATAAAAGGAGAGAGAAGTCGGCGCAAGCTTTTCGTGTGTACCCTAGGGTTTTGGCTTAGGGTTCGGGAAGTGAGAACGTGAGCTACGAGTGTTGTGAGCCCACCAAACTTTAGGAAGAGTATCATCAACCTCTCTACCATCTTTGTTGATGATCTAGAGCATCCAAAAAGTCGGCAGACATCGATCGAAGAAGTTTGATCAACATCGACCATCAAAAAGGTGCAGTCATGAACTAGCATTCGTGAGGAGCCGATCAGATTGAGAGCTTCGTGTGGATGATCCACAGAGGTCAGACACACTGTGTGGCTATGTTGCGATGATCTGATCCTTCCGACAGTGATCAGATTACGGTGATCAACTATCCGCACAAAGATAATGTGTTCTGAACACATAACAGTAAATTATTTACGGTTCAAATTTGAATTTCAAATTTAAATGCATGCATGCTATATATTATATTTAGATCTTAGTGTAGAGTAAACATATATTAATTAGTTAGATTAATTAATAATTTCCACTGTAAAATAATAATTTTGAAAAAAAAATTAAAATTATCATTTTACACCTGCACTAAATTTCACTTCAAATGGTATCAGAGCAGGTTCTAAGATATGATATATATATTTGCATGCGTAGATTAAGTTGTAATCTAAAAGTTTAAATTTGAAATTTGAAATTTAAAATTTGAAATTTGAAAGTTGTTCGAAATTCAAAATTCAAAATTTTGAAATTCAAAATTTAAAATTTGAATTTTAAAATTTGAAATTCGAAATTCAAAATTCAAAAATTTAAAATTCAAAATTTGAAATTTGAAATTTGAAATTTGGTTAAAATTTCAAATTTGAAATTCAAACTTTAAAATTCAAAATTTGAAAATCAAAAATTTGAAATTTGAAATTTGAAATTTGAAATTTGAAATTTGAAATTTGTTTGAAATTTGAAATTCAAAATTTAAAATTTGAAATTTAAATTTTGAAATTGGTATATTTAGATATACTTGATCCAAGTAGCAAGTAATCTAATTGGATTTGTTGCCATGGTCATCCGATCATAGGAGAAAAGTAGGGTTTAAAGGCCCTCTCCTTCCATTCGATGGGGTTCTCCTATGGCAGTAGGGGTGCCGCTGCAATTATATCCCACACAGATGAAGCAGCGAAAAGATTTAATTGTAAAGGTTCAATTGTAAAATTTATCATGAATGTGTTAGATTAGATCTAAAGAAATATTCATGATTTATTTTGATTGAGTTATTTTTTGTTATTTAATTAGCAATAGGATTGCTATTTATGAAATGTGCTGATCTATTTATGAAATGAGTCAACATATTTAGTGAACAGAAAATAAAATCTTTCAAATTTAAAAAATATTTTCGAAATGCCAAACCCTGACCCATCAGCCCAAATACTTAATTAAAAGAATTAAGTATTGTCAAGTTGGTCTAGAATTGTGAATTAAGACCTAAGACAATTGCATAAACTTGTGGTTCAATGGGTTAGATGGATTAGGTCCATAATTGGGCTGACCTAAGATTAGCTTAAAGAAATGGACTAAATTAGAGTAATTGGTCTAATCTAATCAAAAGTTGAATTAGATTAGGTCAAGGACACTCTAGACTCAACTCCAATAGTTGTAGTTGAATGGGTCCATGTCTTTAACTAGACCAAGATGGACTTAATTCATGGCTATGCGGTGTTACCCTATTTACTAAGTTGATCAAATTAAAACTAATGAACCGGTTGGTGTCTAAGGTAAGTTCGACAGTTTGACCAGTGGTTCTTAAGTGGGAGCAACTCGCATTGATTCGATCTTTGATGAGTTAATGGCATATCCCTATTGGGAATAGTGTCCCAAAGTCAATCGTCAGCCTGTTGACGGTTGTGCTCTTTCTTGTATTAGTATATAAATTATAAATAAATAAAAGTTATTTTGGCATTTTCATCACAAATAGTTTCATTTTCTAATGAACTCCTATGTTGTGGTGAAGTCCTTAGGACTATTTAGACTCGACAAAGGAGGATTTGTCATTTAGTCCTTAAACCAGCTCGCGACCAAATGATACGTTGTTACCAAGGACAACAATGTTTATCAAGCATAGGTCGTTGTGTGCCATATGGGTTGGTTGTCCTCTTAACCAAAGAGTGTGGAGACACTGGTATGGCATACAGGTGAGATATAAGGGTACATCTGCACTGAACGTGACTGACTCCGGAGCTATTTCTGCTGTCAAGATTTGCTCCGATGGGATATGGGTATAACTGTCCCTCCGACCTGAGACCGCCATGGTGGCTTGCAAGCAACTCACTGCACTTAGGCACTGGACTACTTGAATTTCTAATTCAGTGACAGAAGGCTGCTGGGTGTAGTCAAGTACTTGACTTGTCGGTGCGTGTGTCAAGATGGGATTGACCACTTCAGTTCAGGAGCTGTGTACAGTCATGTTTCAATTTAACAAAACCTTGGCCAGGGTAGTCCTAATGAGTCATAGGACTGTTTGGGTTGAGCACAATTTGGATGATCTAATCAGGGTTGACTGTTTAACCCTGAGTTGTCCTAAACATAAGGGTCAAAAGGATGAATTATATAGTAACTGTTGGTGCAAAAATCTGCCTGCGCCGGAGAAGCTGGAGTTGAGCAGGTCGCGGTCGCCACCGGGACCTGCAAAAGAAGTCTAAACCGGAGGTGGGGTTGCTCCGGTAAGACCCTCCAATGCTCAAGTCAGTTCTCTGCCTCAACAAGAATGGAGTGCTCGAACAGAAATTTTAGCAGAGTTTCTAGGTAAAAATGAGAGCTTAGAGAATAACGTATCTGGGGTCCCCCTTTTATAGACGGAGGGGGCAACAAACTGATAGCGATGTCTGTAACCGTCTGGCAGTGGGCCGCCCAGAGTCAGGAGGAGTTTGTTGCGGAGAGTAGTGGAGTGGACCCGTGGCTATCATCGGGGCGTGCCACGTGGAGTCTGCCACGGAGAGCGGAGCGGTGTCCGTTGTCGCGACTTGTCAGAGAATGAAAGAATCGTGTGGTATCCGTCGCAGAAAGTGGAGCAGGATCGTGGCCATTATTATGGCCTGCCAGGGAGTGATGGAGCCATGTGGAATCCATCGCAGGAAGTGGAGCATAGTCGTGGCTATTGCTGCGGCCTGCCAGGGGGGCCAGGCCTATCGGCCGGAGTTCGACTGGGGAGTCTGGTGGAGAGAGGTGGCTAGCTACCCATCTGAGAGGAGCTTGGAGTCCGACTTTCGCGGGAGTCCGGATGGAGTCTTCCTTCAATTGAAGTCGGGGACGAGGTCCGGCTCCCACAGGAGTCCGGACGGAGTCTTCCCACAGCTGGAGCTGGAGATGAGGTCTGGCTCCCATAGGAGCCCAGGCAAAGTCTACCTGCAATCAAAGTCAGGGGCGAAGTCTGGCTCCCGTAGGAGTCCGGATGAGGTTTACCAGCAATCGGAATCGAGGACGGAGCCCGGCTCCCATAGGAGTCTGGGCGAAGCCTTTCCGCAGTCGAGGTCGGGATGAGATCCGGCTCCCGTAGGAGTCCAGGCTGAGTCTACCTGCAATCAAAGTCAGGAATGAAGTCCAGCTCCCTTAGGAGTCCGGACGAAGTTTTCCTGTAAGCGAAGTCGTGGGTGGAGCTCGACTCCTGTAGGAGTTCGGGCGAAGTCCTTGTGCAACCGAAATTGGGAATGAGGCCTGACTCCCGTAGGAGTCTGGGCTAAGTCTTCCCGCAGCTGGAGCTGGAGACGAGATCTGGCTTCCGTAGGAGCCCGGGCGAAGTCTACCTGCAATCAAAGTCCGAGGCGAAGTCCGGCTCCCATAGGAGTCCGGACGAAGATTACCAGCAATCGGGGTCGAGGACGGAGCCCGACTCCCGTAGGAGTCGGGCGAAGCCTTTCCGCAGTCGAGGTCGGGGATGAGATCCGGCTCCCGTAGGAGTCCGGGCTGAGTCTACCTGCAATCAAAGTCAGGGATGAAGTCCGACTCCCTTTGAGTCTAGACAAAGTTTGCCTGTAAGCGAAGTCGTGGGTGGAGCTCGGCTCCCATAGGAGTCCGGGCGAAGTCCTTGCGCAGTCGAAATTGGGAACGAGGCCCGACTCCCGTAGGAGTCCAGGCTGAGTCTTCCCGTAGCTGGAGCTGGAGACGAGATCTTGCTCCCGTAGGAGCCTGGGTGAAGTCTACCTGCAATCAAAGTCAGAGGTGAAGTTCGGCTCCCGTAGGAGTCCGGACGAAGTTTACCAGCAATCGGGGTCGAGGACGGAGCCCGGCTCCCGTAGGAGTCCGGGCGAAGCCTTTCCGCAGTCGAGGTCGGGGATGAGATCCGGCTCCCGTAGGAGTCCGGGCTGAGTCTGGTAGTTGTAGGACTCTACCGTTGGAGAAGTTCAACCGTTGGCAGAGTCCGGGGTAGTTCGGGTTGGAGTTGAACCTGGCTGGAAGAAGTCTGGAAGGGATTCGGGGAGCAGCTAATAGTCGTAGAAAGTCGGCTGGCGGTGGAGCTTAGTGAGCACTTAGGGTGGTTTAATAGATAACTGCGGGAACTCATATTGAAGGAGCTCGGGTGGTGTAGTGGGAGTTCATCCGTCGGGGGAATTCAGTCAGCACTATGGAAATCTGGCTGTTGGAGAAGTCCGAGGAGATACCATCTGCGGTCGAAAGTCGGAGGAGTCTTGGGAGGGTCAATCCTGTTAAGAACTTCGGTTGAGGGTGTTTTATACCCAACACCAGTCCCCCTACTTTCAAGTTTGAATTTCGAATGAAGGAAGTACAGAAAGATTATCACAGCCGAAGTTGCTCCCTCGATGTCCGCACGCGATCGTCCTCAGATATTTTGGCATTTAATGCGCGTGCACCGGAGTCTTTTCAAATCGAGGTGATCCGAAGAGGCTCTTTTGGAACCTACAGTGGAACGGTGCTTAAGGCGTGGCGCAATAAAGGCACTGTCAGCCATCTGTCACTTTTTAACCGCCTGCTGTGGTGAGTGGGACACGCGGCGAAAAGAGACCGGCCAGAGGGGATTCGCAATCGTCATTATGCCGGATCTCAGGTTCTATTTAAACCCGCACTCCTCCTCCAAGAGTCCCACTCTATCCGACGGTCTCGTGCTGGCATCCTTCTTCTTCCTGAGAACTTTGATTTTTCTCAGCGCCCTTCCCAGCCTTAGGCATTCCTCGAGCCGTCCCCATTTCCGCGCCTTCATACTTCTCCGAATCGCCTAGGTTAGTCTCGAAACTCCTTCCCCTTTTTGTTCTTCCTTTTGCCGTTCGATCTTTCTTCCTCTTGCTCTGCACATCAGTCCCCCGGGACCTTGTCCGTGATTTTCCTCAATTTTTAGGGATTTCACCTTTGTAAGTGTTCTTCGTGTGATTCTAGATGTCTTCCAGGGGTTCTTCTTCTAGCGGCTCTAGGAGTTCGTCTGTCTCGATCTCCCAGAGTCCTCAGGCGATAGATGAACTGGTAGGTAGAGCTGAACGTCGTCTAATTTTTGCACCGAACGTCATTCCTTGTTTTCTGACTCCGGACGAACTCCAACTGATAAGAGTTCAGTATGGGGTTCCTCCGGAGTACGAACTGGAACTTCCTGGCCCATCCGACCGGGCTAGTGCCCCTCCCCCCGGCTGCTTCTGCCTGTACCAGGAGGCCTTCCGTGCTGGACTCTAGCTCCCTCTGCCGCCTTTTGTCATTGCTCTTTTTCAATTTCTGGACATTTCTCTGGCTTCGGTTGCACCAAACTCCTTTAGGTTTTTGATAGGGTTCCTCTCTCTTTGTCATGTAGTCGAAGTCCAGCCCACCCTTTCCTTGTTTAGATACTTCTACACCTTCAAGCGTCATCCCATGGCGAAAGATTGGTGGTACTTCTCCCCTCAGTTCAGTAGGAAGGGGTTACTGAAGGGTGCCCCTTCTTCTATCCATAACTGGAAGGGGAAGTTTCTTTATGTTTGATGCCCGACCTTGAGGCTAGAGTTGCCCCCTTGGGGCTCCCTCAGGGACTCCGTCCACCGGGCGCCCAGCCTGGAGGGAGACGAACATCAAGCCTCCCAGAAACTCCTCAAATATCCAACTCTTTCTCTCCCCAACCTCTTGAAGGAGCAATTTTTGTTCAACATCGGTCTGAGCCCCCTGGATTCCACCAGTATTTCATCTCTCTTTTTTTTTTCTTTTCCTTTCCTCTCTTTCTCCTACTTCTCTTCTTTTCTTCTTTTTCACGCCCTCCTTTTCTTTTCTCTTTCTCTCTCTTTTTTTTTTTTTTTTTTAGGCATGGACGTCGAAGAAGCACAGATGCTCGCCAGGGGCCTGAAGGCTCTCAAAAGAAAGAGCACCGCGGCCTCCGGGCCGGCGAAGAGGGCTAGAGCGGAGGGGACGAGTTCGGCCGCGCCCGCTCGAGCGACCTCAGCCATCGACGTCCTTCTAGACACTGAGCATCCCGCCGCTCGGGCTTCCCCGAGGGGTTTGAGTTCTCCTACCGAGGTCCTCACTTCGGAGACCCGTCCTGAGGAGGTGCCAGGGGGTGAGAGGAGGAAGACCTTGGCCCGTAGGGTCGACGATCGCCAGGCTGCCACTGAAGAGTCCCGTGGCTCTGAAGAGGAGCAGGGGGATGATCCCTTTAGTGATAGGGATCTAATAAAAAAGCTGGTAGACGGGTGCTCACTGCCCGAAGTCATCCAGAGGATCATCCGTGTCGATCCTACACAACGAGTCTGGGACTTGCTAGGGGCCTTCCTCGAGGTAAGTAGATTCGTCCTCCTTTTTTCTTTCGCTTCTTTATTTAATTAACTTCCCAGCTCCCATTCTGACTCTCCTGTTGCCCTTGCAGCTCAGGCATCAACTCCTCACCAACATCGAGACGACAAACAAGGCAGTGGAAGGTCAGCAGGCCGAGGCTGCCCGCCTTAAGGAAATGGCCCTCGAGGTGGCCAGTCTCCGAGAGGTGCTTGAGAGAGAGAGACAGACCTCGACGGAATAGAAGGCCGACCTGGAGGAGATGGTGAGGAGGGCAGAGGCCGAGGTTGCAAACATGGCGGAACAGATCCCGACCCTGGTCTCGGAGGCCAGGAGTCAAGCGGTGGAGGAGTTCAAGACTTCCACTGAAATGAAGAAGTTGAAGGTTGAGTTCGGCCAAGCCGCATTCAATAAAGGGTTCGAGCTCTGCCAGGAGAAGATGGTCGTGAAATTCCTCGAGCTCGACCTCAGCTTCTTGGATGAGGCATTCGAGGATGAAGCCGAGCCCTCCACCACCGTTGCAGCTGCCGTGGTCCACCCCCTAAAGGTGCTGAGTCCCCCCGTTGATCCAGAGGTCCAAGACCTCTAACTTTGTATTCTTCCTTTATTGCCATTTTTCTTCTTTCTTTTATCTTCAAGAAACGTTCAGTCAATAAAATTGGTCTCCTCCTTTTGGGGGACTTTTCTTCTCTTCTTTTTCTTTCTTTCTTTCTTCTTCTTTGTAATGAGCTGCGTTTTAACGCATTGACCTTCAGATGGCAGCGCCCCGCTGAAGTGCTTCCCTTACCTCAGGGGATTCTGCTGAAGTCTACAATCCAGCGGCTGAAGAAGGAAGTCCTCCATTTAACAAAAAGGTCGAAGAAGATGGAGGGTGAGCTTCGCAGGTTGAGGGAGAGTCATTCCGAAGCCACCACGGAGGCCACCTACTTTCAGAATCTCCATGTGAAGGGGATCATGGAGTACTATCGGAGGAAGGCAAACTTTGAGAAGGAGCTTGAGGAACACAAGAAGCATGCCAGCGATCAAATTTGGGCTCAAGCTGCCAAAATCAATTCCCTCAGGGTGGAGCTGTCGGCTGCCCGAGAGAGGATTGGCCAGCTGGAGGGAAGTTCATTCCGACTTTTGACTCAGGCCGACAGCGATCGAGAGTGGTCGAAGAAGGTCTCCGACCTCCAGCAGCAGCTCCAGGATGCCGAGGCGAGCTACGATGCATACCGGGCTGGCTGGCACAAGCAGGTGGATGAATACAAGGGGAGGCTCCGGATGGCGATCGATGAGGTTGCCCGCCTTCAAGGGCAGCTGGCTGGCAGGGCTCAGCTCGCTTCCTCTCAGAATTCCAGCGAACTCCAATCCCTGAGAAGAACTGCAGAAGAGCTTTCTATCGCCCTTGGGGGGAGGATGGCCGAGGTGCAGCAATTGAAGATCCAGTTGGCATGCGAGCAGCAGGCCGTCAAGGATGCGGAGGCAGAATCTAAGGTTCTGAGAAAAAGACATCGAGAGGCGGAGAGCGAAAGCCAGCGATATCATTGAAGATACATGAAGATATTAATGAGAGAGAGAGAATTGGAAGCAAAAGTCGGACGTTTAAGGGATTCCCTGGCGAGGGTCGAAGCCAAAAGTCTGAGGTCGGAGGAAGTCGGGCCCCCTTAGGGCTCTTTTTGTCTTTCCGTCTTCCCATATATATATTTTTTCTTCTGTTGTTTCGTCTTGTTCTTGTCGTTTTACTTTTCTTTCTTTAGCCTGCTGGGCTTTGTAGTGTATATTTTGTGAATAAAATGAAAAGGAGATTTTGTGTTATCTCGTCCACGTGTTGTATTAAATTATCGTCCGTCGAACTTCTTTTGTCTTTAAGACTTGTCCGACGTCGATGTCATTTGGAGGTGCCCAATCATCACCACGCTGATTTGCTTTTCTTATCGTCCTGGCCGTAGGCTCGAGCTCGGTGGTCCGAACTCCGCATTACCTCGAAGGGATCGTTATTTTCTTGACCTGTGTCGAGAGCTTTCTTAGAGGTCGGGGATGTTTGGTAGGAACTTCCCGTCTTTGTTGAGACGAGGTTCCCTAGATCTTTGGTGTGGTTTGTTTTTCATCCATTGTCGGTGTAATTCATCGCTTTCCTTCTTAATTTTCCTCCTCTTTCCGAGTGAGGGTCCTCTCCTTGCTTTTCGCGGGGTCGCGTAGAGGTGTGGAGGTGCCATTGAGGGGGCTTTTCCCTTTATCCGATCATGTTGGGTGGCCAGGTTTTTATCATTGTCAGGACGAGGTCCTCCTTCTATCCTTAACGTAGTCGATCTCAGCTCAGATTAGGACAAGGTTCTCTTTCTGTTCCCGACGGGACTATGGGGGCACATAAAGGTCGCCGTGAGGGCCTCTCCCTCCATCCGATCTAAAAGAACTGGGTCTTCGACTTTGCTCATGTCAAGATGAGGTTTCCTCCTGTTCCTAACATGGCTATGGGGGCACATTAGGGTGTTGTAGGGCCTCTCCCCCCATCCGGTCTAAAAGAATCGGGTCTTCGACTTTGCTCACATTAGGGCGAGGTCCTCCTCCTGTCCCTATCATGGCTGTGGGGGTGCATAAGGGCGTTGTAGGGCCTCTCCCCCCATCTGGTCTAAAAGAACCGGGTCTTTGACTTTGCTCATGTTAGGACGAGGTTCTCCTCCTGTCCCTAACATGGTTGTGGGGGCGCGTTAGGGCGTTGTAGGGCCTCTCCCCCCATCCGGTCTAAAAGAACCGGGCCTTTGACTTTGCTATAGGGCGAGGTTCTCCTCCTGTCCCTAACATGGCTATGGGGGCACGTAAGGGCGTTGTAGGGCCTCTCCCCCCATCCGGTCTAAAAGAACCGGGCCTTTGACTTTGCCTATGTTAGGGCGAGGTTCTCTTTCCATCCCCAACATGGCCTAGGGGGCATCCAAGGGCCGTTATATGGGCCTCTCCCGTGATCCGATCTTAAAATAATCGGTCTTTCATGTTGCTCATGTTAGGATGAGGTTCTCCTCCTGTTCCTAACATGACCATGGAGGCACTCAAGGGCCGTTATATGGACCTCTCCCCCGATCCGATCTTAAAATAATCGGACTTTCATGTTGCTCATGTTAGGACGAGGTTCTCCTCCTGTTCCTAACATGACCATGGGGGCACTCAAGGGCCGTTATATGGGCCTCTCCCCCGATCCGATCTTAAAATAATCGGACTTTCATTTTGCTCATATTAGGATGAGGTTCTCCTCCTGTTCCTAACATGACCTTGTTTTAATTGTTTGAAGGGGCTATCCCCAATCGTAACAAGTCCCTGTCAAAAGGGAAAGACATGCAAAGTCAAAAGAAATTTTGATTCCAAGCAAAGTCGTAAGTAGTACATTTACAGGTTTCTCGAGTCCCATGGTCGTGAAAGGTCTGCTCCTCCTTGAGGCCCTCCGGTGATGGAGTAAATGGTCCCGATTGGAGGCCGATCTCCGGGCTGTTCCTCCCTCCTTGGCGGTTCAGGTTGTGGCAGGGCCCTTGGCCGATCTTCTCTACCCTCAAGCCGGTGTCGAATGAACCTATCGAGTCGACCTCGCCGGATGAGCTCCTCGATCTCGTCTCGGAGCTGGATGCATTCCTCCGTGTCATGGCCGTGGTCGTGATGGTAGAGATAGAACTTGTTGGGGTTGCACTTTTCGGGGTATGTGCGCATCCTCTCTGGCCTAGGGAGCTGCTCCCTGACCTCCATCAGTACCTGGGTCTTCGAGGCATTGAGGGGGGCGTAGTTGCAAAATCTTCCCGATGGAGAACCCCGCCGAACTTTACGGTCCGGACTTCTCTACCTACATACCCAGGGAGGAGTATGGACATGCTTGTGCCTGGGAGGAGTTCGAGAATGTGGCCGAGCTTCTCTCGGCCCTTTTTCGACTGTGGGCTTACTCGAGTCTCCCGCCTGCCGCTCTCTCGCAGTCTCCTCATCCTTCATTTTGAAGGCTTCTTCCGCTCGGGCCTACCCTTCAGCCCGAGCCAACAGATCAGCAAAATCCCTGGGGTACTTCTTCTCCAGGGAGAACAAAAGGTCATTCTTCTGAAGGCCGCCCTTCAGAGCGGCCATTACTATCGATTGGTCCAAATTTCGGACCTCCAGCGCTGCAACATTGAAAAGGTTGATGTAGGCCCGAATGAACTCCCCCACCCTCTGCTTGATATTGATGAGGGACTCCGAACCCTTCCGGGGGCACCGACTGCTGACAAAATGGGCCACAAATTGGTGGCTCATCTGATTGAAGGAAAAGATGGTACCTGACTTTAGCGCCGAGTATCAATTTCTCGCCGCTCCCTTCAAGGTGGATGGGAAGGCTCGGCATAGAATGGCGTCGGGTGTGCCATGAAGCAGCATCATCGTCCGGAAGACCTCCAGATGATCAACCGGGTTCGAAGTCCCATCGTAGCTTTCGAACTGGGGGAGTTTGAAGTTTGGTGGGATCGGTTCCTGCATGATCATTTGAGAAAAGGGAGGGTCAGTGCAAATATCCTCACCATAAGTGGAGGGAGCGTGGCGGAGTTCTTTGATCCGTCGGGTCATCTCCTGGAGCCTCCGGTCCAGGAAATCCTTTCGACTATGGGTCTCGAGGGTCCTCTGACAGAATGGAGGTAGAGATCTTCCACGGGTGGAGTCGTGATCCGACTGAGGGCTCTCCACCCTCGGGTTTGTCTCCCCAGGAAAGACGGGGCGACTGGCCCAAGTGGCCCGCCTCATCGTCAAATTTTGGTGTTTCAGTGACACACTTTCCAAGCGCACTGATGCCTGCGGCTGCTGCTGCTGCTGCTGCATGGCCTGCACAGCTTCAGTGAGGCCTCTGACCTACTGTGCCAGCAGATCAAATTGCTCCGCACTGACCGCCGTTGCCAGAGGAGGAGGAGGAGGCTGGAAAACTGGAGATGAGGCCGAAGCCTGAGATCTGGCCGTGCAGGCCATGGATCGCCGCGTGGATGCTTTGCGGGGAGGCATCGGGCGAAGATCAAGTGGGGGAAGGAGAAGTGGATGTCAGAGAAGATGACCAGAGGTGGTCCCGTTGAGCGTTCCTTCAAGAACAAAGGTACTGCGAAGGCACAAACCCTTCCTCTAGCGCCAATCCTATTGGTGCAAAAATCTGCCTGCACCGGAGAAGCTGGAGTTGAGGGGGTCGCGGTCGCCGTCGGAACCTGCAAAAAAAGCCTAAACCGGAGGTGGGGTTACTCCGGCAAGACCCTCCGACGCTAAAGTCAGTTCTCTGCCTCAACAAGAATGGAGTGCTCGAATGAAAATTTTAGCAGAGTTTCTAGGTAAAATTGAGAGCTTAGAGAATAACGTATCTGGGGTCCCCCTTTTATAGGCGGAGGGGGCAACAAACTGATAGCGATGTCTGTAACTGTCTGACAGTGGGCCGCCCAGAGTCAGGAGGAGTTTGTTGCAGAGAGTAGTGGAGTGGACTCGTGGCTATCACCGGGGCGTGCCATGTGGAGTCTGCCACGGGGAGCGGAGCGGCGTCCGTTGTCGCGACTTGCCAGAGAATGGAAGAATCGCACGGTATCCGTCGTAGGAAGTGGAGCAGGATTGTGGCCATTATTATGGCCTGCCAGGGAGTGATGGAGCCGTGTGGAATCCGTCGCAGGAGATAGAGCAGAGTCGTGGCTGTTGCTGCGGCCTACCAGGGGGTCCAGGCCTATCGGCCGAAGTTCGACTGGGGTGTCTGGTGGAGAGAGGTGGCTAGCCACCCGTCTGAGAGGAGCTTGGAGTCCGGCTCTCGCGGGAGTCCGGATGGAATCTTCCTTCAGTTGAAGTCGGGGACGAGGTCCGGCTCCCACAGGAGTCCAGACGGAGTCTTCCCGCAGCTGGAGCTGGAGATGAGGTCTGGCTCCCATAGGAGCCTGGGTGAAGTCTACCTACAATCAAAGTCATGGGCAAAGTCCGGCTCCCGTAGGAGTCTGGATGAAGTTTACCAGCAATCGGGGTCGAGGACAGAGCCCGGCTCCCGTAGGAGTCCGGGCGAAGCCTTTCCGCAGTCGAGGTCGGGGATGAGATCCGGCTCTCGTAGGAGTCCGGGCTGAGTCTACCTGCAATCAAAGTCAGGGATGAAGTCTGGCTCCCTTAGGAGTCCGGACGAAGTTTACCTGTAAGTGAAGTCATGGGTGGAGCTCGGCTCCCGTAGGAGTCCGGGCGAAGTCCTTGTGCAGCCGAAATTGGGAACGAGGCCCGGCTCCCGTAGGAGTCTGGGCTGAGTCTTCCCGCAGCTGGAGCTGGAGACGAGATCTGGCTCCCGTAGGATCCCGGGTGAAGTCTACCTGTAATCAAAGTCAGGGGTGAAGTTCAGCTCCCGTAGGAGTCCGGACGAAGTTTACCAGCAATCGGGGTCGAGGATGGAGCCCGACTCCCGTAGGAGTCTGGGCGAAACCTTTCCGCAGTCGAGGTTGGGGATGAGATCTGGCTCCCGTAGGAGTCCGGGCTGAGTCTGGTAGTTGTAGGACTCTACCGTTGGAGAAGTTCAGCCGTTGGCGGAGTCCAGGGTAGTTCGGATTGGAGTTGAACCTGGCTGGAAGAAGTCTGGAAGGGATTTGGGGAGCGGCTGATAGTCGTAGAAAGTCGGCTGGCGGCGGAGCTTAGTGAGCGCTTAGGGCGATTTAATAGATAACTGGGAGAACTCATGTTGAAGGAGCTCGGGTGGTGTAGTGGAAGTTCGTCCGTCGGGGGAATTCAGTCAGCACTGTGGGAATCTGGTTGTTGGAGAAGTCCGGAGAGATACCATCTGCGGTCGAAAGCCGGAGGAGTCTTGGGAGGGTCAATCCTATTAAGAACTTTGGCTGAGGGTATTTTATACCCAATAGTAACCATATTCACGTAAGTTCTGAGTATTGCAATTGTGACTATTCGATCTATCCGGACATCGGGTATCATTGCTAGATGGTCACTTCGATTAATACAGGAATTGGTTCCTGTGCTACCGGCTTAGGTTCGAACCTGTGGGGTCACACACATTAGAGGTTCCTATCTGATCTGATGGCTGGTGAAGAGTCCTAATGCTCGTGGACTATGAGTCCTACGTGTCTGAGACTCTGTGATCAAGAATCAGGATTCTCTGATCACGAGTCCCACACATTTTGGGTACCGGGGTCAAGAGTCCCACTGGTTTGGGACTCTTCGATCAAGGTTTCATATCGATGGACTTTGATACCTGATTGCCCATCGGATTTGGATTCAATATTTATGAGAGATTTAATTAGTGATTTGATCACTAATTAATTCAATTTGATTGAGTAATTACTTTTGGATCAAGTCCAATTGAATTGGATTCAGTTGGGTTTGACCCGATTAGGTTAAGTGTTGACCTAATCATCGAAGTGGTTTGGTCCCTGATTTGATTAGGGGTTGGGCTTAGTCAATTCCTAATTTGATTAGGATTTTATTGAGCCTAATTAACCCTAATTAAGATGGGTTTAATTTAGTCTAATTATGCTTAACCTATTTTGATTAGGTTGGTTCAATTATGATCAAACCACTTTTTGAATTCAACTCCCTGTGCCACCTCACTTCTTTGTGCCCATTTGAATTCACGAGAAGTAACTTCTCATGAATTTTCTCCCACGCAAAGGCCTTCCCACACCCCACATTTGTGCGTCATATGGGTGGATAAAGATGGTTGGTTGGCCATTCAAATTCAAAAGAAAGTTTGAATTTGAATGAGCAACCAATCCATGCGCCACCTAGCCTTATCCATGCGCCATTTGTTTTACACGAGAAAGAGTTTCTCGTGTAAATTCTCCATGCACAAGAGAAGCCACACCTCTTCTCTTCTCACGCGTAGAGTGGATAGGATTGAGTTGGTTGGCATTTGAATTCAAATTTGATTTGAATTCAAATGAGCAACCACTTATCTTTATCCTCTCACGAGGTAAAAATGCTGCAAAGATGCGATCTTGCATCGTTTTAAAAAGGAGATAAGAGAGGGCATGCGCATAGAGCATCAAAAAAAAAAGGGTGGCGTGAGAGAGGTTTCTTGCGCGAGAAAAGAAAAGAAAAGAAGAGAAAAGGAGAGAGAAGTGGGTGCAAGCTTTTCTTGTGTACCCTATGGTTTTGGCTTAGGGTTCAGGAAGTGAGAACGTGAGCTACGAGTGTTGTGAGCCCACCAAACTTTAGGGAGAGCATCATCAACCTCTCTACCATCTTTGCTGATGATTCAGAGCATCCAAAGAGTCGGCAGACATCGATCGAAGGAGTTCGATCAACATCGGCCATCAAAAAAGTGCAGCCATGAACTAGCATTCATGAGGAGCCGATCAGATCGGAAGCTTCGTATGGACGATCCACAGAGGCCAGACACACTATGTGGCTGCATTGTGATGATCAGACCCTCCAAATGGTGATCAGATTGCGATGATCAACTACCCGCACAAAGGTAATGTGTTCTGAACACATAACAGTAAATTATTTACTGTAGAAATTTGAATTTCAAATTTAAATGCATGCATGCTATATATCATATTTAGATCCTAGTGTAGGGTAAACACATGTTAATTAGTTAGATTAATTAATAATTTTTGCTGTAAAATAGTGATTTTGAAAAAGTTTTAAAATTATCATTTTATCCCTACACTAAAATTTACTTCAATCCCTACCACTGATCGCACTAACCAGGCCAACCTGGTGAGTTAGGTTTTGATTAGATCACTTGATGATTAAGACTCACCCATGTCATTAGGTAAATCAGTGTGACTGATTTAGGTGCTCCTAATGTCGGCTTTAATTAAATCCTTTTTAATCTGACTTGGTGAAGTCAGTGGGAGGATTGAAATTGGCTGGTTAATTTCTTCTTTTCTATCCTTTAATAAAAATTCTCAAAATTATTAGGTCCCTAAAATGATTAAGTTATAGTGATAACTATGTCATTGCCTCCCATTAAGTGAGTGATAATGAGTCCATTAGTTTAATAATCATTGGAGGCCCAAAGGCCTGGTGCTTATTGACTAATGGAATTATCATTCATAGTATGATAATTTGGTTGAGTCTTTTTGATGGTGGTCAGGTTGGTCGGTCAAAGTCGAGCCTAATCATTTATTGGTTCGATTCACCAAATCAAGTCATGTCAATGGTTGGACCTAACCAGATCTTTTCAGTGGAGGCCAAAGCCTACTGATTAGGTTTTGGGGCAAAATTTATTACTAGAAGTTGTTTAGAGAAACAACTAGTTATGAACCTACCCATAGATGCACATGGGTTGACCAACCAAAGTTGGGCTCGTGTGTGGTCTGTGTGGATTCTAGTACCCACTAAGGAATTAAAATAATTCTTCGAATTGGAGGTTGAGGCTACCAGTTCGTAAAAATATTGGGAAAAACTTTAGACTAAAGTCCAAGTCTTTAGTATTAATAATTTATATACTAATAGAGGTCTGGTTTTCCTTTATGCAGCTATGGCCACTACCCTATCACTCCGATCATTATTAGATAATGACAAGCTCATGGGACCAAATTTTGATAGCTGGTATCGAAAATTAAAAATCATCCTTGAGCATGAGTGGATCCTTTATGTAGTAACGGATCCGGCACCTGAGGAGCCAGCCCCGAACGCTAGAGGGATGGTCCGAGACACTTATCAGAAGTGGCTCAACAACCGCACCATCGTTCAGTGCATAATGCTGGCGGCAATGAATGATGAGTTTAGCCGCAGGTTTGAGAATGCCCAGCCACAGGAGATGTTTTAAATATTGAACGACTCCTTTGGCACGTCTGACGATGTTGAAAGGCACAAAACTAGTTATGCCATTTTCAATGCTCGGACGAGGGATGGGGCCTTAGTCACCGATCATGTACTGTACATGATCGAAATGATTGAGCACCTAAGTAAATTGGGCTTTCCCTTGCATGAGCGGCTCGGTAAGGATGCGATCCTTAATTCTTTGTCCAAGTCCTTCCTCCCTTTCCTTACTCATTTTCGAATGACAAAGCCTGCAGTGAACTACCACGGCTTGTTGGGGTTGCTGCAGAACTTTGAGAAGGACCACTAGCTCCATAAGGAGTCGGTGAATGTTGTGGGAGGGTCTTCTTCTGATCGTCGACCCTTTAAGAAAGGGAAGAAGAACAAGAAGAAGAAGAATAAGAAGGTGCAGTCGCATGCTGGGACGTCTGCACAGGGTCAGACCAAGAAGTGCAAGCCCGATCAGAGTCAAGCGGAGTGCTTCTTTTGCAAGAAGCAGGGGCATTGGAAGAGGAACTGTCCTCTATACATTGCCTCCTTGGACCCGAACAGGCCGAAGAAGAAGCAAGGTAATTATATGATAACACCTTGCAACTTTTCCATTTGTGATACTACTGCCTGGGTATTGGATACCGGAAGCCCTTATCATATTTGCAATTCGATGTAGGGTCTGCAGGTTAGTAGGAGATTTGATGATGGCGAGAGGTTCCTGAATGTTGGAGATGGAAGCAAAGTTCCAGTTCTAGCTTTAGGAATCATGAACTTTGTAATCAATTCTCGTAATATAATTCTGAGTGAATATCACTATTGTCCAAGTTTTTTATTAAATATTATTTCTGTAGGCCTTTTGGCCATGTACGGTTATGAATTTTTAATAAAAAAAAATATTTGCAATATCATTTTGAATGGTGTTACAATATTTGTTGGATAACTAAATAATGGAATATACTTACTATCACAGCCTGTTAATGTGGTTCAAACCTCCGATAAACGCCCTAGAATAGATAATGTGTTAGAAGTCTACTTTTGGCACTGTAGGCTAGGTCATATCAATAAGAACAGGATAAACAGGTTGGCTCAAGAAGGAATTTTTGAAGTTGGTGATTGTGAATCACTTCCAACCCGTGAGTCCTATCTTCTTGGGAAGATGACCAAGTCATCTTTTACTGAAAAAGGTGAGAGAGCCAGTGAACTCTTGGGTCTGGTACATTCTGATGTATGTGGACCCATGAGCTTAAGTGCAAGAGGTGGATATTTCTACTTCATAACCTTCACAGACGACCTATCGAGGTATGGGTATGTCTACTTAATGAAGCATAAGTCGGAGTCATTTGAAATGTTCAAACTATTCCGAAATGAGGTAGAAAAGCAAACTGAAAAGTGTATTAAAACTCTTCGATCTGATCGAGGAGGTGAATACCTTTCCAATAATTTTCTGACATATCTTAGAGAGAATGGGATTCTCTCTCAGTGGACACCTCTTAGAACACCACAGCATAATGGTGTGTCTGAAAGGAGGAATCGGACCTTGTTGGACATGGTTCGATCCATGATGGGTTTGCTGGTCTGCTGATCTCCCTCTGGGGATATGCGCTTGAATCAGCTTGTTACCTTCTAAATAGGGTTTTGAGTAAGTCTGTAACCAAAACACCATATGAGATATGGATAGGACGTAAGCCAGTACTCTCGCACCTTAGGGCTTGGGGGTGTCCGACTTATATTAAACGTTTAATTACGGACAAGCTTGGACCTAAGTCTGACAAGTGTAATTTCATAGGGTACCCAAAAGAGACCAAAGGGTATTATTTCTACCTAGCTGATGAGCAAAAGATGTTTGTCAGCCTTAAGACAATCTTTTTGAAAAAGAAGTTTCTTGGTGAAGGGACTGTTGCCTCTATGGTCGAACTTGAGAAAGTTCGGTAGGTGGAAAAACCGACACAAATTGCTGAACCTGAACCAGATTTGGTTAGATCAGATCTGGAGCCCATTGTTCCTGCACCCTTAAGGCGATTTGGTAGAGTACCACATCAACTGGACAGATACTATGGTTTCTTGGTCCAGGATGGCGATCTTGTCGAACTTGATGAAAACGATGAGGATCCAATCACCTACATGGATGCAATGCAGAGACCTGACTCTGAGAAATGGCTAGAGGCCATGAAATCCAAAATGGAGTCCATGAAGGTCAACGATGTGTGGACATTGGTTGACCCACCCGAAGGAGTAAAATCCATAGGGTGTAAGTGGGTCTTCAAGAGGAAGAGGGGTGCAGATGAAAAGGTGGAGACCTATAAAGCTCGTCGGGTTGCCAAGGGATATCATCAACGTTATGGTATAGACTATGACGAGATATTTTCTTCTGTGGTAATGCTCAAATCCATTCGGATTATGCTTGCGATAGCTGCCCATCTGGACTATGAAATCTGGCAGATGGATGTGAAGACAGCTTTCCTAAATGGAGAGCTGGACGAAGAGGTGTATATGATACAACCTGAAGGGTTCACATCTACAAATGAGTCTAAGGTGTGCAGGCTACAAAGGTCTATTTATGGACTTAAGCAGGTATCTCAGAGTTGGAACATACATTTTGATAAGACGATCAAGACGTATGGCTTCGTTAAGAACAGAGAAGAGCTCTGTATTTATAAGTGGGCTAATGGTCCAGTAGTGGTATTTCTTGTATTATATGTGGATGATATTCTCTTAATCAGGAATGATGTCCCTGCATTACAGGGAATAAAGATTTGGCTATCATCATAATTCTCCATGAAGGATCTGGGAGAAGCTTCCTACATCCTAGGGATGAGGATCTATAGGGATAGATCTAAAAGGTTGCTTGGCTTATCCCAATCCATGTGCATTGATACTATGCTAAAAAGGTTCAGCATGGAAAATTTCAAGAAAGGCTATCTACCGATAGGTCATGAAATTTCTCTCTCGAAGAGGGATTGTCCGACAACACCTCAAGAGAGAGAGCGTATGGGTAGAATTTTATATGCTTCGGCAGTGGGATCTATCATGTACGCCATGACATGTACACGACCAGATGTGGCGTACTCATTAGGAATAGTGAGTAGATACCAATCTGATCCAGGGGAGAATCACTGGAAGGTTGTTAAAACCATCCTAAAGTATTTAAGAAATACTAAAGACCAGTGACTTGTTTATGGTGAATCAGACTTGAGACTTATAGGGTTTACAGACTCTAGTTTTCAGTCTGATCACAATGACAGCAAGAGTGTGTCGAGATTTATTTTTACACTTAATGATGGGGTTGTCTGCAGAAAAAGTTTCAAGCAGCACACTGGCTGATTCAGTTTGCGAGGTGGAGTATGTCGCTGCATCAGATGCTGCCAAAGAAGCGGTATGGCTGAGAAAATTCATCACCAAGCTCGGAGTAGCACCCTCCCTTGTTGGTCTAGTTCTTCTCTACTGTGATAGCTCTGGAGCCATTGCTCAGGCGAAGGAACCAAAGGCATACCAACGGACGAAGCATATTCTGCGCCGCTTCCATCTTATCCAGAAAATCATGGATCGAGGTAACATCGACCTTCAGATGATCGACGGGAAGGAGAATCTGGCTGACCCATTCACTAAAGCCATTACGGTGAAGGAGTTCAACGACTTCAAGTCGAAGATGGGTATTAGATACTGCATCGATTGGCTTTAGGCCAAGTGAGAGATTGTTGGGAATAGTGTCCCAAAGCCAATCGTCAGCCTGTTGATGGTTGTGCTCTTTGTTGTATTAGTGTATAAAATATAAATAAATAAAAGTTATTTTGATATTTTTCATCACAAATTATTTCATCTTCTAATGAACTCCTATGTTGTGGTCAAGTCCTTAGGACTATTTAGACTTGACAAAGGAGGATTTGTCGTTTAGTCCTTAAACCTGTTCGTGACCAAATGATACATTGTTACCAAGGACAATAATGTTTATCAAGCATAGGTAGTTGTGTGCCATATGGATTGGTTGTCCTCTTAACCAAGGAGTGTGGAGACACTGGTATGGCATACAGGTGAGATGTAAGGGTACATCTGCACTGAACGTGACCGATTCTGGAGCTATTTCTACTGTCAAGATTTGCTCCGATGGGATATGGGTATAAATGTCCCTCCGACCTAAGACCGCCATGATGACTTGCAAGCAACTCACTGCACTTAGGCACTGGACTATCTGAATTTCTAATTCAGTGACGGAAGGCTGCTGGGTGTAGTCAAGTACTTGACTTGTCGATGCATGTGTCAAGATGGGATTGACCACTCCAGTTCAGGAGCTGTGTATAGTCATGTTTCAATTTAGCAAAATTTTGGTCAGGGTAGTCCTAGTGAGGAGTCACAGGACTGTTTGAGTTGAGCACGATTCGGATGATCTAATCAGGGTTGATAATTTAACCCTGAGTCGTCCTATACACAGGGGTCAAAAGGGATGAATTATACAGTAACCATATTCACGTAGGTTCTGAGTATTGCGATTGTAATTATTCAACCTATCTGGACATCGGGTACCATTGCTAGATGGTCACTTCAATTAGTACAGGAATTGGTTCCTGTGCTATCGGCTTAGGTTCGAACCTGCAGGGTCACACACATTAGAGGTTTCTATCTGATCTGATGGCTGATGAAGAGTCCTAATACTCATGGACTATGAGTCCTATGTGTCTGGGACTCTGTGATCAAGAATCAAGATTCTCTGATCATGAGTCCCATACATTTTGGGTACCGGTGTCAAGAGTCCCACTGGTTTGGGACTCTTCGATCAATGTTTCATATCGATGGACTTTGATACCCGATTGTCCATCAAATTTGGACTTAGTATTTATGAGAGGTTTAATTAGTGATTTGATCACTAATTAACTTAATTTAATTGAGTAATTATTTTTGGATCAAGTCCAATTGAATTGGATTCAGTTGGGTTTGACCCGATTAGGTTAAGTGTTGACCTAATCGTCGAAGTGGTTTGGTCCCTGATTTGATCAGGGATTAGGCTTAGTCAATTTTTTATTTGATTAGAATTTTATTGAACCTAATTAAGCCTAATTAAGTTATGTTTAATTTAGTCTAATTGTGCTTAACCTATTTTGATTAGGTTGGCTCAATTAGGTTCAAACCACCTTGACTTTTCTCCCTGCGCCACCTCACTTCTTCAGCGCCCATTTGAATTCACGAGAAGCAACTTCTCATGAATTTTCTCCCACGCAGAGGGCATCTCACGCCCACACTTGTGTGCCAATTTTTGGATAAACTTGATTTGTTAGCCATTCAAATTCAAAGGGTGTTTGAATTTAAATGGATAACTTATCCCTTGCGCCTTCTTGCCTTGTCCATCTTGTGCGCCACTTATCATACACGAGAAAGAGTTTCTCGTGAAAAATCTCCATGCACAAAGAAGTCACACCTCCTCTCTTCTCACGTGTAGAGTGGATAGGGATGAGTTGGTTGGCATTTGAATTCAAATTCGATTTGAATTCAAATGAGCAACCACTTATCTTTATCCTCTCATGCTGTAAAAACACTACAAAGACGCAGTCTTGCATCATTTTAAAAAGGAGATAAGAGAGCGCATGCACACAGAGCATCAAAGAAAAAAAGGTGGCATGAGAGAGGTTTCTTGCATGAGAAAAGAAAAGAAAAGAAAAGAAGAGAAAAGGAGTGAGAAGTGGGCGCAAGCTTTTCTGTGTACCCTAGGGTTTTGGCTTAGGGTTCGGAAAGTGAGAACGTGAGCTACGAGTGTCGTGAGCCCACCAAACTTCAGGGAGAGCATCATCAACCTCTCTACCATCTTTGTTGATGATCTGGAGTATCCAAAGAGTCAGTAGACATCGATCAAAGGTGTTCGATCAACATCGGCCATCAAAAAGGTGCAGTCACGAACTAGCATTCGTGAGGAGCCGATCGGATCAGGAGCTTCGTGTGGGTGATCTGCAGAGGTCAGACATACTGTGTGGCTGTATTACAATGATCAGATCCTTCTGACGGTGATCAGATTACGACGATCAACTATCCGCACAAAGGTAATATGTTCTGAACACATAACAGTAAATTATTTACTGTTCAAATTTGAATTTCAAATTTAAATACATGCATGCTATATATCATATTGAGATCCTAGTATAGGATAAATATATATTAATTAATTAGATTAATTAATAATTTTTACTGTAAAATAATGATTTTGAAAAAATTTTAAAATTACCATTTTACCCCTACACTAAATTTTACTTCAGATAGTTGGTCCACTGTAAGAGTAGGGTGCACATCAAGATAGGATCTATCGACTTTGATAGAGAGAAATAGTCCCATTAGATTTGAGAGGCTAAGTCCGAGAGTCTGTGGCCACAGCAGCGTGATTGATGGAAAGGAGTTTCTATAGAAGTCACAATTGGACTTGAGTTGATCGAATCTATCATATGACTGATGTTAAGGTTTGACGATTTATCCATGACCTATCATCTAGTCGAGACTCATGATAGAGGGACTGAATCAAACATTAACTACACATAGAGGTTCATTTCAGTTCTACTAGGTTGCCACTATGTACTGTTAGGTATCACTAGTGGATTGTGAGAGTTTACTAGGATTGTTCTGGATCAACAATCCTTGATGAGCCAGAGTGAAATTATTCCGATCCATTGAAAAGAATTTCAATGATACTTTGATAGAGATCTTTGTATATCTTTCTACCAGATAGAATTGAACCTATGGGGTCACACAACAAAGAGATTAGGCCTGGAATAAGTAATTAAGCTTATGAAGTGTCAATTAGGTTTAGAGAAATCTGATTGGGTTTAAGGTAACCTTACTAGCATATGGTTGGACCTAATTTTTTCTTTATGTTTGGATTTTTTATTTGATAAGATAATTTAAACTTAATTATCTTCTAATAATCTATATAAATTAGATTCATTGAACTCTAATTATTGGGTGTCTAAGATTTTGGATCATATGAATTATTAAGAATGCAAGTCCTTAATTAATATTTCTTGATAGTTATTATGAGTGCCACTTGATTTGATCAAGTTGGGTGTATCTCATGATTAGAGGGCTTATGGATCCCATATGGGGCATCCCTTGGGCATACTTTGGGGTGTGTTTATATGGGTGCAGGGCTCCAAGAGTTGGCGCCTAATAGGATTCCTTAAGAAAGTTGAATAACTTAAGTTATTAGCAAACCTAATGCAAGTAGGAATTGTATTATAAGATTGGATAGAATTCAATCCTTATGTCTATTTAAAGAGACCTCTCCTAAGGTCCTTAGGTATCCAAACCAGCAGCCCACATGCCATAAAGGAGCCCCACACACCCTCTCTTCTTCTCCCTTTCTCTTCTCCCTTGGGCATCCACATGCCCCACCTCTTGGGCATCCCATCATCTTCCATGCCAAAAGGTTGTTGGCATCTCTTATTTGCTGGTTTCCAGCGTATGGTAGCAGCATGAAATCAAGGAAATAAAAGCAAAAGAAGAAGAGAATAAGAAGATCGAGAAAAGAATCAAAGAGTTGATCGCGATCCAGGCTTTGTTTAGATCAGCAGGCTGAATATTTTTAGAGAAGAAAATTCAACTTATAGAGGGCTGTTCCAGACTGATCCCAAGTGGATACCCATAGAGGCTAGACACTTGTGCAGCTAGAAAAAAAAATTTTCTCTTTCAGATCCAGATTTGAAGAAGAAAATTATGAAACAAGTATGTGATTCAGTATATGTCAATTTCAGCATATGAACTAGATCCTTATGGTTTATGATTTTATGCATGCATAATATAGATTAAAAGTATTTTAATCTTCTCTTCCACTGCAGTGTTTATAAAATAAAATTTTGAAATACACATGCATGCCCCAACATACAAATTCCAATATGAAGAACATCTTTAAGTACTCACGAAGGATTAAGGATTTGTTATTGATCTTTGGAGGAGTATCTGAATCATTGGTTTAGTATGTTGGAAGGGTTCCAAAGTAATTGATCAATAGAGGTTGAAGATATTATAAATGTGTAGGATGCATTTTGGTTCTTTTGTTAGTTGTAGAACTGAATGTCATACCATCAAATGCCATGACACTATACTGTAAAGATATTGGCCCCATATCCTTTCTTAACAGTCAAGATCTCATCAAAAGTCCAAACACATAGATCAGCAGTATACGCGACTACCCCGAGTAGAAATATATAGAGGTGTGAAGAGTAAACTCCACAGATAATATAGTAGATCTGCTGACTAAGCAATTGAGCCCACCTAAAATGGAAGCTCATCTTGAGAAGATTGAGCTTAGATTAATGGCCAATTGGATTTAGTCCAAGTGGGAGATAATTAGATATATGTCCTAGAAGTCAATTGTTGGCTGACATATTTGTTGGGTATAAAAATACCCACAGCCAAAGCCCTCAGCGGAATCAACTACAGCACAGCTCCGCCCGGACTCCTACGGGAGCCGGGCTCCGCTCTCGGTATCAACTGCTGGTAAGCTCCGTCCGGACTCCTACGGGAGCCGGACTTCACCTTTAACTTTGATTGCAGAGGACTCCGCCCGGACTCCTACGGGAGCCGGACTCCGCCAACGACTTCAACAGCAGGTAGACTCCGCCCGGACTCCTACGGGAGCCGGGCTCCGCTGCCGACATCGACTACAGGACAGCTCCGCCCGGACTCCTACGGGAGCCGGGCCCCACCGCCGACATCGACTACAGGACAGCTCCGCCCGGACACCTACGGGAGCCGGGCCCCACCACCGACGTCGACTACAGGACAGCTCCGCTCGGACTCCTACGGGAGCCGGGCCCCACCGCCGACATTGACTACAGGACAGCTCCGCCAGGACTCCTACGGGAGCCGGGCTCCGCCGCCGACATCGACTACAGCACAGCTCCGCCCGGACTCCTACGGGAGCCGGGCTCCGCTCTCGGTATCAACTGCTGGTAAGCTCCATCCGGACTCCTACGGAAGTCGGACTTCACCTTTAACTTTGATTGCAGAGGACTCTGCCCGGACTCCTACGGGAGCCGGACTCTGCCAACGACTTCAACAGCAGGTAGACTCCGCCCGGACTCCTACGGGAGCCGGGCTCCGCTGCCGACATCGACTACAGGATAGCTCCGCCCAGACTCCTACAGAAGCCGGGCCCCATCGCAGACATCGACTACAGGACAGCTCCGCCCGGACTCCTACGGGAGCCGGGCTCCGCCGCCGACATCGACTACAGCACAGCTCCGCCCGAACTCCTACGGGAGCCGGGCTCCGCTCTCGGTATCAACTGCTGGTAAGCTCCGTCCGGACTCCTACGGGAGCCGGACTTCACCTTTAACTTTGATTGCAGAGGACTCCGCCCGGACTCCTACGGGAGCCGGACTCCGCCAATGACTTCAACAGCAGGTAGACTCCGCTCGGACTCCTACGGGAGCCAGGCTCCGCTACCGACATCGACTACAGCACAGCTCCGCCCGGACTCCTACAGGAGCCGGGCCCCACCGCCGACATCGACTACAGGACAACTCCGCCCGGACTCCTACGGGAGCCGGGCCCCACCGCCGACATCGACTACAGGACAGCTCCGCCCGGACTCCTACGGGAGCCGGGCTCCGCCGCCGACATTGACTACAGCACAGCTCCGCCCGGACTCCTACGGGAGCCGGGCTCCGCTCTCGGTATCAACTGCTGGTAAGCTCCGTCCGGACTCCTACGGGAGCCGGACTTCACCTTTAACTTTGATTGCAGAGGACTCCGCCCGGACTCCTACGGGAGCCGGACTCCGCCAACGACTTCAACAGCAGGTAGACTCTGCTCGGACTCCTACGGGAGTCGGACTTCGTCAACAACTTTAATTGCAGGAAGACTTCGTCCGGGCTCCTACTAGAGCCGAACTCCGTCCTCAACTTTGACGGTTATAGACAGACTGCGCCCGGACTCCGTCCGGACCCCCACGGGACCCGGGCTCCACCCATGACCCCAATCGCAAGGAGGACTCCGCCCAGATACCTACGGGGGCCGAACTCCAACCGCTGTCGAGCTTCAGCCAGCAGATCGGCACTCCCAGGCCACAATCACGGCCACGATCCTGCTCCACTCACTGCGGCGGACTCTGCGCAGCTCCATTATTCTCTGACAGGCTGTATCAACGGCCGTGATTCTGCTCCACTCACTGCGGCGGACTCCGCGCAGCTCCATTATTCTCTGACAGGCTGTATCAACGGCCATGATTCTGCTCCACTCATTGCGGCAGACCCTACGCGACTCCATTATTCTCTGACAGGCTGTATCAACGGCCATGATTCTGCTCCACTCCTTGCGGCGGGCGCCGCGTGACTCCACTGCCTGTAACAGATTCCACATGGCGAGCTACGGCGATAGCCACGACTCCGCTCTACTACTCTTCGCAGTAAATTCCTCCTGACTGTGGGCAGCCCACTACCTGGCGGTTACAAACGTCGCCATCGATCTATTACCTCCGCCTATAAAAAGGGGGGACCCAGATACGTTATTCTATAAGCTCATTTCTTATCTCAAAACTCTGCTAAATTCTCCGTTCGAGCACTCCATTCTTGTTGAGGCAGAGAACTGACTTGAGCATCGGAGGGTCTTGCCGGAGCAACCCCACCTCCGATTTAGACTTCCTTTGCAGGTCCCGACGGCGACCGCGGCTTCCCCAACTCCAGCTTCTCCGGCGCAGGCAGATTTTTGCACCAACAGGATTGGCGCTAGAAGGAGGGGCATTGAACCTTCGCAGTACCCTTGTTCTTAAAGGAGCGCTCAGCGGATCCGCTTCCGGCCATCTTTTCTGGTGCCCAATCCTCCTTCCCCCATCTGATGCCCTCTCACGAGGTCTCTGCACAACTACCTCCGACTATGGTCGCCGATAAAGGGTGGCCGGATGACCGGTCTCTGTCGGATTCTATCAACGTCATCTCGGGGGAATCCCGGTGGGAGGCAATCAACGTACCAGCTGCATCCCCCAAGCGACAAAAAGTTGAAGAACCCATAACCTTCACTGAAGTGGACACCCAGGGAGTCCAATTCCCTCATAACGACGCGGTCGTAGTTTCCTTGAACATAGAAAATTACGACGTCCGTCGCATTCTCGTCGACAACGGGAGTTCGGCCGACATCTTGTTCTACAACGCCTTTTCAAGAATGACCACTCTTGGCGGTCATCTGAGACCGATTTGCTCCCCCTTGATAGGGTTTACCAGTGACGCCGTTTCGACGGAAGGAATGATAGCTCTGACTGTGACCGCGGGTCAGTATCCAAAGCAATCCAGAGCTCTGGTAAATTTCCTGGTGGTAAAGGCACCATCTGCCTACAATGCAATTCTTGGCCGACCCAGCCTCAATGCCCTCAGAGCTATTGTTTCAACCTACCATTTGAAATTGAAGTTCCCCACCGGTCAGGGGATCGGAGAGGTTCGGGGAGACCAAGCCCTGGCCAGACATTGCTACAACATCGCCCTGCAAAGAAGCGATCAAGCGAACCTCTGTCCGGTCGATGGATTGGATGCTCGCGATGACCTCACTGAGGAGAGGGGCGGTCCAATCGAAGACCTAATACCAATCCCTTTGAATGATGGGAACACGGAGCATGTGGTGTTAATTGGCTCCAACCTGGGGGAGGAGGTGCGGACGCATCTTGTGGATTTCCTCCGAAGGAATGCGGACGTTTTTGCATGGGTCCCGACAGATATGCCGGGGATCGACGCAGAAGTCATGAAACATCATCTGGCAGTCGACCCTAAACATCGACCGACGAAAGAAAAAATCCGGAGTCATGCCCCGGAGAGGCAGAAGGCGATAGCTGAGGAAGTGGATAAGCTTCTCAAGGCCGGATTTATTAAGGAAGTTAATTATCCTGAGTGGATCTCCAATGTTGTTTTGGTCAAGAAAGCAAACGGCAAGTGGAGGATGTGTATCGACTTCAAAAAGCTGAATAAGGCTTGTCCAAAGGACAGCTACCCCCTTCCCAGAATCGACCAACTGGTGGACGCTACCTCAGGCCATGAGCTCCTCACTTTTATGGATGCGTTCTCCAGCTATAACCAGATTAGAATGGCATCGGAAGATGAAGAAAAGATGGCTTTCATCACTAATTGCGGCCTTTACTGCTACAGGGTCATGCCGTTCGGCCTCAAGAATGCGGGCGCAACCTATCAACGACTGGTAAACAAAATCTTCAAAGATCAGATCGGCCGAAACATGGAGGTTTATGTGGACGATATGCTTGTAAAAAGCAGGTTTTCCAGAAACCATGTCGCCGACCTCGAGGAAACCTTTGGCGCTCTTCGAAGGTATAGAATGAAGCTGAACCCGACCAAATGTGCTTTTGGGGTAACCTCAGGAAAGTTCCTGGGCTTCATGGTGTCGGGGCACGGGATTGAGGCCAATCCAGAGAAAATTTGCGCCATCCAAGAGATGACCGCCCCAAGGTCGATCAAGGAGGTTCAGTGCCTCACGGGAAGGATAGCGGCTCTTAATCGCTTTGTCGCGAGGTCGGCCGAATGATGTTTGCCCTTCTTTCAAACCCTCAAGCAGCCGAAGAACTTCTGTTGGACCTCTGAATGCCAACAGGCATTCGAAGAATTAAAAGGCTACCTTAGCTCACCCCCGCTGCTGGCGAAGCCCGAACCTGGGGAGGAACTATTTTTGTACCTGGCAGTCTCTCCCACGGCCCTCGCAGCTGTCCTTGTCAAAGAAGAAACGAAAGTCCAGCGACCGGTCTACTACATTAGCCGCGCGCTGAGGGATGCCGAGACCAGGTATACTAAATTAGAAAAACTGACCTACGCCTTGTTGATTGCAGCTCGAAGACTCCGACCTTACTTTCAAGGGCACACGGTGACGCTACTCACCGATCAACCGATCAAGGCGGTCTTGCACCGAGTTGATACCTCCAGAAGGTTGGCAAAATGGGCGATCGAGCTCACAGAATTCGATATCAACTACAGACCTAGACCGGCAATAAAGGCCCAAATATTGGCAGATTTCATTGTAGAGTGCACCATCCCAGAGGAGGCCGAACCTGAGCAAAGTGGAGTTGACAGCCCGAAGTCTCAACCGAACTCCCCCGACGAAGAAGCCAGTCCCTCCGATTGCTTTTGGACCCTCTTTGTGGATGGATCTTCCAGTATGGCAGGTGCGGTTGCAGGCCTGATCTTGGTCAGCCCGGAGGGAGTCGTCGTGGAGAACGCTCTGCGTTTCGAGTTCCCTGCAACAAACAATAGAGCGGAATATGAGGCTCTGATTGCAGGATTAAGGATCGCCAAAGAGCTGGGAATAGGTCAACTCTGGGTGCACAGTGATTCCCAACTTGTGGTGGGACAAGTCAGTGGGAGTTATGAAGCGCGGGAAGACAGTATGGCCAGGTACCTTGAGAAAGTGAAGGAGCTTACCCCCGCCTTTAACAGTTTCGACATCAAGCAGATTCCAAGGTCGGAGAATACCAGAGCCGATCTTCTCTCCAAGCTGACGACATCGGCTCCGGCCGAATTGCCCAAAGGCATCCTCTTTGAAGTTCTAAAACATCCGAGTACAGAAGAACCACGGCCCGTAATGGAGATCGACCACGAGCCCAGCTGGGTCGACCCACTGATAACCTATCTTAGAGATGGAGTTCTCCCCCAGGATGCGAAAGAGGCCCGGAAGCTCCGAAATCAAGCCTCCCGATACATCCTTTATGAGGGCAAATTATACAAAAGATCATACTCCTTGCCCCTCTTAAGGTGTCTCCGGCCCTCAGAAGCTGACTACGCTTTATGGAAAGTACACGAGGGAGCTTGCGGAAGCCATTTGGGTGCCAGATCTTTATCCCACAAGCTACTCCGCCAAGGGTATTATTGGCCAACAATGCATCATGATTCGATTGAATATGTCAAAAAGTATGATCGATGCCAGAGATACGCCAACATCCAGAGACAACCCGCTACCGAGCTCACACCCTTGAGTGCCCCATGGCCTTTTGCACAATGGGGGATGGATATTCTTGGCCCCTTTCCCATGGTGTCTGGGCAAAGGAAGTTCCTCCTTGTAGCGATCGACTACTTCACCAAATGGGTCGAGGCCGAACCACTAGCAAAAATCACAGAGGCAAAAGTGCAAGATTTCGTTTGGAAGTCAATTGTGTGCAGGTTCGGTCTACCTAGAATCCTAATCACTGATAACAGACAGCAATTCGCGGGAGCAAGGTTCGCCGAATTCTGTGAAGATCTAAACATCTCCCACAACTTTACATCAGTAGCCCACCCTCAGGCGAACGGCGAAGCTGAGGTAACTAACAGAACCCTGTTGCAGGGGATTAAGACAAGGCTCAAAAAAGCAAAAGGGACTTGGGCGGACGAGCTTTATCATGTGCTATGGGCGTATCGAACCACCCAGAGGTTACCTACGGGGGAGACTCCCTTTGCTTTAGCCTTTGGTGCGGAAGCCGTCATCCTGATCGAGCTTAAACTCCCGTTGGCATGAGTCGTTGCATTCGACGAACACCAAAATTCACAAAGTCTCAGAGCCAACCTCGACCTGCTGGAAGAAAGACGGGAGATCGCTCAGGTTCGAATGGCAGTCTACAGACAAAAAGTTGCTCGATATTACAACGCCAGAGTCAAGAACAAAGCATTTAAAGCAGGAGATCTAGTGCTCCGACGAGCTGCTGTCTCGCAACCACAGGGCAGGGGAAGCTTGCCCCAAACTGGAAGGGACCTTACGAGGTCAAAGAAGTAGTCCGGCCCGGAACTTATTATCTTAAGGAGCTCGGAGGAGCCGACCTCCTGCGATCGTGGAGCTCAGAAAACTTATGGATGTACTACCAGTAATTTCATTTTAATCAAAAAATGCGTGCCCATATGTCTTGGGACAATTCAAGCAAACTGTATCAAAAACAAAAGGGCAACCTCTTAAAGTCGAAGGCCCGGTTCTTTTAGACCAGATGGGGGGAGAGGCCTTACAACGCCCATATGTGCCCCCACAGCCCTGTTAGGGACAGGAGGAGAACCTCGCCCTAACTTGAGCAAAGTCGAAGGCCCGGTTCCTTTAGACCGGATGGGGGGAGAGGCCCTACAACGCCCATATGTGCCCCCACAGCCCTGTTAGGGACAGGAGGAGAACCTCGCCCTAACTTGAGCAAAGTCGAAGGCCCGATTCCTTTAGACCGGATGGGGGGAGAGGCCCTACAACGCCCATATGTGCCCCCACAGCCCTGTTAGGGATAGGAGGAGAACCTCGCCCTAACTTGAGCAAAGTCGAAGGCCCGGTTCCTTTAAATCAGATGGGGGGAGAGGCCCTACAATGCCCATATGTGCCCCCACAGCCCTGTTAGGGATAGGAGGAGAACCTCGCCCTAACTTGAGCAAAGTCGAAGGCCCGGTTCTTTTAGATCGGATGGGGGGAGAGGCCTTACAACGCCCACATGCGCCCCCACAGCCCTGTTAGGGACAGGAGGAGAACCTTGCCCTAACTTGAGCAAAGTCGAAGGCCCGGTTCTTTTAGACCGGATGGGGGGAGAGGCCTTGCAGCGCCCTAACGCGCCCCCGCAACCAGGCTGGTAACGAGAGGAGAACCTCACACCGACTCGAGCAAACGGGAAGGCCCGGACTCCTACGGGAGCCGAGTTCCATCCACGACGCCAAAGAAAACTTCGCCCAGGCTCCTACAGGAGTCGGGTTCCGTCCACGATGCCAAAGAAAACTTCGTCTGGGCTCCTACGAGAGCCGGGTTCCATCCACGATGCCCAAGAAAACTTCGCCCGGGCTCCTACAGGAGCCGGGTTCCGTCCACGACGCCCAGGAAAACTTCACCCGGACTCCTACGGGAGTCGGGCTCCATCGCCGACATCAGCTACAGGACGACCCCCCCCGGACTCCTACGGGAGCCGGGCTCCGCTAACAACAGCAACTGCCGATAAGCCTTGTCCGGACTTCTACGAAAGCCGGACTTTGCCTATGACTTTGATTGCAGGAAGACTTCGCCCTGACTCCTACAAGAGCCGGGCTACTCCAACTTCAGGAGGGCTTCTCCGTTCGGACTCCCAAGGGAGCCGAACTTAGCTCCGACTTCAGCAGAGAAAAAATCCAAGCAAAAAAGGAAGGCAAACAGTGCCCGAAGGTAACGGAAGCTTGGATCCCCGAATTCAAGCCCTAGGAGGGACCTCAGGCCCGAAGGGCCCCAAGCGGACCTGCAACCATCAACGGAACGACAATTGGGTATCTTCAAACAGCGTAAGAGCCGAAAAGGAGCTCGGCAAATGATGACCCCACATGAGCAGAAGAGGTCGTCGATGACCTTGGGACAACGCGAAAAGGAAAAGAAGAAGAGAAGGAAGAAAGAGGAAAGGAAAATGAAGAAGTTCGACAGACAACTATTTAATGCGAGATGCAGACGAGATAACAAAATCTCTTTTTCATTTAACAAGAGTATACGTTACAGGACCCGGTGGGTCAAGAAAAAAAAAAGAAAAAGAAGATACACGTCATCGCAAGCCTCGCAAACACTGTTCGGGAAGGATGAACCGGAGGCCGCTCCGAGCTGCAAACTCCTCTTCCCTTCTCTGTCCTTCTCAGTCGCGTTCTCCAGTGCGTGTAACAGCTCTCGCCCCATCTCGCCTCATTCTGTCTCCGAAGTCCCAACCCTAGCGGGAAAAGGATGGGATAGATCCCCGGAGGCAGTAAGGGCAATGGCGGCAGTAGCGAAGACCTGTTTCAAGAAGAACCGGAGTCACCTTGGAAGCGGTAGCGATGCCAGAGATGTGCCTCACATCCGAATGCTCCACGACAGCCGCCACCCAAAATGCTCCGGCAAGGTCGGCATGCGCTACTCCCACCGTCCCCGCAACAAGTTCCACTGCCCCACCGTCGACGCCGACCGCCTCTGGTCCCTCGGCCCCGACGGCATCAAGAATCCAGCCATAGCTTATGACGACAGCTCTGCCCTCTTGATCGGTATCACCCCGCCTTGCTGCTCCAAAATTCGCGGGCAGAATAACTTCACCGACAGCCCCTGTTATTAAACCCCTGTTGTTGAAGAAATTCTTCCTTGAGCCCCCTTCAAAACGACGGAGATTCTCACTGGCCGCCATTCTCCTCCTCACCTTCCTCCAAGCCCTAGACATCCCCTCAAGAACGGCCTCCAGGGTAGAGGACATGGCGTAGGAACCCTCAGAGAAGAATTGGGGGGCTGAAGAAGGCAAGGACTGGTGCGAGGGAAGCAAGACTCTCGGGCGAAGGAAAGGCGCCAGAATGAAGCCATGAAAGGACTAGGGGGTTTAAATAGCTGACGGATCCTAGCACAGTTATGGCGGCGGGTATTCCTGGGCCAACTGGTGCGTGCCACGTGTCGCGCTTATCCCCTTCATCGCTATCGAGGGTTGACCGTTCACAAATTCTCGTGGCACAGCGCTTGGGATCGCATTCCGACGGGGGTTCCGAAAAGACTCTTCAGGTCACCTTCACCGAAAAACGGGCTCTGACGTATACACATTTAATGCCAAAATATCCGGAGGTGGCGGTACGCAGGATTCGAAGGGACAGTTTCGGCTGTGCCCATCTCTCTCTCTGTACTTCTTTCGTTTGAAATTCAAACTCGGAAGTAGGGGGACTGGTGTTGGGTATAAAAATACCCACAGCCAAAGCCCTCAGCGGAATCAACTACAGCACAGCTCCACCCGGACTCCTACGGGAGCCGGGCTCCGCTCTCGGTATTAACTGCTGGTAAGCTCCGTCCGGACTCCTACGGGAGCCGGACTTCACCTTTAACTTTGATTGCAGAGGACTCCGCCCGGACTCCTACGGGAGCCGGACTCCGCCAACGACTTCAACAGCAGGTAGACTCCGCTCGGACTCCTACGGGAGCCGGGCTCCGCTGCCAACATCGACTACAGGACAGCTCCGCCCGGACTCCTACGGGAGTCGGGCCCCGCCGCCGACATCGACTACAGGACAGCTCCGCCCGGACTCCTACGGGAGCCGGGCCCCACCGCCGACATTGACTACAGGACAGCTCCGCCCGGACTCCTACGGGAGCCGGGCTCCGCCGCCGACATCGACTACAGCACAGCTCCGCCCGGACTCCTACGGGAGCCGGGCTCCGCTCTCGGTATCAACTGCTGGTAAGCTCCGTCCGGACTCCTACGGGAGCCGGACTTCACCTTTAACTTTGATTGCAGAGGACTCCGCCCAAACTCCTACGGGAGCCGGACTCCGCCAACGACTTCAACAGCAGGTAGACTCCGCCCGGACTCCTACGGGAGCCGGGCTCCGCTGCCGACATCGACTACAGGACAGCTCCGCCCGGACTCCTATGGGAGCCGGGCCCCGCCGCCGACATCGACTACAGGACAGCTCCGCCCGGACTCCTACGGGAGCCGGGCCCCACCGCCGACATCGACTACAGGACAGCTCCGCCCGGACTCCTACGGGAGCCGGGCTCCGCCACCGACATCGACTACAGCACAGCTCCGCCCGGAGTCCTACGGGAGCTGGGCTCCGCTCTCGGTATCAACTGCTGGTAAGCTCCGTCCGGACTCCTACGGGAGCCGGACTTCACCTTTAACTTTGATTGCAGAGGACTCCGCCTGGACTCCTACGGGAGCCGGACTCCGCCAACGACTTCAACAGCAGGTAGACTCCACCCGGACTCCTACGGGAGCCGGGCTCCGCTGCCGACATCGACTACAGGACAGCTCCGCCCGGACTCCTACGGGAGTCGGGCCCCACCGCCGACATCGACTACAGGACAGCTCCGCCCGGACTCCTACGGGAGCCGGGCCCCACCGCCGACATTGACTACAGGACAGCTCCGCCCGGACTCCTACGGGAGCCGGGCTCCGCCGCCGACATCGACTACAGCACAGCTCCGCTCGGACTCCTACGGGAGCCGGGCTCCGCTCTCGGTATCAACTGCTGGTAAGCTCCGTCCGGACTCCTACGGGAGCCGGACTTCACCTTTAACTTTGATTGCAGAGGACTCCGCCCGGACTCCTACGGGAGCCGGACTCTGCCAACGACTTCAACAGCAGGTAGACTCCGCCCGGACTCCTACGGGAGCCGAACTTCATCAACAACTTTAATTGCAGGAAGACTTCGTCCGGGCTCCTACTAGAGCCGAACTCCATCCTCAACTTTGACGGTTACAGACAGACTACGCCCGGACTCCGTCCGGACCCCCACCGGACCCGGGCTCCACCCATGACCCCAATCGCAAGGAGGACTCCGCCCGGATCCCTACGGGGGCCGAACTCCAACCGCTGTCGAGCTTCAGCCAGCAGATCGGCACTCCCAGGCCACAATCACGGCCACGATCCTGCTCCACTCACTGCGGCGGACTCCGTGCAGCTCCATTATTCTCTGACAGGCTGTATCAACGGCCATGATTCTGCTCCACTCACTGCGGCGGACTCCGTGCAGCTCCATTATTCTCTGACAGGCTGTATCAACGGCCATGATTCTGCTCCACTCATTGCGACAGACCCTACGCGACTCCATTATTCTCTGACAGGCTGTATCAACGGTCATGATTCTGCTCCACTCCTTGCGGCGGGCGCCGCGTGACTCCACTGCCTGTAACAGATTCCACGTGGCGAGCTACGGCGATAGCCACGACTCCGCTCCACTACTCTTCGCAGTAAATTCCTCCTGACTGTGGGCAGCCCACTACCTGGCGGTTACAAACATCACCATCGATCTATTACCTCCTTCGTCTATAAAAAGGGGGGACCCAGATACGTTATTCTATAAGCTCATTTCTTATCTCAAAACTCTGCTAAATTCTCCATTCGAGCACTCCATTCTTGTTGAGGCAGAGAACTGACTTGAGCGTCGGAGGGTCTTGCCGGAGCAACCCCACCTCCGGTTTAGACTTCCTTTGCAGGTCCCGACGGCGACCGCGGCTTCCCCAACTCCAGCTTCTCCGGCGCAGGCAGATTTTTGCACCAACAGGACATATTTTTATTCTATGACACAAATTTATACTTAAACTGATGATTTAATCAATAAAGGATATGTTTTCTTTTTCCATTCAAGTGTTATGTATTTTTTTATCATTCTTGAAGTTGATGTTATGATACATATTCTCAAATATTGAGAATTAGAGACATGTATGATCGATTTCTAAATTGCTCCCGATTATAGAACAGTCATGGAGATGGTGATTTATCCAGATAGATTGATGCACGGTTTACTTTCTTTGGGATAGATGAGTCTCTAATCTATGGTGTAGAGACACTGAGCGAAAAGTGAGGATAGTTGTTAGAGAATAACTAGTACTGAGCATGACCATACAAGAGATCACATAGATTTCTATTTGATCGTCTGTGATTATCTCGATGCTATAATTGTACGACTGATCCTTTGATCTGCGGTGTCATAATTGCTTATAGTAAGACTGCTGTAGTTTGACTATACATAAATATTAACTCGATTATGAGTTTTTGTAGTAGATGTTAGCTTCAGTTGGTTGAACTGTGTGAGCAGCATATGCATCTATATGGTATCTATCAACCTTGATAGATAGGAGTAGTCCTATGAGATTTGAAAAGCTGAGTCCACAAGTCTATGACCATAGCAGTGTGATTAATGAAAAAGAGTTTTCATTTAGAATCATTATTGGACTTGAGCTGATCATATTTATCATATGACTGATGATGAGTTTTGATGATTTATCCATAACCTGCCATCTAGTCGGGACTCACGATAGAAGGACTGTATCATACATTAACTATATTTAGAGATTCTATTTTAGTTCTACCAGGTTGCCGTTATATATTGTTGGATGTCACTGATGGATTGTGAGAGCTCAATAGGATCATTTTGGATCAATGGTCCTTGTTAAGTTAGAGTGAAACTGTTTTGATTCATTGAAAGTGGTTTCAGTGATACCTATGATAGAGATCATGGTATTTCTCACTATCAGACAGAATTGAACCTATAGGATTACACATAAAAGGAGAAGATCTGAATTGATTATAAATGGACTTATGAAGCACCAATTTATATGGATTTAGAGAAATCTAATTGGATTCATGTTAACCTTGCTAGCACCTGGGTGAATCCAACTTTTCTTGTGGTTGATTTACTTATATGATGAGTTTTTACCACTTCCTACATTTAATTTAAATCTAATTGAATTTGATTCAATGAGATCTAATTGCTGAATAATTAACTTATGGCTTAGATTAAATCAAGAAAGAGTTTCTTGGTTAAGAACTCTTGAAGAGAATTTATGGAACCATGTGGGCTGATCTGTGCATTCAATAAAGTCTCATATGATGGGATGCCCAGAGTAGGGTATAGCTTTGGGTGTGTAATGGGTGGCACCCTATTTATTTGGTCCAATCATATTATGGCTAGGAATTCTAATATAATTAGAACAAGGGATCCTAATTTGATTAGGACATCCTTAAGTTGTCTATATAAAGGATCCTAGTCCTTTAGTTGTAAATCAATCTTTCCTCCTCCTACCTTAATGCCACCTTTCATTGTGCCACACCTCCCTCTTTCTCTCTAGCCTATGCCTCATCTCTCTCTAGGTGTCCTCCCTTGGAGCCATAGAGAGGGTGGACGGCATTCAAGGAAGTGGGTCAATTGTTGTCGCCACTTGTTTGGTTCTTATTCCCTTTACTCTTAAGTTTGTTGAGAGTTAGTTACAACCAATTCTTGATTGTTGTTCTTCCTGATTAGTTGAAGGATCAAGAAAGGTTCTTAGTTTCTTCAGAAATTAAGAAAAAAAGATTAAAATGATCATCAAAGGGGTTATGTTTCGATCTAGATTTGGTTCAAGCCTATTTAAGCTTTGGTTCAGGCAAGCAAGATCCAAGAGAAAATAATTCAAGTCGGCCCTATCGATATCCATAGAGACAGGATGCCTGTGCTACTAATTCAGAATCCGTTCAGACCCAGATCCAGGGATTGAATCAAATTCAACCCCAGTACAAGTTTGAAGCAAAAGGAAAGTGATTCAGATATATGAATTGATTTCAGACTTTCGTTTATTCTTCCTAAAATCAATATATATTAATTTTGGCATATGAACTAGATCTATAGGTGCTTTCATATGATGAATGCATGCTTAGATTAAAAATATTTTAATCTAATTTTTTTATTACATTTTAGATTTAGAAAAATTTTGAAACCCACATGCACTAACACCTATAGAAAATCGAATAGATGCAATTCATTGACCTAATGTGAAACTATCCATGCCCAATAATTCATACACATATTAATTTCAAATTTTTAAAATAAATTTTAGGTCTAAATTAATTACATAAAAAGTAAGTTTTTGATTCTCGAAATACTTCAGAATATTCATGCAATCATATGTCATCTATATGAAAAATTTCAAAAATTAATTTTAGATCTAAACATACCATCATATATCGTATATATGAAAAATTCAAATCGTAGAAATTTAATTTCTAGCCTATACATACTTTCATATATCACATATATGAATAAAAATTAGATCTAAAACACTTTTCAGATCTAAATATAAACTTATATATCTCATGTATCATCTAAAATCAAAATTTTGAAAATAATTTTTAAAATTTTTATGCTACTTTCATACATATGAACATGTGGCTCTAATATTACTGTTGGATTTGCTATAGGTGCTAGTGCATGTGGATTTTAAATTTTTTCTAAATCCAAAATGCAGCAATAAAATTAGATTAAAATACTTTTAATCCAAGCATGCATTCATCATATGAAAGTACCTATGGATCTAGTTTATATACCAAAATTAACATATATTGATTTTAGGAAGAACAAACGAAAGTCTGAAATTAATTCACATACCTGAATTGCTTTTTTTTTTTACTTCAAACCTGTAACTGGGGTTGAATTCGATTCAATCTCTGGTTCTAGGCCTGGACAGATTTTGAATCAGCAGTATAAGCATCCTGTCTCTATGGGTATCTACAGGGTCAAGCTAAATTATTTTCTCTTGGATCCTGCTTACCTGAACCAAAGTCAAAATAGACTTGAACCAAACCTGGATTGAAACAGAACGCCTTTGATAACCCTTTTAATCTTTCTTTCTTGATTCTTGAAGAAACCAAGAATCTTTCTTGATCCTCCAACTAATCAGGAAGAACAATAACTAAGAATTAATTGTAACTAACTCTCAATAAATTTGAGAGCAAAGGGAACAAGAACCAAACAAGTGGCACCAATAATTGACCCACTTCCTTGGATGCCGCCCATCCTCTCTATGGCTCCAAGAGAGGATGCCTAGAGAGAGATGAGGCATGGGCTAGAGAAAGAAAGAGGAGGGGTGTGGCATAGTGAAAGGTGAAGATAAGATAGGAGAAGGAAAGACTGATTTACAATTAAAGGGCTAGGGTCTTTATATAGACAACTTAAGAATGTCCTAATCAAATTAGGATCTCTCATTCTAATCATATTAGAATTCTTAGCCAGAATATAGTGGGACCAAATAAATGGAGCGCCACGCATTACACACCCTAAGCCACACCCTACTCTAGGCATCCCATCATATGAGACCCTATTGAATGCACAAATCAGCCCATATGGTTCCATAAATTCTCTTCAAGAGTTTTTAACCAAGAAATTTTTTTTTGATTTAATCCAAATAATAAATTAATTATCCAACAATTGAATCTCATTGAATAAAATTTAATTAGATTCAAATTAAATATAAAAATTGATAAAAACTCATCATATAAGTAAACCAACCACAAGAGAAGTTGGGTTCACCCAGGTGCTAGCAAGATTAACATGAATCTAATTAGATTTTTTTAAATCCATATAAATTGATGCTTCGTAAGCCCAATTATAATCAATTCAGGTCTTCTCTCTTTATATGTGACCCCATAGGTTCAATTCTATCTGATTGTAAAAAATACTATGATCTCTATCATGGGTATCACTGAAATCTCTTTCAGTGGATTGAAACAGTTTCACTCTAACTCGACAAGGACCATTGATCCAAAATGATCCTATTGAGCTCTCACAATCCACCAGTGATATCTAGCAATATGTAGTGACAATCTAGTAGAATCAAAATAGAACCTTTAGATGTAGTTAATGTATAATACAGTCATTTTATCGTGAGTTCCAACTAGATGGCAGGTCATGGATAAATCGTCAAACTCATCATCAGTCATATGATAGATATGATCAGCTCAAGTTCAATAGTAATTCCTAATAGAAACTCCTTTTCATTAATCACACTGCTATGGTCATAGACTTATGAACTCAGTTTCTTAAATCTCATAGGACTACTCCTCTCAATTAAAGTCGATAGATCCCATATAGATGCATACATTGCTCGCACAGCTTAACCAACTGAAGCCAACATCCAATACAAAAACTCATTATCAAGTTAATATTTATGTGCAGTCAAGCTACAGCAATCTTACCATGAGCAACTGTGATACCATAAGTCAAAGAATCAGTCACACAACTACAGCATCGAGATAAGCACTGACGATCGAATAGAAATCTATTTGATCTCTCGTATGGTCACGCTCAGTACTAGTTGTTCTCTAACAACTACCCACACTTTTCACTCAGTGTCTCTACACTATAAATTAGAGATTCATCTACCTCAAAGGAAGTAAACTGTGCATCGGTCTATCTAGATAAATCACCATCCCCATGACTGTCCTATAATTGGAAGTAATTTAGGAATCGATCATACATGTCTTTAATTCTTAATATTTGAGAATATGTATCATTACATCAATTTCAAACACAATTCAAAGACACATAACACTTGAATGGAAAAAAAAAACTTGCCTTTTATTGAATAAATTATCAATTTAAGTATAAATTTATATCATAGAATAAAAATATGTCAGCCAACAATTGACTTCTAGGACATACATCTAATATAAAATAGATATATTAGCATTGTGCACCAAATTGTTCTTGAGTTAAAAGTTATCCGAGGCATTCCTAATTGTAGTGGATACCCGACTGGACCATTAAAGAGGTACTTCATTGGATTACTAATTTAACCAAGTTTGTGGTTGAGTATTAGCCATAAAAATTTTAGAGATCTTCTTTCGCCAACTCTCCATTATACTCTTTAAGTCCTCTAACTTAATGTGAGTAGTGTTTGTTATCTTATTATAATTTAGTCTTCTTATTATTTATTATTTATTATTTATTTTTTTTCAGAAAGAGTCTAGTGTAATATCTTAGCCTCTTGAGCCTTCTAACTGACCTTTGTAGCAAGCTTTCAACCAATGACTTCCAAATTAGTTGGCTTTAGGATGTTAGGTATAGAACACCTCTCAGGTTTACTGACTCAAGTTCAAAAAAAGCTACGAGATGAAACAGACTCTATAACAATCTTTTAGCATCCCCACCTTTTGACATGAACTAAAACACTTACTTAGACGATGGAGCCCGATTACTCAGTGAGACAATGTTAAATCATTTTTTTCATCTTCTTTCTTTTTTTTTACAATAAAAAAGAATTTTTGCATATCTCGATCTTTCCATCCATACCCTCATAAAGTAGATTCTTCATTGAGATAGTGGGAAGAGGGTTCTGGAAACACTCCAAAATTTGGTCTGGTCTAAGACCTACCATTCATTGAGTTTTCTTAATAATTTGCCCCTCAGTGTCTCTAAAATTATCTAGACCATTAATCACACATTGATTAGGGTGCCTGATTAACTCCAAATCGAGATAAAATTTGAGTACACAGCTAATTATTTTTTATCATACTTGAGGACTCAATTCAATTAGTCCCCCCCTCCAACTTAATTTTTATTATCCCCAATAAAAGAAGAGAATCATAATAAAATATAACAAGGAAGGATACCACCTAAGTTTAATGTGCACATTCATTATTGAGAGATCCTTCATTGTTGGGTGTGGTGTGCTTTTGACTCCAGCTGGCTTGAACGTGGCTCTCCCCCCAATTTGGCTAATAGCATCACTTATCCACTCCATGAAAGAAATATATCCTACAAGCCAATCAAAATTTATATTTTAATGAGTTTTTCTTATAATCTTCCAGACTCATGTAATTGATACTTTATTAATAAAGGATATTTTTCATCATATGCTGCATCTTACTTTTGTAATGATTATGATGAACTCCATAAATTAGGATAATAATTTTAGAGTTATGATGAGATCATATCTATGAGATCTAAAATCCTAAAAGCTTTGATTTAGAATATTCTTAGTCATAGGAGTATTGAGTAAGGGATCAATATTCCAGATAGACTAGCACTTCCTATGCATGCTCTATGAAGAGGGTGGCTGATCTTATAAGCCACTTGTGTGAGACACTAATATAAAGAAGTAGGTGCTCATTAGAGAATAAGTTCAATGAATTGATTTGACTTAAGAAATATCTTATGAAATCTACTTATCCATCAAAAGATGCTTTCTTATAGTGAGAGTTGTGCATATAATCCTTTGACTTGAGACTACTATAGAATCTTGTATACATGAATCTATTTTTTATTCATACTCATTCATGACTTAGTCATATATGGGGTGATCTAGATACGATAGAATGTATATGAAGGTTGTGAGTAGGTCAACATGAAATCGATCACTCCTGGTAAGAGGAGATCGCATCCTTCTTGCTTTGATCGATTGATGATTCAGGAAGCCTTTGATCAAAGTGGAATAAAAATTAGAAAGAATTTTTAATATTTTATTAATCAAATTATCATTAAAGATTAAGAAAAATATGAATATGATATTGAATTTGACATTATTCCATATCCAGAGTTATATTCGGGATATAGGGAGATCGCAGGATCAAATTGCATGGTAGCTTTCTACTGAAAGATATTTTTAGTATTTCTATCAAAATTTTATATATTCTAGATAGACATAATATATTACTAGATGTAAATATTATCTTATGGGTATGATCAAATTAAAGAGTTTAATTTGATCACCAATTAGAAAGAGTTTTAATTACTAAGATCGAGTTAGCTCGATTAGACCTAGATCGGTTAGATTAAATTTTAGTCAAATCAGATTGACTTGCACTTAGATCCACTGCTAGCTAGATGTGAAATCCAATAGATCACACATAAAGAAAATTGATCAGAGGTCTAATTAGATTAGATCATATTTGCAAAATAAACATGCTAGCACATGTTGCAAATCTTAGCTCCTTGTTTCAAATTGGGTTCAAAATTGATTCCAATTTGAGCTAATTAAATCTAAATTAATTCAAACCAATTTTGGGTTTGAGTTGGGTCAACCCTTGGATACATGTACCAAAGATTTGGCACCATGTTATTAGGTCCCCACATGTCAAGAATTTTTCTTGCGCGTGGGATGCATTTTTGTGCGCAAGACATAAGTTGGCATCCCATGAGATGGGACGCACCTTCTTCAATCTTATCCATACGTTCCACACTGAAAAAAATTCTTAAAGAATCATGATTTCATTCTAAGCATAGAGGAGTCCTTTGTGGCTAAATCACCTTCTGATTTAATTATAGAAATTGGTTGAAGTTTGAAAACTAGCCAAGTCTATCCATGCACCTAACCTAGAGTCCGTGTTGTGAAGGACTCTAATCTAGTTGTCACGTGACCTTCTAATCTTAGATTTTTTTCATGTCATCTCCTATTAGCAGCATCTTTTTGAGCCATTGGATGGCTAAGATGCATTGATGAGTGGTGGAGAAAAAATGCACCAAAGAAAGCCTCGTGATGCATCAGAGAATCATCGAGAAAAATATCCTGATGAGTCTTTCTGTGAGAAGCATCTCTCGAATTTTTTTTGATGATTGCCATGTGTTAGAAGCTTCCTGATGGGTGTGGAATTTTATCTTGGCATGTGAAAATTTTTGAAGGGCACGAGATGGCATGTGGAGAGGGTGCAAGACAAGTCTAAAGGCACCCCATCGCTAACTATTTAAAGGGGGTTGCACCAGAGATTTGTTTCATTCAGAATTCTAAACCTATCTCTTCTTTCTTATACCCTCTCTCTATTGTCTAATTAGTCTCTTCCTTCTCTTGTTAGGATAAGTTCAAAAATAGTAAGGACAAGTTTGATTTTAGGACAAGAGTCTAAGAAGAGATATAAGGAAGATGAAGAGAGAAGAAAGGTAAGGATAGGAAGGCTAGGAGGAGAGGAAGAAGGTCTTGAGATCCTGCTATCCAAGAAAATTTTTAGATTAAGAATTTTGGAGGAGGAATCATCCTAAGGAGTTGGTGTCTTGATCATAGCCCTGTGTGGATCACCATTGGAGGGCGAACACTTGGGCACCTGGTGGAGGTTCTATCGAAATTTGGATTAAGCATTGCAGGTATTCTTCTATAGCTTAAATTTTATTATGAATATGTTATATGTGATTGTTAATCATCAAGAAGATGCTGGTTTAAAGATTTAATATTTAATATTTCTTAATTTAAATTTTTGAAATCTATTATGCTTCTGGTGTGCATGTTTACCTTGAAACCCTACAGTGGTATCAGAGCCGGCCTTGTTTGGTTCAATCATATATACATAATATTTATGTGATGCATATTATGCTTCATGTTATAAATTACTTATACTATAAATTATGCTTTCATATGATGATATGAATTGATGCATATCTGATCCACTACATCATCTTGACATAAGGTTGTCCTAGCATAACGGTGTTATGTTGCAAGGTTGTCTTAGAATGATGAAAGTTCATATGTTATACTGGCACATATAGAATATTTAATGTTGGGATATATTAGTATAAATTAGCATCATAATATAGTAAGAATGTGCATGAGACCAAAGAAGCCCTCATTAAAAAATTATATTAAGTGGTAATGATATACAACAATAAGTTAACCAATTCTTGATCAATTGGTGTCTAGAAAAGTACTAAAGATAGTTCTTTAATTGGTTCTGTTGTTTGACCTAGCCAATTTATTGGTGTCTAGGAAAAGCAATGGAGGGATCTCCACCTACTTACCTAGCTAATTTGATTGGCGATCTTAATATTAAAAAAATTCTATTGTTGAAAATACTACTAGGGGCCTTCCTTCATGCTAGGTTAATGTTACATCATGAACTATGACGAGGTTGTTGTGTTACTACATGACTTGTCATAAGGATTGATATAATATAATCTTGATGCATAAAAGATGCTTATGATAATTTTGGATGTACTACTTTATTATGTTACCACAGGAGTAGTTATATTCGAATTTGATTGTATTGAAAAGAAGGGTCTTATTTAACTAAAATATTATAGCTTGTTGTGTTATCACTAGGCTAATAATATTTTAGAGGACAAGATATAATATTGAGAATTGCATGAGATGCAACTAGAAAGAGTTTTCTATCTATGAACTCATAAGGGTTTGTTGTGTTAACACAAGATCACTATGAGAAATTAGGGTCTCAATCCCACTAAGATAAATATAGTATATGTCTCGTTCATCATAGTAGAGGGTTATGATATTCGATAAAATAGTGAGAGGCATAATTAAATCAAAAGATCTTATTCAATTGTGTAAGTCAACATGAGTTGTTTGCTTATGTAATATTCTTTATTTATTGTAGATTAAATTCTACAAATGGCATCTTCATAATCATTACGAGAAATTTTAGATTCTAACAAATTGATCGATCCCAATTATGTAGGTTGGTTGAGAAATTTAAAGATTGTACTCACTCAAAAGAAGCTCTTCTATATTTTTGATGTCTTTGAACCACAAGTGGTTGGGAATGATGCCATAGAGGAGGAGATATCCACATACAAAATGTGAAAGAGTGATAGTTTAACTGTTAAGTGCATCATACTGGCCTCTATGAGTAATGAATTACAGAGGCAGCATGAGAGCATGGATACTCAATCCATACTCCTCAATCATAAAGAGTTGTATGGAAAACAAAGTAGGATTGCTAGATATGAGATATCTAAGCAGTTATTTCATGCTAGAATGACTGAAGGATCATCCATGCAAGACCATGTCTTGAAGGTCATTGACCTGATCACAGGATTGGATCAATTGAGTTTTGTGATGGATGGAGAATTAAGTCAGAATTTGATCTTGCAATCTCTTTCTGAGTCATTCGCTCAATTTGTCATGAACTATTACATGAACAAACTGAATTCCTCCTTATTTGAGCTGTTAAACATGCTTAAGATAGCTGAGAGCCACATAAAGAAAGAAAAGGCTCCACTTCTTCTTGTAGGCAAAACCTCTAAGAAGAAGTCAAGCTTTAAGGGTTCAAGGAAAATACTAAACCCTAAGGGTGGCAAGATAAAGAAGAAGGAGAAGAAAGTCTCCGGATAGGGTACCTGCTTTCATTGCGATAAGACAAGACATTGGAAAAGAAATTGTAAGTTATATCTTACAACTGTAAAGGTCGGTGCAAGCGACGCACCAAAAGGTATGTATGAGATACATAAAATTTTATCATTAAGTTCTTTCAATTCAGACTCTTGAGTATTGGATACCACCTGTAGTTCTCATATATGCAAGTCATTGTAGGGGCTGCAGAACATTAGAGTGTTGAGGAAGGGTGACTTCGAGCTCTACGGTGCTGGAGGAGAGTCCATCCAAATAGAAGCTATAGGGACATATATATTGGAGTTATCTTCTAGAAAGATCTTAGAGCTAGAAAACTGTTATTATATATCTAAGATTATTAAAAATATTATTTCTGTACCGTTGCTATTGCAACAAAATTTTGAAATTAATGAAAAGAGTAATAGTTGCTTAATTTTTTTTTCTAATGAAATTCTTTGTCATGACATTGTTAACAATGATCTTCTGATTCTATCTAATAATAATTTTTTTCATATTGATGAAAGCTGATGCGTAGTCATTGATAGCACCAAAAATAACTCTACTTACTACGTAGGTAGGATGAGTCGAGATCGTATCCTCAGGGACCTTGGGCTAAGTTGAGATTGCAAGTTAAAAGAAAGAAGCGTTGTTTTTGATTTAGAAAATAAATTATCGTAAAATTGAGGTAATTAAAAAATAAAGAGCTCGGGAGTTTTGAATTAATTTGCACTAGCAGAGTTGTATCTCTTTTTTAACTAAATAGATGTGATTAATCTTAGGAAAAATACCTGTCTTTCCTCGGCACGCTCCGTACCCGTAGATCACGGCGCGTCTCCGGAAAGTACTAGGTAACCAACTCTTCTTTCCTCGGCACGCCCCGTATCCGTAGATCACGACGCGTCTCCGGAAAGTAAAAGTTGTTCCTAATATTAATCTAACAAGAAAGCATAAATAAAAGCATATGATAGGGAGCAAATAAAGAACTCATGATAATTTAAATAAAAAGCATAATCTTTATTGCATATAAAGAAATACAGGAAAGTTTAGAACAATAAACCATCTCTGTGTCGTTACAAAATTTCTTCTCCACTCCCGAGACTGCTAGCCTAGCTGCTCATGAAGTAATCCCTTTCTATTCCTCTATGCAAGGCTCTAGAAGAATTTCTGGGCTCCCCCCTCTAATGGGAGTACAAAAGCCTTTTTATAGATATTAGGGGGGAGGAGTTTTACATGGTTTTCCGATGTGGGACTAAAAAAAAAAAAAAAAAAAAAATACAAATCTTTCCACTTGAAATATTTCCAAATAAAAATTTAATTTGCTCGCCACTGTGTCTGCGGTGCGCGCCTACCCGCATCCTGCCCGCGTCCTGCCCGTGTCCGTGCCGCGTCCCGCGTCCGCCCCCACATGTTCACGCACGTTCACGCGCGCCTGGTTCTTCATTTGAATTCACACGCGCCATCTTTTTTCTTTTGAATTCATATCACGCGCCAAAGGATTCACACACGCCCAGGAACCAAAAAAATTCACGTGAAACCCTTTTCCCTTTTTTTTTTTTTTATATTCCAAAAAGAAACAAAAGTTCCTTCATAATGACATCTATATCCTTTTTGGATTCCTTGCATAGTATCTTCATTTTCTATAATACCGGATGCATCTTTCTTTTATTTTAATTTTATTTTAAGTCTAATTTTCTTCAAACTTGAATCTTTTTGATCTATGAATCGGACTCTTTGTATCGGCGATCACCTTTCCTGTAAAACATAGAAAGAAACATCAAATTCTTAATAAATAAGATAAATTAAATATAATTTCTTAATTTAAAATACTTAAATTAAGTGTTTATCACACCCCCCAACTTGCATTTTGCTCGTCCTCGAGTAAAATAGATATATCAGCATTGTGTACCGACTTGATTTTGAATAAAAAGTAAGTTAGGCATCCCAAAAGGTGGATGATACTTGATCAGACCATTAAAGAGATATTTCATTGGATTATCAATTTGACCCAATTAGTGGTTGAGTATTAACTAAAGAAATTTCAGAGCTTTTCTTTCACCAACTCCCCACTTTACTCTTTAAATCCTCTAACTTAATGGGAAAAAGGTTTATTATCTTCTTGCAATTTAGTCTCTTTTTTTTTTTTTTTATATATATATATATATAACATTGCCTACCTTTTTACGCGAACCATAACGCTTACTTAGGCGAAAGGGCCCGGTTACTCAGTAGGAGACCAATGTTATTTTTGTCTCTCTCTCTTTTTTTTTTTTTTTTTTTTTTTTTTTTTTTAAGAGAATTTTTGCATACCTCGATCTTTTCACCCAATTTTTCATGAAGCAGATTCTTTATTGAGATCAGTAAGAAGATGGTTGTAGAATTACTCCTAAAATTTAGTCTAGTTCAAACCCTACCATTCATTGGGTTTTCTTAATAATTTATTCCTCAGTATCTCTAAAATTATCTTGACCGTTAATCATTCATTTATTAGGATGCCTAATTGACTCTTAATCAAAATAAAATTTGAATACACAAAACTAATTATTTCTGACCATACTCGAGGATTTGATTAATTCCCCCCAACTTAATCTACATTATCCTCAATGGAGTAGGAAAGCAAAGAAAATAAAAGGAGAGAGTGCACCTGGGATAATTTTGCTTCGGAAGTTGAAGATAGCTTCATTGATTAATAGGCTCTTGTTCTAAATTTCTGCAGCTGCGGTAAAGTAAAAAAAAAATATAAAATCGTTGGGTTGCCTCCCAACAAGCGCTAAGTTTTACGTCTTCAGCCAGACTGAATTGAGTATTATGGCAGTTTTGGATCCACTAAATCAACAGATTCAATTAATTCTCCATCACTAATTCCATCTATGTAAGGTTTCAATCGCTGACCGTTCACTTTAAAAGTGTTCTCCTGTTTAGGATTTTTGAGTTCGATAGCTCCATGAGGAAATACCTGAGTTACAATGAAAGGTCCGTCCCAACGTGAGCGAAGTTTTCCAGGAAACAGACGCAACCTAGAATTGAAGAGCCAAACTTTTTGATTAGGCTCGAACATTTTTCGTGCAATAAATTTATCATGATATGCTTTAGTTCGAGCCTTATAAATTTTGACACTCTCATATGCTTCATTGCGTAGCTCTTCAAGTTCATTTAATTGGAGTCTCCTATTGGAACCTGCATTTTTCATATCAAAGTTAAATTGTCGTATGGCCCAAAATGCACGATGTTCCAATTCCACCGGCAAATGACAAGCTTTTCCGAATACAAGTCGATAGGGAGACATTCCTATGGGTGTTTTAAAAGCAGTACGGTAAGCCCATAATGCATCGTCTAAGCGAAGAGACCAATCCTTTCTATCGGGCCTAACCGTCTTTTCTAGGATATGTTTAATCTCCCTATTTGACACCTCTACCTGACCATTAGTTTGGAGGTGATATGGTGTGGCCACTTTGTGTGAAATATTATATTTTTTCATAAGTGCTTCAAAGTGTTTATTCGTAAAATGAGTCCCCCCATCACTAATGATCACCCTTGGGAAGCCAAATCGACTAATGATGTTTCGTTGGATAAAACTAATTACAATTTTATTATCATTAGTCCGTGTAGCTATTGCTTCCACCCATTTTGATACGTAATCAACTGCCACCAGAATATATTCAAATCCAAATGAGGCTGGAAAAGGTCCCATGAAATCAATCCCCCAAACATCGAAGATTTCTACTACTAAAATGGGGGTCAGCGGCATCATATCCTTCTTGGATAAATTTCCTGTTTGCTGACATCGCAGACAACTTCGGCCAAATTCATGTGCATCCTTGAAAAGCGTTGGCCAATAAAACCCACTCTGCAGTACTTTTGCTGCAGTTTTTCTTCCACTAAAATGTCCCCCACATGCCGAAGAATGGCAAAAAGTGAGAATACTTTGGAATTCACTCTCGGGGACACAACGGCGAATAACTTGGTCAAGACAGTATTTGAATAGTTCAGGTTCTTCCCAGAAATAATGTTTAATTTGTGAGTAAAATCGATCCTTTTCTTGTTTTATCCAGTGAGAAGGTACTTGTCCTGTTGACAAGTAATTGACAATATGGGCAAACCATGGAGGACGGCTAGAGGAGATTGCGAAAAGTTATTCGTCAGGAAATTTTTCTTTGACCTCATCTATGCCTATCGTGTGTTCAACTAAGATCCTGGAGATGTGATCAGCTATCACATTCTCAGAACCCTTCTTATCTCGGATTTCCAGATCAAATTCTTGTAAAAGAAGGATCCATCTGATCAAACGCGGTTTAGTATCTTTCTTTGAGAGGAGATGTTTCAGAGCCGCATGATCAGAGTAAACTAGAACCTTAGACCCTAACAGATATGAACGAAATTTTTCAAGGGCAAACACTACTGCTAGTAGCTCTTTTTCTGTTGTGGTGTAGTTTAATTGGGCATCGGAAAGAGTCTTGCTAGCATAATAGATCACATGTGGCTCCTTATTGATTTTTTGGCCTAAGACGGCACCTATTGCAAAGTCAGAGGCATCACACATAATCTCAAATGGAATGGACCAGTCAGGGGGTTTTATTATGGGTGCTGTTGTCAGGGCTGTTCGTAATGTGTTGAATGCTTTCAAACAGTCTTCATCAAAGACAAAAGGTGTATCCTTGGCCAACAGATTGCACAAGGGTCTTGAAATCTTGCTAAAGTCTTTGATGAAGCGTCTATAAAATCCGGCATGACCTAAGAAAGATCGTATTTGTCGGACCGAAGTAGGGGGTGGTAGTTTTGAAATGACCTCAACTTTGGCTTTATCTACCTCGATCCCTTTTTCAGAAATAATATGTCCTAATACAATTCCTTTTCGCACCATGAAATGGCTCTTTTTCCAACTTAGGACAAGATTTATCTCCATACACCGTTTAAGAACTTTTGAAAGATTATGGAGACAATCCTCAAAGGTGGTTCCAAACACAGAAAAATCATCCATAAAAACTTCAAGACATTTGTCCACCATATCCGAAAAAATGGCCAGTATGCACCGTTGAAATGTAGCAGGTGCATTGCAAAGCCCAAATGGCATACGCCGAAAAGCGAAGGTGCCATATGGGCAAGTGAAGGTCGTCTTTTCTTGATCATCCGGAAATACAGGTACTTGATTGTACCCTGAATAACCATCAAGAAAATAGTAGAAACTTTGTCCTGCTAACCGTTCTAGGATTTGATCGATGAAGGGCAATGGAAAATGATCCTTCCTAGTAACGGCATTCAGTTTTCTATAATCTATGCATACTCGCCATCCAGATGATATGCGAGTTGGAAGTAGTTCACCTTCTTCGTTCTCCACCACAGTAATACCAGATTTTTTAGGTACTACTTGAGTGGGACTGACCCATTTACTATCGGATATGGGGTAGATGATTCCAGCATCTAACCACTTTACCACCTCTTTCTTTACTACTTCACGCATGTTTGGGTTCAATCTCCTCTGCATATCTCGATGGGGTTTGGCATTTTCCTCAAAATGAATATGATGCATGCAAATGGAGGGGTCAATTCCTTTTAAATCGGCAATGGACCAACCGATAGCCTCTTTATGTTCCTTCAGAATACCAACCAATTGTGCTTCCTGATTAGGGGTCAAGTCTGATGCAATGATTGCCGGGAGGGTGTCATTGAGTCCTAGAAATACATACTTAAGCGTGGCAGGAAGAGGTTTCAATTCTAACGTAGGTGGTGATTCTAAAGATGGGACTATTGGTGTACTGGCTAATGTGGGCAATGGCTCATACTTGATTGTCCATGGAGGAGTGGTTTTATCATGTGGTGTATCTAACAAGATGTTAACTTCTTTCCTATATTCCTCAAAGTCACACACTCCAGAGTGAGCCAAGCAAGTATCTGAGGGGTCTGGTGCTAGAATTATGGGTGTTGCATCTTCTATAATATCTTCTAGTGTATCTACTTCGAAGCAACTATCCATTGATGGTCCTTGGGAAGCACCAAACACATTCAATCTTAGTTTCTTATTCCCAAACGATACGTCCATGACTCCTGTCCTACAATTAATGCATGCATTTGCCGTAGCTAGGAAGGGTCGTCCTAAGATAATGGGAATTTGTCTGGGGTTGCCACTTAATTCCATATCGAGAACCAGAAAATCAACTGGAAAGTAAAACTCATCTACCTTGACCAAGACATCCTCAAGCATTCCACGTGGTTCCTTAATTGATCTGTCGGCTAACTACAGTGTGACTGATGTGGGTTTCAGTTCTCCAAATCCAAAAAGTTCATACACCGAACTAGGTAAAAGATTCACACTTGCCCCTAAATCCAAAAGAGCTTTTTCAATGTGATAATCTCCTATAACACAGGAAATGATGGGGGCTCCTGGGTCCTTAAGCTTTGGAGGAGTGGCATGCTGGAAGACAGAACTAGCCTGTTCAGTGAGACGTACTTTCTTTGGGATTTGTGATCTAGATTTACGTTTTTGGGTGCACAAATCCTTCAAAAATTTGGCATAAGCAGGGACCTGTTTGATTGCGTCTAGAAGGGGAAGATTAATTTGGACTTGCTTAAATAATTCCAACATCTCATCGAGTTTTCCTCCCTTCTTATCTGCAGGAATAGGGGCTTTCAGGGCATCCGAAAATGGGGCTTTAGGCAAGTAAGATGATTCCGGTGCAGTTGGTTCCTTCTCTATTTTTAGGTCCTCCTTGTTCTTGGGTGATTTGGATTCGGTTAGAGATTTAGGGTCGGTCTCATTGGTTTTACTAGTGTGTTCAATGACCTTCCCACTTCTCAGAGTCATGATTGATTTGGCATGTTCAGAAAAAGCTTCTGGGGTATTAGAACTCTCAATCACAAATTGCCCTCTTGGGTTGCTCTCTGGTTGGCTAGGTAATTTTCCTCCTTCCCTCCTACTGAATGCAGTTGCTAGTTGACCTATTTGGGTCTCTAGCTTAGCAATGGATTGTGTGTGGGAGTTAAGGGTCTGAGTGTTGACTTCTAATCTTTCTAGTGCTTTCAGGACTTTTTCCTCAAAAGCTGAACTGTGACCAGTAGTAGATGGTTGAGGAGCATTTTGAAATTGATGGTATGGTCCATGCCTATATGTTGAGTCTTGATATTGAGGTCGAGGTGTGGCAGGACCAACCACTGGTTGTGGTCTCCAAGAAAAATTTGGATGGTTTCTCCAGCCGGGGTTATAAGTGTTCGAATATGGATCGTTTCCTGGTCTGCGAGCTTGTTGGACTTGCTGAACCTGCTCGTGCACAAACTCAGGAAATTGGGGTGCGGCTGGGCATTCACTAACAAAATGGTTCGGACTTGCACACAATGCACAAACTTCTTGGATTGGATTAGGTGGAATTGAGGATTGTCCAGTGTTTAGAAGACGATCTAATTTTTGGGACAGTTCATCTACCTTTTGATGGATATCTATGGCATTTCCTACTTCATATATTCCACCTCTTTTTGAGTTTAACATGGGTTTATCTCTAATAGAGGCAGACATATGATGTAATGAATTTTCACTTAAAATTTCAAACAGTTGCCATGCCTCATCCTCACTTTTCAGCATAAATGTCCCACCGCATGATGCATCGACCATGTGTCGATGTCTTTCAGAGAGCCCATCATAAAAACATTGGATTAACTGCCACTTGGGTACAGCATGGTGGGGGCATTTTCTAATAAGGTCTTTTAATCTCTCCCATGTTTCATGAAACATTTCTCCATCTAATTGGGAAAAACTAGTTATGGCTTTCCTTATTTGATTAGTTTTTCCTATGGGAAAATATTTCTTGAGAAACTCTCCTTGCAGCTGGTCCCAGGTTGATATAGTCATGGAATCCAAAGTATGTAGCCAGTATTTGGCTTTGTCCTTAAGTGAAAAAGGGAATAATTTCAACCTAAGAGCATCATCGGAGAAGTTGTGAATTTTTACAGTTGAGCATATCTCAAGAAATTCTTCAAGATGTTTATAAGGGTCTTCATTACTAAGTCCATAAAATGAAGGTAACATTTGGATTATACTGGACTTAATTTCATATTGAGTGGCCTCCACAGGGGGTACTTGAATACAAGGAGAGTAGGTATATGTAGAAGGAGTAAAGTACTCCTTCAATTGCTTGGGTGGATCATTCTCCTGATTTCGATCCATCTTTTTATGTCTGTTGGCTCTAAAGGTTCTTTCTATTTCTGGATCAAAAGGTTGGATTTCTGGTCGTAACGATCTACGGCCAAGCATATACCTTACAATTATACTATAGAGCACACACAGAATTTTTTTTTTTTTTTTTTTTAATATATTTTTATAATAAAGTGAGAAAAGAATGAAGAAAATCTAAAGAGAAGAACCTAAGAATCTTAAATCTATGAAAAGAAAGAAATTAATTAATGTTTAGATGTTAATTGCAATCAACTTAAACAATCATAGACTCTCTATCCTAAGGTTAACTTAGATCTAGACAGCTCCTAACTTTCAAGATTGCTTTTGAGCACTCCAAGCTCAAGACTGACTAATTGACTCAGCCAGATAAGCGTAAGATGTGGGAGGTTCCCTGCTCGTTGCTTTCCTTAGACACCAACTAAGTTGGCCAGGTCAGTCAACGGAACCAATTGAAAACCACTTTCTTTAATCACTTGCCTTAGACACTGAGCAATTAACCAATCCGCACTCGGTTCAACTCTAGAGCTTTCTTATCCTATTGAGCTCGAAATTCCTAGGGCTGACGTCTAGTTGATTTTAAATTAAGGTCTAGGTTATGCAAATGCAAGGGAGTGATTTGTGGGCCATGGAAGGATGATCAAATCCCCACCTTATCTGGTTAATTGGTTATTGCCCTTAAGATTAATTATGGAGATGCAATGCAAATAAACAAGGTGTCCAATCAAGTTAGAAATTTTTATATTTGAGGTTACGCTATTTTAGTTAAGTGTTATGAAATGTCAGTGGTTTTTTTTTTTTAATATAATTTTATCTTTTTATTTTTTTTTTAAATTTTTTTTTTTTATTTTGCAAGAAAATAAATTTAAGTGATTAAGTCTAAAAAGCAATAAATTACTGGGCTATGAAAAGTAGCAAATTATTCTAAGCAGCAAAATTCTAAATAGTAAATTAGTTATGCAAGGTAATTCTGTAATTATGCAAATAAGATTATCTAGCTAGAAAGTACTGAAAAAAAAAAAAAATTTAAAACGAGAAATAAAAATTAAAAAAAATTTTTTTTTTTTTTTTAATTCAACCGTCCCAAGATCCCCGGCAACGGCGCCAAAATTTGATGCGTAGTCGTTGATAGCACCAAAAATAACTCTACTTACTACGTAGGTAGGATGAGTCGAGATCGTATCCTCAGGGACCTTGGGCTAAGTTGAGATTGCAAGTTAAAAGAAAGAAGCGTTGTTTTTGATTTAGAAAATAAATTATCGTAAAATTGAGGTAATTAAAAAATAAAGAGCTCGGGAGTTTTGAATTAATTTGCACTAGCAGAGTTGTATCTCTTTTTTAACTAAATAGATGTGATTAATCTTAGGAAAAATACCTGTCTTTTCTCGGCACGCTCCGTACCCGTAGATCACGGCGCGTCTCCGAAAAGTACTAGGTAACCAACTCTTCTTTCCTCGGCACGCCCCGTATCCGTAGATCACGACGCGTCTCCGGAAAGTAAAAGTTGTTCCTAATATTAATCTAACAAGAAAGCATAAATAAAAGCATATGATAGGGAGCAAATAAAGAACTCATGATAATTTAAATAAAAAGCATAATCTTTATTGCATATAAAGAAATACAGGAAAGTTTAGAACAATAAACCATCTCTGTGTCGTTACAAAATTTCTTCTCCACTCCCGAGACTGCTAGCCTAGCTGCTCATGAAGTAATCCCTTTCTATTCCTCTATGCAAGGCTCTAGAAGAATTTCTGGGCTCCCCCCTCTAATGGGAGTACAAAAGCCTTTTTATAGATATTAGGGGGGAGGAGTTTTACATGGTTTTCCGATGTGGGACTAAAAAAAAAAAAAAAAAAAAAAATACAAATCTTTCCACTTGAAATATTTCCAAATAAAAATTTAATTTGCTCGCCACTGTGTCTGCGGTGCGCGCCTACCCGCATCCTGCCCGCGTCCTGCCCGTGTCCGTGCCGCATCCCGCGTCCGTCCCTGCGTCCGCCCCCGCGTGTTCACGCACGTTCACGCGCGCCTGGTTCTTCATTTGAATTCACACGCGCCATCTTTTTTCTTTTGAATTCATATCACGCGCCAAAGGATTCACGCACGCCCAGGAACCAAAAAAATTCACGTGAAACCCTTTTCCCTTTTTTTTTTTTATATATTCCAAAAAGAAACAAAAGTTCCTTCATAATGACATCTATATCCTTTTTGGATTCCTTGCATAGTATCTTCATTTTCTATAATACCGGATGCATCTTTCTTTTATTTTAATTTTATTTTAAGTCCAATTTTCTTCAAACTTGAATCTTTTTGATCTATGAATCGGACTCTTTGTATCGGCAATCACCTTTCCTGTAAAACATAGAAAGAAACATCAAATTCTTAATAAATAAGATAAATTAAATATAATTTCTTAATTTAAAATACTTAAATTAAGTGTTTATCAAAAGCAAAAGATGAAAAAGAAAAGAAATAAATAATACTTTGGCATTATCAACTTGATCATATAAGTGAGACGAGGATTAACAAGTGATATAAAGAAGAGTTCTTTGATTCTTATGATTATGAATCATTAGAAACTTGTGAATCTTGTCTTATAAAAAAAATGACCAAGACTCCATTTAGTGGACATGGAGAGAGGACAAGTGAGTTATTAGGGCTTATACATACTGATGTATGTGGTCCTATAACCACAGAAGCCAGAGGAGGATACTCTTATTTTTTAACATTCATTGATTATTTATCTAGGTTTGGATATGTGTATCTTATGAAACACAAATCCGAGGTCTTTGATAAATTTAAACAGTATCAAAGTATGGTCGAGAAATAAACTGAAAAAAGAATTAAAATCCTTCGATCCGATCGAAGAGGAAAATACTTATCCAATAAATTTTTAGAACATCTTAAAGAAAATAGAATTCTCTTAGAGTGGACCCCTCCTTATATAACACAGCTCAATAGTATAGCAGAAAGGAGGAATCGTATTTTATTAGATATGGTGCGGTTCATTATGTGCCTTACAGACTTGTCTATTTTTTTTAGAGATATGCCCTAGAAATTCCTATCTATATCCTGAATAGAGTACCCTCAAAATCTGTGTCAAGCACTCCACATGAGATATGGAGAGAAAAGAAGCCTAATCTTAAGTGTCTTAAGATATGGGGCTGTCCAGCTAATGTTAAAAGAAACTTTGGACATAAGCTAAGTGTTAGGGCAGATAAATGCTTATTTGTAGGTTGTCCTAAAGAGAGTATAAGATACCTCTTTTACCATCCTACTGAATAAAAGGTATTTGTTAGTAAACATATCACTTTTATGGAAAAAGAGTTTATCCTAGAAAGAGGTAGTGGGAAGAAAATTGAACTTGGAGAAGTTTAAGACCTACAAATAGAAACACAAAATAATCCTCAACCAGAAATATCCATTAATGAGGTACAACCATAAAATACACCACCTCTTTAAAGTTCAGATAGAGTGCAAAATGCACCTTTAAGGTATGGATTCGTTATTGAGAATAATGAAATCCACATTATTGAGAATGATGAATCTTTGATCTATATGGAAGCCGTCATGAGTAGAGACTCAGACAAATGGCTAGAGGCTATGAAATTCAAAATGGACTCTATATATTCCAATCAAGTATGGACTTCAGCTGATGCACCAGAGGGTGTGACCTCTATTGGATACAAATGGGTCTATAAGAAAAAGATTGGAGTAGATGGCCAAGTTGAGACCTATAAAGCCAGATTGGTGGCTTAAGATTTTCGATAGAAACAGGGTATAGATTATGATGAAATATTTTTATCTGTTGTCATTATCAAATCTATACGGATTATGCTTGCAATAGCAGCATACTATGATTATGAAATTTGGCAAATGGATGTGAAGATCGCCTTCCTTAATGGTTATCTTGAGGAAGAGGTTTACATGTCTTAGCCAGAAAAATTTATCTCAAAAGAGAGAACAAATCAGGTATGCAAGCTTTAGAAATCTATTTATGGATTAAAGCAGGCCTTAAGGAGTTGGAACATCCACTTTGATGTAACAGTCAAAATGTTTGGCTTTATCAAAAATATGGATGAACCTTGTGTATACAAGAAGACTAGTGGGAGTGCCATTGTCTTTTTAGTTTTATATGTAGATGACATACTTCTCATTGGGTATGATATCTTAATGTTACAATCGATCAAGACATAGCTATTAAGTAAGTTTTTCATGAAAGATTTGAGTGAAGCATCCTATATACTAGGTATATATAAAGATCTATAGGGATATATCTAAGAGGATATTAGGCTTGTCCCAATCCAGATGCATAGATTTGGTGCTAAAAAGATTTAGCATGGATGGGAGTAAAAGAGGTTACTTATCCATGTGTTAAGGCATACGTCTCTCTAAAATGATGTCTCCTAAAACATCGAAAGAGAGAAATAGAATGAGTTCTATACCCTATGCTTCGGCAGTAGGGTCGATTATGTATGTTATGCTATGTACCAAGCCTGATATTGCCTATGCCTTAGGCATAGTTATTAAATTTCAGGCTGATCTAGGAGAGGATCATTGAAAAGCAGTAAAAAATATTCTTAAATACTTGAGAAGGACTAAAGATATTTTTCTTGTATATGGAGAATCGATCTAAAACTAGAAGGCTATTCTGACTCTAGTTTCTAATCAGACCCTGATGATAGCAAGTTCACTTCAAGAGATGTCTTTACTTTAAATGATGGAGCAATTAGTTAAAAAAGTTCTAAGCAGCAAACTGTAGCTGACTCAACCACTGAGGTCGAGTACATAGTTGCAAGTGAGGTCGCCAAAGAAGCTGTCTGGATGAAGAAGTTCATCACTGAGTTGGATGTTGATCCTGAGATTGAAAATTCAGTACCACTTTATTGTGATAATACTGGAGAGTTGCTAATGCAAGGGATCCAAAATCTCATCATAAATCCAAGCACATTCTAAGGTGCTTCCATCTCGTTCGTGAAATAGTCGAAAGATAAGGTATAGTCATTGAACGAGTAGAAACAAAGAACAACATAGCAGACCCATTCACTAAGACTCTACCATAGCAGCAGCTCGATCGCCACCTTGATTGTATAGGGATAAAATATAAGGGTGATTGGCTTTAGTGCAAGTGAGAGATTGAAAGAAATATGCCTTACAAGCCAATCAAATTTTATATTTTGATAGATTTTCCTTATAATCTTCCAAACTCATGTAATTGACACTTTATTAATAAAAAATATTTTTTATCATATGCTGTATCTTACTTTTGTAATGATTATGATGAACTCTATAAATCAGGACAATGGTTTTAGGATTATGATGAGATCATACCTATGAGACTTAAAATTCTAAAAATTTTGATTTAGAATATTCCTAGTCATCAGAGCATTGAGTAGGGGATCAATGTTCTAGATAGACTAGCACTTCCTATTTATGCTCGATGGAGAGGGTGGCTGATCTCATAAGTCACTTGTGTGAGATACTAATATAAAGATGTGGGTGCTCATTAGAGAATGAGTTCATTGAATTGATCTGACTTAAGAAACGTCTTATGGAATCTACTAACCCGTCAAAAGATATTTTCTTATAGTGGGAGTTGTACATGTAATCCTTTGATCTGAGACTACCATAGAATCTTGTATACATGAATCCATATTTTGATTCATACTCATTCATGACTTAGTTACGTATGAGGTGATCTGGATATAATGGAATATGTATGGAGGTTGTGAGTAGGTCAACATGAAATCAATCACTCCTGGTAAGAAGAGATCGCATCCTATTTGCTCTAATCGATTGATGATTCAGGAAGCCTTTGATCAAAGTAGAATAAAAATTAGAAAGAGTTTCTAATATTTCATTAATCAAATCATCATTAAAGATAAGAAAAATATGAATATGATATTAGATTTGACGTCATTCTATATTCAGAGTTATATTCGGAATGCAGGAGATCGCAGGATCGAATTGCATGATAGCTTTCTACTGAAGGATATTTTTGATATTTTCATCAAAATTTTATATTTTTCAGATAAATATGATACATTGCTAGACATCAATCTTGTCTTGTGAGTTTGATCGAATTAAAGAGTTTAATTCGATTGCCAATTAGAAAGGATTTTAATTGCTGAAATCGGGTTAGCTCAATTGGACCTAGATTGGTTAGATTAAATTCAAATCAAATCAAATCAACTTGTACTCGGATCCACTGCTAGCTAGATGTGAAACCCAATGAGTCACACATAAAGAAAATTGATCAGGGGTCTAATTGGATTAGATCATGTTTGCAAAATAGACATGCTAGCACATATTGCAAATCCTAGCTCCTTGTTTCGAATCGGATTTGAAATTAATTCCAATTTGAGCTAATTAAATCTAAATTAATTCAAATCAATTTTGGATTTGAGTTGGGTCAACCCTTGGCTGCATGCATCAGGGATTTGGCATCATGTTATTAGGTCCCCATGTGTCAAGAATTTTTTTTACACGTGGGATACATTTTCATGCGCAAGACATAAGTTGGTGTCCCATGAGATGGAATGCCCCTTCCTCGATCTTATCCATATGTTCCATGCTGAAAAAAATTCTCAAAGAATCATGATTTCATTTTGAGTGTAGAAGAGTCTTTCTATGGCTAAATCACCTTCTGATTTAATCATGAAAATTGGTTGAAGTTTAAAAACTAGCCAAGTCTATCCATGCACCTAACCTAGAGTCCATGTTGTGAATGACTCTAATCTAATTGTCATGCCACCTTTTAATCTCAAATTTTTTCCACATTATCTCCTAGTTAGCAGCTTCATTTTGGTCCATTGGATGGCCAAGATGCACTAATGAGTGGTGAAGAAAAAAATGTGCCAAAGAAAGTCTCATGATGCATTAAAGAATCATCGAAAAAATGTTTCGAAGAGTCTTTTTGCGTGAAGCATCTTTCAAATTTTTTCTCAATGATTACCATGTGTCAAAAGCTTCTTGATGGGCATGGGATTTTATCTTGGGGCATGAGAAATTTTCAAGGGCATGAGATGGCGCATGGAGAGGGCGCGAGACAAGTCCGAAGGCACCCCATCGCTAACTATTTAAAGGGGTTTGCACCGTGGATTTGTTTCATTTAGAATTTTAAACCTCTCCCTTCTTTCTTACACCCTCTCCCTATTGCCTAATTACTCTCTTTCTTTTCTTATTAGGACAAGTCCAAAAATAGTAAAGACAAGTCCAATTTCAGGACAAGAGCCTAGGAAGAGATATAAGGAAGACAAGGAGAGAAGAAAGGTGGGGATAGGAAAGCTAGGAGGAGAGGAAGAACGTCTTGAGGTTCTGTTGTCCAAAAAAATTCTCAGAGTAAAATTTTTGGAGGAGGAATCATCCTAAGGTGTTGGTGTCCTGATCATAGCCCTGTGTGGATCACCGTTGGTGGGCAAGCACTTGGGCGCCTAGTGGAGGTTCTACCAAAATTTGGATTAAGCATTGTAAATATTCTTCTATAGCTTAAATTTTATTATAAATATATTACATATGATTGTTAATCATCAAGAGAGTATAGATTTAAGGGTTTAATATTTAAAATTTTTTAATTTAAATTTTTAAAATCTATTATGCTTCTGCTGCGCATGTCTATCCTGAAACCCTACACTCTACTATAGAGATTCTGTTGGGTTTCGATGATGCAGTAGAATATAAATTTTAAAAATTTTTATATATATTTAACTATTAAAAATAAAGTTTAACATTTAAACTAGTCTATCAAAACACAAAAATCCTAAGAATCTCTTGATGATTACAATCAAATATCAAAAGCATGCATAACATGAGAAGATCAGAAGTCATATACCATCATGAAGACCATGAATTGGTAATCTTAAAATATCCACGAGACTCCAAAGCAGAAGTCCTCCAATGATGATCCACACAGGACTGATTAGGACCCTTCCCAAACCATCATGGTGCTGCAGCCTTCTTCGCAAGCTTGCTACCGACCATCCTTCGTAAGAACTGGTTGCACCATTGCTTGTATGCCTTCATGACCTCTACTAAGATCTCTTTAAAAATTCTTTCTCAAAAGATCACACCACACATAAATCAAATTTTATGTTCAACACATGAATATTTTGATTTTTTTTAGGACAAGTATCTCATACTTTTCTTTTTCTCCTCTCTTCCTTACTATTTTTCTCTCCCTTTTTCTTTCTATTTTCACTTCAAATTTTTTCTACCTCTTCCTCATCTAATCCCACATCCAAAATAATTTTGGATAATTTTTATGCCATATGGGATGCCCTTTATATAAGAAATTAAGGGGTGCCACATAAAACATCAAGGGGGCGCCAACTCTTGGCATCCCACCTTTCTTACACGCACAAATTAATTTTTTGCATGTAATCCAAGGCTTCAAGGCATGGAATAGGAAGAGATCAACAAGCAGAAGGACTCCTCCTCTACGTAAAAAAATCTGGACACCATCTTATGGTGTGTGGAATTAAGGAAATGCGTAAGAAATTAAGAGTCCTTAACAATTAAGACTCTTTCATAAACTCAACGCATATATGAAAGGGTGTCCAATTAATTTGGCATTCAAACTCCTTGCTAGAGAAGAACTCTTCCTTCTCTTCTGCACCCCATAATCCCAAGAGACATCTCATGTCATAAGGATTTAAGAAATGCATAGAAATAAAGGAAAGAATTAAGAGTCCATTGTGAAATGGACTCTTCCATTTCAACGCCAAAGAATGGGGCATCCCAATATTATTTTGGCATGGAGTTTCTTCCAAGAGAAGGACTCCACATCCTCTTCCATGCCCACAAGTCCCAAGATGCCATCTGATGGCGCACAAAATTAATGGACATGTGGAAGATGTAAGAGAATTAAGATAAGTAAAGGAGAAGGACTCCTCTCCTTAACTTCCAAAATAAATATAATACCAAATTAATTCTTGCATGTGGTTTCAGTGTGGAGGAGTGATAAGTAGTATATTTTTATATTTATTGAAGATATTTTTGATAATTTTTGATGATTAACATCTTCTAAAAAACCTAATTTCATGAATTTATTGAATTTCCTTAAAAAATAAGTAATTTTAGAAAAAAATATGAAATTAGATATATTTATGAAAAATAGGATGTTAATTTAATTAAACAATTTAAGCACCAAAATGAAAAAAAAAATTGAAAAATTTAATACATATTTTTTCCAATTTTTCAGGTAAAAATCAGAGCAAAAATAGAGCCAAAATACCTTAAAAAAATTTAAAAATAGCCTCTGATGCAAGGTGGACCAGTCGCTTGGTCCACAGAAACCAGGGTGCGGTCCAAGAGAATAGTTTCGTAGTCCACAGGCATGGCTCACAGTGAGAGAAGGATTTTGGACATGATCCAATGACTGACATTCATCTCAATCCAGATCCGACGGTCAGCATCCATTGTCGGTTTATAAGAGGGGTTTTTGCGCGATCTAACAGCCAAAAATGCATCCATCATCAGATCCAACAGTCCAGACTTATTGTCGACTTTGAATAGGAGATCAGAAGTACTAATCGATAGCCCAGATCTCATCTGAAGCATGATCGAATGGTTAGAATCGAATCTGATGCTGATAAGGAGAAAAGAGCTGATTTTTGGGCTGATCTGGGCGGTCCAAGCCTGATCCGATGGTCAGAAATATTCTTATGGGTGTAATACGTTTTTTAAGGATTTTAGGACTCCTTTTCCTACCAAAAAATTATGAAAAATTCATCTATAAATAGGAGGTCCGGGAATAAACTTTGGGAGGAGAAAAAATCAGAGAAAAAGTAAAGAAAAAATAGAGAAAAAATTCAAGGAGCTTTAGAGATCAAATATTGGAAGATTATGGAGCTAGAGAGCTTGATGCATGGCTAAATCTCTTCAAATCCAGGAATACGATGAAGCCTGTAAATGAGTTTTTATTTTTTTATTTTTGTATTTAATTTTTATGAAATAAAATTTTATTTTTATTTCATATCTTTTTATTTTTTTCTGAGGTATTGATCCACTCTACACGGCCTATACTTTCTATTGACGTGCCATAATCCCTAGATACGGTACGTACATTGGAGAGATAGATTGTAGTATATGAGATTAAACCTTAGATTTTGTAATTAAATTTAGATAGTTTATACTCCAATAGGATGAGCTGTGATCTACTGATACAGTCCGTATCCCTTAGAGATAAGCTATACTAATATCTTAATCACAAGAATTAATATTGCAACATAAGAAAAAATAAATAAATCTAATTTGCATAGTGGATTCAAAATTTCTAGGTTATTTCTTTGACTTATTTTTTTCATAAATTAATTTACACTTTTAATTTAATTTTTACTATTTTATTTCTATTTAATCATTCTACAAAAAATTCTCTTTTATTTCTTCTAAAAAAAAAAAGATAATCGCCCTAGATCCCCGTGGAAATGATCCCTACTCACCCTTTCTATATAGTTTGAGTTAATTTTTATTCTTGACTACCTACGATAGCGATCAAATTTTGGCACCATTACCGACGATCTAGATATGATTATTTTTAAAAAAAATAGTCTTATTCTTAGTTTCTTATTTTCTTTGCTTTCTAACTTGCTTAGTTTCTTAGTCAAACTTTTTTTTTTCAAAAAAAAAATCTCCATATTGACACCTCATAATCTACTAAGAGAATTAGATACTTAATCATAAAACTTAAAAAGTGAAATAAATCAATTTACTCTGGACTAACTACCAAATCTGGCCATCTTTTCTTCTTGCAATGCATAATTCCATAAAACAGTTAAGGGCACAAACCTTAAACAAGATAAGGTGAGAATTTCATCACCCTTGGCCCACAAACCACCATCCTGCATATTGCATTGATCTAAACTTTAACTTAAAATCAATTAGACGTTGGCCTCTAAGGACTCTCGAGTTCAATAGGATAAGAAATCCAAAGAGTTGGACCAGGTTAGGGTTATTCAGTTTGACTGGTGTCTAGAAAAGTGGTTCAGGAACTACATTATGAAGGAAGATGATTATTTAATTGATTCCGTTCGCTTATCTGGCCAACTCAGTTGGTGTCTAAGGAAAGCAACAGAGGGACCCCCACCAACCTTACACTTACTTGGCCAGTTGAGTGGCTAGTCTTTTACCTGGAGTGCTCAAAGGCGACCTTGGTAGTTAGGAGCTGTGTAGATCTAGGGTTATCCTTAGCTAGGATTGATTGCATAATATGATTACTAACCTACAAACTTTAACCCTAATTTAAACACTCTTCTCTAATGTCTCTAGATTTAGGACTCCTTAGGACTCTCATCTCTAGAACTCTTCTTCTTCTCCTCTTTTTCTCTCATATATTAAAATTAAAAAAAATTAAAAAAATAAAAAAATAAAAAAAAATTACTGGGATAAAATAAAAATTGCCAAACACAATCTAAAACCTACAAGCCTATAAGGTTACTAAAGAAGAAATGGATTCCAATAGACAACCTAGAACTCTGCTGGACCTATATTATTCGATTAGCTCTATTCAACCGTCTAGAATTAGATCCTCAACTAACAATTTTATAATTGGTTCTCAAATAATTAACATGTATCCTACATTCACTAAAATTAAAAATGCATACCTTTATTCAAGAGAGTTTGAAGACACTAGAGTTGCAACTTTGACCAATAGAATTGAAGCCTTAGAATTCGAAAGACATATCCAATTTAACCAAGTGCTAGCACCCATGTGCATTGGATGCGATGCACCAGATCATGTTATGGAGGAGGGTCCTTATTTGATGAACTCAACCCAAATTGAGTTCATACAGGAGAGTGCATTCAATGAAAGCTACATAAATCAACCTTATGCACCAATCTATAACCCAGGGTCGAAAAGTCATCTTAATTTTACATGGTCACAAGATGCAACATTAGGAGCCCATAATTTTTATCAACCCTATCTAAGGCTCAACCAAACACTGAATGATCAACCAGGTTTAGATCCTGAAGAAGGAGTCAATACATTGGAAAAGAGTCTAGATGTCTTAGTGCAATCAACCTCGGACATTAAAAATACTCTCAATAATTTCATGCAAACTACTGACCAGTTATTTAAACAATTGGGCCAATCAACTATAACGGTTAATAAACTAGAAGAGAGTAGATTATCAAGTCAACTAGAGGATGACCTTAGAGCTCAAAATGGTCTAGAACTTGAAGGCCAGTTCAATCAGTTGAGAACATTCAGGTCTGAGGAAATGGAGGAGATATCCGAAGTTGATAATAATGAGGTATCCACACCTAGTGACCATTACACTCAGCTAAACCCAAAATTAATTGTTGAACCCCTCATGACACTAATTGAACCTCTGCTTAAAAAGAAAGAGGAAACAATAGGAGATCCAGAAACACTTCCTCAGCACATCGAGTATATAGATCTAGATCTCTTAAAACCCCGACTAGTACTTAAGTTATACCTAGATTTAATTATAAAGGAAGAATTGTTAGTTATCAGGAGAATGAGTCATATAATGGTCCCAAGTAGGAAATACCTTGAGGAAAAGCCTGAATCATGTAGAGAATTACAGACTCATGTTAAGATTCAGGCAGGAATAGGATAGACACTCTTTTAGCGTCTGGCTGAAGATGTTAAACTTAATCCTTTTTGGGAGGCAATCAAAATTTTTTTTATTTTGTTTTAACTGATCTTCATTCTTTTAGGAATAAAGGACTGCTCTATGTGAAAATGATCTCGACTCACCCTATCTATATAATTTGAGTTGGTTTTTATTCTTGACTGCCTACAATTGCGATCAAATTTTGGTGCCATTGCTGGAGATCTAGATACGATTATTTTTTTAAAAAAAATTAGTCTTATCCTTAGTTTCTTATTTTCTTTGCTTTCTAACTTGCTTAGTTCCTTAGTCAAACTTATTTTCTTTTTAAAAAAAAAAATCTTCATATTGACACCTCATAATCTACTTAGGGAATTAGACATTAGAACTCAAAACAATCAAGGACCACAACAAAGAGCTCAGATCAACCAATGAAATGTAATTCATACTTTAAGGTCTGGAAACCAAGTAGACAATCATGTTGGTATGCCTGAAGATCAAGATGACCCATTGTCTAAATCACCTCATAAGCAAGTAATCGATCAGACTAAGTTTAAGGATCCAGATAAGTCTAAGGAGTCAATAGAGATTAACAAACCACCCAAGCCACTTGAAGAATCTACATCAGGGATTAAGCAATTCAAAACATCACCCACCAATCCAGTAGCTTCTTTTCCAAATTGACTTAGGTCCAACAAATACTCAGCCCATATGGATCAAATCTTAGAGATGTTTAAACAAGTGAAAGTGAATATCCCTCTATTAGACATGATCCAACAAGTTCCCACATATGTCAAATTCCTCAAAGATCTATGCATAAAGAAGAAGACCACCAACATTTTCGAGAAAGCCTTCTGGTGGCCAGTGTGAGCTCATATCTGTCAAGCCACATGCTTGTCAAGTACAAAGATCCAGGGTCTCTGATAATTTCTTGTGTTATTGGAGAAACCATCATTGATAGGGCCTTATTAGACTTAGAGACTAGTGTGAACATCTTACCTTATTCAGTCTATAAAAAATTGGAGATAGGAGAATTAAAGTCTACAGAAATTATATTACAATTGGTAGATCGATCAGTGAGGATCCCCAAAAGAGTTATGGAAGATGTGCTAATCAAAGTCAGCAATTTTATTTATCTTGTGGATTTTATGATCCCCGAGATTGAACCACTGATTAATCCAAAAGGTCACATCCCAGTAATTTTAGGAAGACCATTCTTAGTGACCATCAATGCCCTAATCAATTATCGCAATGGACTCATGAAACTTTCATTTAGAAATATGACCATTGATCTTAATATTTTCAATCTTAAAAACAAAAGAGACCAATTTGTTGATGTAAATCTGATCCAGGATGAGATCTATGAGACCATTGACCTAGGGAAAGAAGATTTTGACTGTAATCTCTAGTCAGATCAAGAATTTAAAATATCTTATGAAATATCTCCATCTAGTGATCAGAGCAACCACCTGTCGAACCACTTGTAAGGATAAATGAACCAATACATAAGCCAGCAACTGAGGAAGCACCTGTCAATAATCTGGTCTGGCTGAAGACTTAAAACTTAGCACTTTGTGGGAGGCAACCCAATTCCTGTTTTTGCTTTTACTTTTTTTTACATTATATTTAGTTTAATCAAGGCTTGCTTCGTATCTTTTGTAGGGATTTGAAGGCAATATTGGCTAAGATGGGGGAAGCACCAATTTTGAAAAGAGCTTTTGGATCTGGTGACATCTCTCTTTTTCTTTCTCCTTTTATGCACCCTTTATTTTTCTTACTCCATTAAGGACAATGTCAATTAAGTTGGAGGGGAGAATAAAAATTTCTAAAATCTTCAAGTAAGTTAGTATTTAGCATTTAAGCACTTGATTATATTTAAGAATCGAGTTAAACCAAGCATTTTTAAAAGAAAATTGATGTACAAATTAGAGAGTTTGTGAGATATTGAGGGATCAAGTATTAAGAAAACTCAATAAATATAGTTTAGAACTTAAACAATTTTTTTTAAGGATTTTTAATTTTTCTACCAGCATCAAAGAAGAGTTTACTTCTTATAGACTTGTGTAGGGTAATTATACATTTCTTCATATTTAAAAGAAAAAAGAAAAGAGTTTTCGAGTACTTCATGCTGAGTAATAGAGCCTCTTTACCTAAGCAAGCATTGAGTTTCGCATCAAAAGGTATGAAGGGCAAAGAAGCTTTATTGTAAAGTTAGTTTTAACTCGTAGCCTATTTGATTCGAGCAAGTAGATCTGAGGGGTATTCTATACCTAATGACCTAAAGCCATCTGGTTTGGGAGTCATTTGCTGAAAACTCACTACATGGGTCAAACAGAAAGCTTAAGGGATTAAGACACTCAATAGCAATACAATATTAAAAAAAAAGAAAAAAAAAGAATAATAAATGAAGGATGGAAGTAACAATATACTTGTCCATATGAGGTTAATGATTTGGAGATAAAGGTAGGAATAATTTAAAAAAAAATAAAAAATATTTAGAATTCTTAGCTTAACTTCCACATTGATTAGTATTAATACTCCAATGACATACCTCACTCATACTCAACCGAACATCAGTGGCCCATTGAAAATTGTTTGGTGAAATTCAAAACTTTACGGTACTTAATTCTAAATTCTTTCTTTACTCGAGGACGAGCAAAGTTCAAGTTGAGGGGTATGATAAGTAGTGTATTTTTATATTTATTGAAGATATTTTTGCTAATTTTTGATGATTAACATATTTTTAAAAAACTAATTTCATGAATTTATTGAATTTTCTTGAAAAATAAGTAATTTTAGCAAAAAATATAAAATTAGATATATTTATGAAAAATAAGATGTTAATTTAACTAAGCAATTTAAGCACCAAAATTAAAAAAAAAATTTAAGAAATTTAATGCATATTTTTTTTAAATTTTTCAGGTGAAAATCAGAGCAAAAATGGAGCCAAAATTCTTTAAAAAAAATCTAAAAATAGCCTCCGGTGCATGGTGGATCGGTCGCTCGGTCCACAGAAACTAGGGTGCGGTCCACAAGAATAGTTTCACGGTCCACAGGCATGGCTCACAGTGAGAGAATGATTCTGGGTGCGATCCAATGGCTGACATTCATCTCGACCCAGATCTGACGGTCAGCATTCATTATCAGTTTACAAGAGAGATTTTTGCATGATCTAATGATCGAAAATGCATCCATCATCAGATCCAAAGGTCCAGATGCGTTGTCGATTTTGAATAGGAGATCAGAAGCACTGATCGATGGTCCAGATCTCATCTGAAGCATGATCAAATGGTCAGATTGAATCTGACACTAATAAGGAGAAAAGAGCTGATTCTTGGGCTGATCTGGGCGGTCCAAGCCTGATCCGACGGCCAGGAATATTCTTATGGGTTTAATATATTTTCTAAGGATTTTAAAACTCCTTTTCCTACCAAAAAATTATAAAAAATTTATCTATAAATAGGAGGTCTAGGAATAAGCTTTGGGAGGAGAAAAAATCAGAGAAAAAGTAAAGAAAAAATAAAGAAAAAATTTAAGAAGCTTTAGGGATCAAATATTGAGAGATTATGGAGCTAGAGAGTTTGATGCATGGCTAAATCCCTTCAAATCTAGGAATACGATGAAGCCTGTAAATGAGTTTTTATTTTTATTTTTTATATTTAATTTTTATGCAATAAAATTCTATGTTTACTTCATATTTTTTTATTTTTTTCTGAGATATTGATTTAGCCTACACGACTTGTACCCTCTATTGCGTGCCGTGATCTCTGGATACGGTACGTGCTTTGGAGAGATAGATCGTAGTATGTGAGATTAAACCTTAGATTTTATAATTAAATTTAGATAGTTTATACTCCAACAGGATGAGCTGTGATCTGCTAATACAGTCCGTATCCCTTAGAGATAAGCTATAGTAATACCTTAATCACAAGAATTAATATTGCAACATAAGAAAAAAAGAAAATAAATCTAATTTGCATAGTAGATTCGAAATTCTTGGGTTATTTCTTTGACTTATTTTCTTTTATAAATTAATTTATACTTTTAATTTAATTCTTGTTATTTTATTTCTATTTAATCCTTCTACAAATAATTCTATTTTATTAAAAAAAAAAAAAATCGCCTTAGATCTCTATGGAAACGATCCCTACTCACCCTATCTATATAGTTTGAGTTGATTTTTATTCTTAACCGCCTATGATAGAGATCAAGGAGGTTTATTCACATGAAACTCTTCCATTTAAACCAGATAAATCAATTAATAAATAGATGGTTCAAACCCAATCACATTAGGTTAAGGCAACAAGCAAAGGATTAGCACAAACATATTTACACTGAACCCAATTGGGAACTTGGGTTAATTCTTGTGCTAGTAATTTAATTAACCCATTAAATTTATAATAAATTTAAATTGATTAGATCAAGATCAAATCTCTATTGTGTGTGACCCAGACTCTCAATGTAACCTTAATCCGATTGGATTTAGCTCAAGAGTCCCAATCAATTAGGACTCTTCCTAATTGATTCTAGAATTAAACTCTTTTAATTCTGGTGAGTCCATAAGTCAAGATTGACATCTAGCAATATGTCATGACTATCCAAAAAATTTAAAATTTGGTAAAATTATCAAAATTTTCTTTTCGTGGTGAGTTACCATGCAATTCAATCCTTCGATCATACAACATCTCGAAAAGACCATGGGTATGGAAATATATCAAACCCAAATATCTATCCATATGTATCTTGATATGATGATGATGACTCGATTGATAAACTAGTAGAAATCAATTCTACTGTTCATCCCTACTTTGGCCAGAGACTCTTAGAGTCATCATCCTATGAGATCATATAGGATATTCTCTCCTTCTATAAGGAGTGACCGATTCCTTATTGACCACTCACAACCCCCATGCATACTTCACCATACCCAGAATATCCCACACACATCTCAAAGTAGTGTGCTAGGGAATAAACCAAAGTAAGGGTCAATGTACACAAGGTACTATGGTGATCTCAGATCAAAGGATCACATGCACCACACCCACTGAAGAGCCATCTGTTGACATGCTATAAGGCTCCACCATATATTCTTTTGCGCAGTCAGTTCAGTGAACTCATTCTCTAATGAGCACCTACATCCTTGTATTAGAGTCACCGCACAAATGGTTATGAGATCAACCACCCTCTCCATCGAGCATACATAGGATGTACCAGTCTTACCGACATCATCAATCTCTAACTTGACAATCCAATGATTGAAAATATTTTAAATTGGAGCTATCAAGATTTTAGGTCTCATTGGTATGATCTCATCATGACCCTAAAATAATTATCCTAATCTATGGGGTTTATCATAATCATAAATAATATGATGCAGCAAATGATAAAATACTATACGTCATAAATAAAAATAACTAATATCATGCAAATGAGTAGAAAGATAATAAAGAAAAGTCCCATCGCATCTCCACACGATTGGTTTATAGGGTACTATTCTTTCAATCTCCCACATGCACTAAAGCCAATCACCTCTGTACCTGATGCCCATGCAATCAGGATAACGATTACACTATTGCTGTGTAAGGCTTGGTGAACTGGTCCATTATAATGCTCTTAATATTAACTCATTTTATGGTCATATCATAAATGAGGTGAAAGTGCCTAGGATGTGCGTGGGTTCCAAGTGAGACCAGACCCAACTCAATGATGAACCCTTCATTAGCCAACTTTCCTAAGCAATCTTTATTAACAGTATTTAACTGAGTCAAATACAGTTTGCTGCTTGGAACTCTTTCACTTCACTGCTTCTCTAGTATTTCTCAAGTACTATGAGAATGCTTGTCACAATTTTCATAAGATCCTATCATGGATCAGCTTGAGATCAATGATTATGCACAGAACATAATTCACAACAGGCTTCGTACATTGAATATATGGGTAAGTAAACTCCTTTACACCCATTCATATTGAACCTTTTCAACATTAAATTCATGTACCTAGACTAGAACAAGCCTAACATCCACTTACATCTATCCCTATAGATGCCAAAAATTAGATGCTTAACCCAAGTCTTTTCCATGAAAGCATTTGTGATAAGCATGTCATTGACCGAGTGCAATATCAGGACTACCTTCCCAATATGCTATATGTCATCCACATACATCTCCAAAAGGTGAGTGGGACTGTCATTTGTCTTCTTGTACTCACACATGATTCATCTATATTTGATAAAGTCAAATATTTTGACTATCTCATAAAAAATAGAGATATCATCTCCTCAATATCTGCCTGAACTCATAAATGTATTTGCCCTCCCACTAGAGACAACTTCTCTAGATAAAGTGTGGCAATAGTAAAAATCTGAATAGACATTCCTGACAGCAACCTACTGGGTCATACCCATAGGTGCTTCAACCATAGTCCATACTTAGTTGATGTTTCGGATATTTATTTTGGATATAATGGTTTCAAGCCATCTGTTAGAGTCTCTACTCATGACTATCTACGAATAGGTCAAAGAAACACCATTTTCAATGATGTATGGTATATCATCATTCTTAATGACAAACCATATTTGAGTGGTATATTACATACTCAGATTGACCTTCGGTGAGGAGGTGTGTTTCATAGTTATGTCTAGCACATATGATCGAGGATCAACTTGTGGATACTCCATAGGTTAGGATAGGGTAGCTCATAGGTCTTGAACTTCTCAAGTTCAATTATCCTCCCACTGTCTCCTTCTTAAAAAAAAAATTTTTCCTAAGAGGTGGCATACCTATTGACAAAACACCTTTGTCTAGTAGGGTGGTAGAAGTAGTATCTCATACTATTCTTTAGGATAACCTATATATTTATACAAAATCTGATCTAGCACAAAACTTATGTACGTCAACTCTTTTCACATAAGTTGGCAATCTGCTTTTTGCCTTTTCCATATCTCATATAGAGTGCTCATTACAGATTTTGACAAAATCTAATTCAAAATATATATAGCAACTTTTAGGATATTTTTCAGAATGAGGCAATAAGATTTGTGAAGTATTTTAGAGAACACATCATATCTCATATGTAGTGTCCATCTCTGAGTCGAGATATTATTAGTCTTCGAACATCCATATATTCAAGACCTAATATCTTGTTTGCCCTGAGATATAAGACCATCACATATTTATTTCTTATTCTCATCAACATGAAGAACTGCATCATTGAGAGATAGAAATATGAGATCATTATTATTAATTCATTACCATAAAATTTATCAGAAGGAGAGTAACATTTACTCTTTACATTAATTTTAAAACTATGCTATAATAGTAAAAGATTTGAAATAATATTTTTAATAAATTTATGCTCATAACAATGATCTACTAGTTTCTAAAATCTTGCTAAAAGGTTAATTAGATTCTTATAGTCTCAACATGAATAGACTATCCATCAGTATCGAAAGGCAAGTAGTCATCTCACTTCAATTTTATTGATCCAGTAACACTTTGCATAAGTAGAACCTATATAAAATATCACATACCCAATATTTTTAAAGCTAAAACACTTAAAGATAATTAATTTGTATCATATACAAATTATTAGCAGATGCAACTTTTGCATCCTACTCCTGCTTCACACTTGCAAGACAACTCTTACAATTTAATTCTAATGTTCATTATTACTGTAATAATAAATTAGATATCCTAGTGAAGATGTTCTTCACCTTCTTGTCCTCAACCATTCCATGATGTTCGGTTTATTTAAAAGTAAAAAATTCTATGCAGTGATAGTAAAGATGCAAATGTGTATATAAGAACATTCAAAGACTACTCATGATGACATGTATAAGTTAGATGAGGATTTTATCTAATTGTGTCTCCTACTATTTTAACAAATTTCATAGCCCTCAAGTATGAAATCGAAAAACCTTATCATAAAATTTTCTAGTGGGATTGAGATCCCAATTCCTCATAAAAAGCCTTGTGGATAGCACAACAAGCTCATATGAGTTCAAAGATAAGTAACTCTTTACTAATTGCATCTCATGCAACTCTCAACATAACTTTTATCTCTAAAATACTTATAGCTTTATGGATAGCACAATAAACTATAGTATTTTAGTTAAGTCATACCCTTCAATCCTATATGGTCATACCTGAATAATACTACCCTTGTGGATAGCACAATAAGGCAGCACTATTAGAATATGCCATAAGTATCACTAAGTCAACATCATACCAATCACTATAGCAAGCCTTATGGATAGCACAACAAATTCACTACAGTTTTTGACACACTCTATTGACCTAGTATGAGTTAAGTACAATTAGCTTCATTATGTATCAAGATAGTATCAAATCAGTCCCCGATAGCAAGCCTTGTGGATAGCACAAACAAGCCTACTATGGTTCTTGACATAATACAGGCTTAGCATGAAGGCAGGCATGGGTAGTATTCTTAACACTTCACTATTATGATTTATATTATTTGAATGAGGGACTTAGGTCTCAAGCACATCCTAAATATATACATACATCATATGCTATGTAAATTCTAATTTGTAACTACCAGCATATAAGAGCATATAAAATAGGAAGACAAATAGTTATAGACTTTTTGAAAAATCATCCGAGACATAGGATGATTAACGGATTAAACCCTAAGTACATCAAGGATTGAACCATCTCATGGTCAATCTTACTGCACCTTTACTCTCTAAGAAGCCTGATAGTCTAGCCTTCATCTCTGTAAAGTCTACCATGAATGCTTAATCTTTATTTAAAAATAGAAAGAAATAATTTTTATCTTTTTTCAAATAATTTTTTTTCTATTATTTTACATCAATATGTAAAAATCTCAATCAACAGTTGAAAATATAAAAAAGAAAGGTTCAGTTGATAATATAATGCATCAGGGACACCCAGCCCCTATTGCAACTCTTATAGATGCATTAATATAATCAACTAGGATTAAAGCATTCATGCATACATCCATCATATGGATGTACCAAAGTCCATAACCAGCTCAACATACATTTTATAACAATTATAAAATATCATAACAAACAACTCATGTTATTTTCATTGCGATATCATTCATACATATGTTAATAAAGATGTTCAAATTTATGGGCATAGGACCCATCTAGGATTTTTTATTTGGATTCAACACTTGACCCAATTTTAATTTTAAGTCAATCATTGGTCATTCATTTGAGTTAGGTTGATCAATTCTTAGATTAACCCTAATCCAATTAGGTTAGCATAGATTCGATCAATCATGACTCAAACCCTAATCAAATTAGGTCAATGATAATTAAACCAACCTAAATTAAACATGAATTCTAATCAAATTATAATCACGAATTTGATTTTATCTATAATCATTATTTCTAATCACATTAGAATAATGAATTAGAATTAAACCAATCCATCGATAAAAGCCCTAATCAATGTCTAATGCATCCTTCCATGACCAAAATTTTTTGGCCCCACACATACCTCAGGCAACAACCAAGATGGTCAACCTACAATGGTGAGTGCCCGATCACATGATGGTCAGCACTTGAATTTTAGGTAAATACATCAAATGCAAAAATCTTAAGTCTTGGCAATGTACATTCGTATGTGTCATTCTAAGATCCCCATGCATCACATGCACTGGATTTCAATTCCATCAAAAAATTAGATCATGGGATCTAATCTAAAACTTGTTTAACAAGTTAAAAAATCATGGAATTCATATATCAAAAATTCGATCATGGATTGATAACACTTTATCATTAACAAAAATATATTATAAACATCAATTAAACATCAACCAAAAAATCTGATTTTGACATAGTTTGAACTGGATCTAATCCATATCATAAAAATAGCATGAAATTTGATTGAATCAATCAAGGGTGGCTCTGATACCATTGTTGGGTTTCGATAACATAGTGGAATATGAATTTCAAAAATTTTTACATGCATTCAACTATTAAAATAAAGTTTAACATTTAAACTAGTCACCAAAACACAAAAGCCCTAGGAACCCCTTGATGATTACAATCAAATATCAAAAGCACGCATAATATGAGAAGATCATAAGTCTTATACCATCATGAAGACCATGAATTGGTAATCTTAATATCTTTATGAGACTCCAAAGCAGAAGCCCTCTAACGGTGATCCACACGGGACTGATCAGGGCCCTTTCCAAACTATCATGGCGCTGCAACCCTCTTCACAAGCTTGCTGCCGATCGTCTTTTGCAAAAATTGGTTGCACTATTACTTGTATGCCTTTATGATCTTCACTAAGATCTCTTTAGAAATCTTTCCTCAAAAGATCACACCACACACAAATTAGATTTTATGTTCAACACATGAACAATCTGATTTTTTTTTTAGGATCAGTATCTCATACTTTCCTTTTTCTCCTCTCTTCCTTACTATTTTTCTCTCCTTTTTCCTTTCTATTTTTACTTCAATTTTTTTCTACCTCTTCCTCATCTAATCCCACATCCAAAACAATTTTTGGATAATTTTTATGCCATATGGGATGCCTCTTATATAAGGAATGAAGGGGCACCACATAAAACATCAAGGGGGCTCCAGCTCTTGGCATCCCACCTTTCTTACATGCATAAATTAATTTTTTGCATGTAATCCAAGACTTCAAGGTGTGGAATAGGAATAGATCAACAAGTAGAAGGACTCCTCCTCTATGTAGAAAAATCTGGATGCCATCTTATGGCGTGTGGAATTAAGGAAAGGCGTGAGAAATTAAGAGTCCTTAACAATTAAGACTCTTCCATAAACTCAATGAATATATGAAAGGGTGTCCAATTAATTTGGTATTCAAACTTCTTGCCAGAGAAGGACTCTTCCTTATCTTCTATGCCCCATAATCTTAAGAGACATCTCATGTCATGAGGATTTAAGAAATGCATAGAAATAAAGGAAAGAATTAAGAGTCCATTGTGAAATGGACTCTTCCATTTCAACACCAAAGAATAGGGCATCCCAATATTATTTTGGCATGGAGTTCCTTCCAAGAGAAGGACTCCACCTCCTCTTCTATGCCCATAAGTCCCAAGGTATGATTAGATGGCGTACAAAATTAAGGGATGTGTGGAAGATGTAAGAGAATTAAGATAAGTAAAGGAGAAGGACTCCTCTCCTTAACTTCCAAAATAAATATAATGCCAAATTAATTCTAGCATGTGGTTTCAGTGTGGAAGAGATTTATTCACATGAAACTCTTTCATGTAAATTAGATAAATCAACTAATAAATAGATGGTTCAAACTCAATCACAATAGGTTAAGGCAACAAGCAAAGGGTTAGCACAAATACATTTGCACTGAACCAAATTGGAAACTTGGGTTAATTCATGTGTTAGCAATTTAATTAACCCATTAAATTTATAATAAATTCAAATTGATTGGATCAAGATCAAATTTTTATTATGTGTGACCCATTGGGTTCCAAATCTAGCTAGCAGTGGATCCAAACTCTTCATATAACCCTAATCCGATTGGATAGGTTAGCTTAAGAGTCCCAATTAACTAGGACTCTTCCTAATTGATTCTAAAATTAAACTCTTTTAATTCTGATGAGTCCACAAGTCAAGATTGATGTCTAGCAATGTGTTATGACTATCCGAAAGATTTGAAATTTAGTAAAAATACCAAAATTACCCTTCTGTGGTGAGTTACCGTGCAATTCCATCCTTCAATCACACAACATACCGAAAAGACCATGGGTGTAGAAATATATCAAACCCAAATACTTATCGATATGTATCTCAATCTAATGATGATGACTCGATTGATGAACTAGTAGAAATTATTTCTATTGTTCATCCCTGCTCTGGCCAAAGACTCTCAGAGTCATCATCCTATGAGATCACATAGGATGTTCTCTCCTCCTATAAGGAGTGATCGATTTCTTATTGACCACTCACAACCTCCATGCATACTTCACTATACCCAGAATATTTCACATACATCTCAAAGTGGTGTGCTAGGGAATAAACCAAAGTAAGGGTCTATGTACATAAGGTATCATGGTGATCTCAGGTCAAAGGATCACATGCACCACTCTCATGAAGAACCATCTGTTGACATGCTGTAAGGCTCCATCAGATGTTCTTTTGCCGGTCAGTTCAGTGAACTCATTTTCTAATGAGCACCTACATCCTTATATTAGTGTCATCACATAAGTGGTTGTGAGATCAACCACCCTCTCCATCTAGCATATATAGGATGTACCAGTCTTATCGGTATCATCAATCTCCGATTCGATGATCCAATGATTGAGAATATTTTAGATTGAGACTATCAAGATTTTAGGTCTCACTGGCATGATCTCATCATAGTCCTAAAATCATTGCCCTAATCTATGGGGTTTATTATAATCATAAATAATATGATGTAGCAAATGATAAAATACTATACCTCATACATAAAAATAACTAATGTCATGCAAATGAGTAGGAAGATAATAAAAAAAAGTTCCATCGCATCCTCATGCGATTGGGTTGTAGGGCACTATTCTTTCATATTCAACTTGGTTAATTATCTTTCTAAAGATTCTTACAAAACAAAAAGAAACTAAAAATATTGCATAAGCTAGATTGTCTCTCAACAAGTGCTAAGTTTAATATCTTCAGCCAGACGCTATGAGGGAGTCCCACCTATAACCAACTTGGGTATGTCCCTTAAGGTTTCAAAGGGATAAGACCAATCAGGAGGCCTTATCATCATAGCCAAAAAATGTTCATGGAATGGTCTACAACGATTAGTTCGGACCAATAGAATGTACTGGACAAGCATGTAATACCAGGGACTAACAATATTTTCATAATTTTTTTGATGACTATGAAGGGATTGTGTTTATTGAACTGAGATTAGGGTTAGTAGTTTAAGAGTTTCTTCAATTATAACCTGATCTACTCTAATCTCTGTCTTGGGTATGACAATTCGGCATCATCTCTTTTCAATCTATAGCATGGCACTTTTTTTAAATTAATACTAAATCTATCTTCATACATCATTTTAACACCATAGAAAGATTTTGGAGACGGTCCTCAAAAGTAGTTGCAAAAATAGAGAAATAAATCATAAAAATCTTAATATTATTATCCTTCATTTCAGAGATATCCCACCCAATAGCTTCTTTATGTACTTTTAGAATACCTATAAGTTGGACTTCCTAATTAGAGATCACTAGAAGGGTATCAGTGGTTGCATCAGGAAGTGGCTTCAGCTCTAGAGCAGGTAGTGATTCTAACAAAAGAGCTATTGGGGGGTTAGGTGATGGCTCATATTTTTCGATCCAAAGTAGGATGGTTTTAGGGTGGGGTGTATCGACTAGATCATTTATTTTTGTGATATACCCATCGACATCAAAATCATCCACCCCAAAGTGAGCTAAAGAGGGATATAAAGAATCCTAGGGGAGAATTATGGGTGTAACTTTCTCTATTATGTTATTCATTTGTGATCCTTGAAAAGTCTCAATTAATTTTATTTCATCAATTTATCCTCCTTTCCCATTACAGGGAATGGATGATTCTAGGACACTTGGGAATGGGACTATAGGTAGGTAAGGTGATGATGGAATTGGATCATCCCACCATTCAAATTTTTCTCTAATATTTCTATCTTAGTCGATTTATTTTTGCTGGTCATTTTGGTTGAGTAGGATTATTCTATGACCAATTCATTCTCGAGAGTTATAATTGATTGTTCAGAAAAAATTATAAGAAAATTAAAATTTCTAGCCACGTATTATCCCTATAGATTACTCTCAAACTAACTAAGCAGCTCTCCTTCCTTCTCCTTACTGATTGTATTTATTGATTGATCGATTTTAATTTCTATTTTGGCTATGGATTGTGTAGAGAAGTGAAGGATCTGATTGGTGCTTTCAATCCTATCTAGTGCTTGTAAAATCTTCTCTTCAAATGATAGACTATAGATAATTGGAGAAGGTTGATATTGTGAATAGGATATGTCGTAATAAGATGCTTCTACAAACGTAGATTGTTGTGTTATCAGGGTAACCACTGGTTATGGTTTTCATGAAAAATTTAATTGAATCCCCCAACTTGGATTGTAGTCATTAAAGAATAGATTATTTTTGGGTTCGTAGGCTATTTGGGTTTGATCCTGATGAACTGCTCATATCTAAACTCAGAAAATTGGTGCGCAGCTAGACTTTCAACTTGTTATGTAGGAAGAAAAGATGTAGAGAGAGTGCATCAATAGCCAATAGATGATCTAATCTATGAGATAGCTCATCCTCTCTATTGTAGAAATCCATATTCCTAGTATCGATCTAATTTATCAGATTGTTCTGATTACTTTAATATGCAATCAAGGGTCCAGATCAGAACAATCCCCTTTTGATTTTTTTTTAAGAAAGAGGATAAGAAGAAGAAGAGAAGATGTGTTGCTCCTAGATTGATTTTGATGATTACAAATCAGATTGAAGGGATTCAAATAATTTTAAAATGAAAAAGTCCTTATGATCTTCAAGGGCAAAATCGTAATTTCACTCAAATCTTGATTTGATAGTATCATTTGGTAGAACAAATGATTTGAAATCTATTGGTGAAAATTTCATTGTGTTTGGACTTATATTTTTGAAGTTATGAAGGTTTGAAGTGCATGAGTCGACTCATGAGTCAACTCATGGCACTGTGAGCTGATTGGCACGCAAAAATTCTCCTTGGCACGCTAGTTTTCTGGCTTGGCACGACCAGTGAGTCGACTCATGAGTCGACCCACAAGGCATGAGTCGACTCATGAGTCGACCCCTGCTAATTTGAGCCAAGAAATTCCAGAAAAGCATTCTCTGGTTTTTGCAACAGAGGTCGACTCATGAGTCGACCCCTGAAGCATGAGTCGACTCATGAGTCGACCCCTGCGACGGGAAATGTCAATAACGACTATTTTTTTGCCCGTTTTAATTGTCATTTATGCTTCCTAAAAATCCTCTAACGGCTCTTTATCTACCTAAATTATTTTCTCTTGCTTCTAATGCTACAAAATGCTTAATTTGATGAAAGAAATTGCAGATTAAATAGCGGATCAAACGTGAAATCAAAAAGAAGAGAAGAAGAAGAAAAAGATGAGAAAGAGAGAAGAATAGAAGAGAGGATCCATAATTTGCAAGAATAAGCCTGAGATCAACGAAATATCCATAGAGAAAAAGAGAGAGGATCCACAATATACCAGAGAGATTGTGAAAGAGAAAAGCTAGATCTTTCAAGGAGAGAATTCTTCACGCCTATCGTTTCAACCTTGATCTAGAGATCGTTCAAAGCTTTCAAGAGATCTTCAATCAACGATCAACCTCTTCTCAAGCATTCGTTCAACCGTTCATTCATCTTGAGAAAATCTGAAAAAGGGGTTTTTCATTTGAGTAAAGCTTTTATTGTTATATTTGCTCATAAAAGGAGCTGTTATTGTATTAATCAGTGCTCTAAATATTCTTACTCTTTGTGAGTTTTTGCTCTTATTTTTGGAGGATTTCCAAAACAAGGAAAGGTTGATCCGAACCTAAAATCGGAGTGTTTTGGGTTTGCTTGTACCCGGGAAACAAGTGATCTAGCTTGGGATAGCTAGTGTCGGAGTTTCCGACGTTTTGTATTCAGGTTGAATACAAAGGATAGTGGATTGAAATTCCCAAGTGGGATCTTGAGGAGTGGATGTAGGTGCAAGGTTAGCACCGAACCACTATAAATCTTTGTGTTTGTGGTGTGCTTTATCGCTTTATCTTATTTCTTTATTATATCCTTGCAATACTGCTTTAGGTAATTAATATTGTTTTAAGCCATTGTTTTGTTCTTCATAAGTTATCTGTTGGGCTTAAAATTTTTAGAAACCCAATTCACCCCCCCTCTTGGGTTGCATAGCTGGGCAACAAGTGGTATCAGAGCCGGTGCTCTAGCCCTTCTTTGATCTAACAATCAAAGAGCCAAAGATCTATGGCAACCCATGTTGGAACTTCTCTAGCCGAGGGGCAATCAACAAACCGACCTCCACTTTTCAATGGGTCTAATTACACCTATTGGAAAGCTCGGATAAAGATTTTCATACAAGCACTCGACTATGATATGTGGAGTATCATAGTGAATGGTCCTCACACACCCACCAAGATTATAGATGGTGAGGAGTCAACCAAACCCGAGAAAGAATGGGATGAGGTTGACAAGAAATTGGCACAATTAAATGCCAAAGCTATGAATGTTCTTTATTGTGCACTAGATGCTAGTGAATTTAATCGCATTTCTACTTGTGCATCTGCTAAAGAAATATGGAATAGGTTAGAAGTCACCCATGAGGGAACAAATCAAGTAAAAGAGTCTAAAATAAACATGCTTGTACATAAATATGAATTGTTCAAAATAGAGCATGATGAGTCCATAACTGCTATGTTTACTCGTTTTACTGATATAATCAATGGTTTAAAGAGTCTTGGCAAATCTTATACTAACAGTGAACTTGTAAGGAAGATTCTCAGGTCACTGCCAAGAACTTGGGAAGCCAAGGTGACTGCCATCCAAGAAGCAAAGGACTTGAACACTCTACCTCTAGAAGAGCTTCTTGGATCCTTGATGACTCGTGAACTTAGCATGAAGCAACATCAAGAGGATGAAATCAAAAAGAAAAGAACCATTGCCCTCAAATCCACAACTTCGCCTGATTATGAAACAGATGACTCTGAAGATGAAGATCAGGATGAAGAGATGGCTCTCATCACCCGAAAATTTAAGAAGTTTCTAAGAAAAAGGAAACAGGGGATGAGAAAGAAATTCACAAAAGGGGATCAAAGCAAAGAAAAGGAAAAAGATCAAACCCCTATATGCTACGAGTGCAAGAAGCCAGGACATTTCAGATCCGAATGTCCATAATTGAAGAAAGGTCCAAAGAAGTTTAAAAAGAAGGCAATGATGGCGACTTGGAGTGCGAGTGATGACTCAAGCTCCGATGAGGAAACCTCAACAGAACAAGCCAACCTGTGCCTGATGGCACATGAAAATGAGGTAACTTCTGAATCCACTAGTGAATTTACTTTTGAAGAATTGCATGAGGCATTCTATGATTCAATTGATGAATTAAAGAAACTAGGGAAGAAAAACAAAGAGCTAAAATTGGAAAATCAGTCCTTAGTGAAACAAGCTGAAAATCTTTCAATTGAAAAATTCACCTTGATTCAAGAAAATCAAAACTTAAAGGATGAAATGAACAAGCTGAAGTCTATAGTAGATAAGTTCACCTTAAGTTCAAACAAACTAAATATGATCCTTGAAAATCAGAAAGCTATATATGATAAGGCTGGACTTGGTTATAAACTCCTGAAGAAACAAAAATTTTTGAAGGATATTTATGTAAATTATTCAAGTAACAAGTCTACAAATATTACTTGTTTTAAATGTGGAAGAATAGGACATAAATCATATACATGTCTTATTAACAAATATGCAAACACAAAGAAAATATGGGTTCCAAAAGGAACCATTCTGACTAACCTGAAAGGACCCAAGAAAGCTTGGGTACCTAAGACAGAAACTTGATCTGTGCTTGCAGGTGTGTCTAGCATCCCAAGAAGGAAACAGGAAATGGTATCTTGACAGTGGATGCTCGAGACACATGACTGGTGATGAATCACAATTCATCACGCTTGATGCTAAGGATGGAGGGATGGTCACCTTTGGAGATAATGGCAAAGGAAAGATCATCGGGATAGGTAACATTGGTATCACTCCCTCCAAATACATTAAGAATATTTTATTAGTTAAAGGTTTAAAGCATAACTTACTTAGCATTAGTCAATTCTGTGATAAAGGGTATAAAGTAAGTTTTGAATCATCTGTTTGCATTGTGACGAGTCCTATTAACGATGGCATTAAATTTATAGGACATAGGCATGGCAATGTTTATATGGTAGACTTGAATGATTTAACTAAATTAGACATGCAATGCCTAGTTTCCTTAAATGCTAAAATAAATGAGACTAGTTGGCTGTGGCATCGTAGACTTGCACATATTAGCATGCATTCTCTTTCAAAATTAATCAAAAAGGATTTAGTTCTCGGTTTGCCAAAATTGAATTTTGAAAAGGATAGAATTTGTGATGCATGCCAATTAGGTAAACAAACTAGAGTATCATTTAAATCCAAAAACACTGTTTCAACTTCTAGACCTTTAGAGCTCTTACATATGGATTTATTTGGACCAACAAGAACCACTAGTCTAGGAGGAAAACGATATGGATTTGTAATAATAGATGATTACTCTCGTTTTACTTGGGTTTTCTTTTTAGCTCACAAAAATGAAACTTTTCAAATTTTCACTAAATTTCATCGAAAAGTCACTAATGAAAAAGGGTTTTCAATTCAAAATATTAGAAGTGATCATGGAACAGAATTTGAAAATCATGACTTTGAAAATTTTTGTGATGAAAATGGAATTGGCCATAACTTCTCTGCTCCTAGGACACCCCAACAGAATGGGGTAGTTGAAAGGAAAAATAGAACCTTAGAAGAAATGGCCCGTACCATGCTTTGTGAAAGCAACCTTCCAAGATATTTTTGGGTGGAAGCTATTAACATAGCATGTTACATTTTAAATCGTGCTTTAATAAGACAATTTTTAAAGAAAACCCCCTATGAACTTTGGAAAGGAAGAAAACCAAATATTGCCTATTTTCATATTTTTGGTTGCCGATGTTTTGTATTAAATAATGGCAAAGAAAAACTTGGTAAATTTGATGCAAAATCAGATGAAGCAATCCTTCTAGGTTACTCCTCCACTAGTAAAGCATTTAGAGTGTTCAACAAAAGAACCTTAGTAGTTGAGGAGTCCATACATGTTGTCTTTGATGAATCTAACGATCTTCCTTTAAGGAAGAATGAGGGTGTTGATGATGCAGATCCACTAATAGAAGGTATGAAGGAGATCACTCTGAAAGATTCAGCAACTCCAGAGGACAAGGATCAAGAAGATGAACAAAATGAGAAAGGTGAAGAAATTCAAGAACAACCTCAAGGTACAAATGACTTACCCAAGGAATGGAGGTATGTTCACAACCACCCTAAGGAATTAATTATCGGTGATCCTATGCATGGGGTAAAAACACGTTCTTCACTTAGAGATGTACTTAATCATTGTGCTTTTGTATCTCAACTTGAACCTAAAACTTTTGAAGAGGCTGAAAATGATCATAACTGGATTAATGCTATGCAAGAGGAACTTAATCAATTTGAAAGAAATAATGTTTGGACCTTAGTAAAAAGACCTAAAGATTATTCAATAATTGGCACAAAATGGGTCTTTAGAAACAAATTAGATGAGCATGAAAATGTAATTAGAAATAAAGCAAGACTGGTTGCTAAGGGATATAATCAAGAAGAAGGAATTGATTTTGATGAAACCTTTGCACCTGTTGCTAGATTAGAAGCTATTAGACTTCTACTTGCATATGCTTGCTTTATGAATTTCAAGTTATTTCAAATGGATGTTAAAAGTGCATTTTTAAATGGATATATTTCTGAAGAAGTATATGTAGAACAACCCCCTGAATTTGAAAATCATGCTTTTCCCAATCATGTCTTTAGATTAAATAAAGCTTTATATGGTCTAAAACAAGCACCTAGAGCATGGTATGAAAGGCTAAGCAAATTTCTACTAAATAATAGTTTCTCAAGAGGCAATGTAGATACAACCCTATTTATTAAAAGAAACCAAAATGATATGCTAATTATACAAATTTATGTTGATGACATAATTTTTGGGTCTACTAATGAATCCCTTTGTCAAGACTTTGCTAAGCTTATGCAGGGAGAGTTCGAGATGAGCATGATGGGAGAACTCACTTTCTTTCTCGGACTCCAAATCAAACAATCAAAAGAGGGAATCTCCATCACCCAAAGCAAGTACACCAAGGAACTACTCAAAAGATTTGGAATGGAGAACTGCAAACCAATTGGCACACCAATGAGTCCCTCAAGTAAGCTTGACAAGGATGATGAAGGTAAAAGCGTAGACTTAAAATACTACAGAGGTATGATTGGCTCATTATTATATCTAACTGCAAGTAGGCCTGATATCATGTTTAGTGTTTGCTTATGTGCAAGATATCAATCTAATCCTAAGGAATCTCATTTGAATGCTGTTAAAAGAATCCTTAGATACTTAAATGGTACACAAACTATAGGGTTATGGTACTCTAAGGACTCACAAATTAATTTATTAGGATATTCAGATGCTGATTTTGCTGGATGTAAATTAGATAGAAAAAGCACAAGTGGAACTTGCCAATTTCTTGGAGTTAATCTAATCTCATGGTTTAGCAAGAAACAAAATTTGGTGGCACTGTCTACGGCTGAGGCCGAATACATTGCAGCCAGAAGTTGTTGTGCTCAAATCTTGTGGATTAAGCAACAACTCGAAGATTTTGGAATCAAACTTAATGAAACACCAATAAAATGTGATAATACAAGTGCCATAAATCTATCTAAAAATCCAATACAACACTCAAGATCTAAACATATTGAAATAAGACATCATTTCATAAGAGAACATGTTCAAAACAAAAATATAATTCTTGAATATGTTTGCACTAAAAATCAATTAGCCGATATCTTTACAAAGGCCCTTAGTGAGGATAGATTCTGTGAAATTAGGAGAAATCTAAGAATTCTAGATCCATTTGTCTAAACTTCTCTTAATTAATATCAAATATTCTTAGAGCTCAATTTCCAACAACTATCCTGGTTCCAAAAGCTCAGATTTATCACTCTAAAAACTTATCATTGAGCAAAATTCCTTCTCCCAAAATTTTGAATTTTTTTGGAATTTATTTGCATTTTTCCTGATTTTCTGAACTTCATGAGTCGACCCCCATGAGTCGACTCAATGGCAAACTTGTAAATCCCACCAACTTCCATCGGGTTCATTGTTTTTAAAACGGGAAACCCTGTTTATGAGACGACTCATCTTCTCGTCGTCTTCCTTCCAAAAGCCGTCCTCTCCAACTCTTTTTGCTCCAAATCCAAGGATCAATTCTGAGGCAATTCTCCCTCCTTCTCTCCACCAAAAATCGCCTCCTTGAAAAGGACTTTTCTGTGCTTTCTCGCAGTGATTGGCGCGGGCGGAACGTGCCCTAGAACTTCACCGTTCATTCAAAATCCACTTCTTTTCTCCACCAAAATTCTTCTTTACTCTTTTGTGATCCCTCCTCCACTGAATTCAAATCTTCTTGTCTGCTATTTTTTGGATATGGCTCCAAAGATGAAACTTCCCCAAAGAAGGAAATCAATCCGAGAGCCTGAGGAAATTGTCCGAAAGAAAAGGCATGCTCAGTCTTCCAGTATTCCCGATCCAGTTTCAGTACCTGCTCAAGGTCTCTCTCAATCCTCCATAAGCCCCAGTGTAAATCCTCTTTCTGATAGAAAAGTAGAAACCGGGAAAAACATAGATTTTCGGTTCTTTGAGAAAGAAGGCTTTACTTTTGCTACCAAGATCAAAAATCAAGGATGAGAACTTTATTGCTCTCTTAAGGAAGTCACCTATGTTGATCTAGTCAGAGAGTTCTACCAGAACCTAAATTATGGAAACGGGTCTGTGACTTCAACTGTAAAGGGGATTGACATCTGTTTGGATTCTAGGATATTGGGAGAAATACTTCAGTTGCCTAGTGAAGGATACTCATATATGGAACTCCCAATTAAAGAAGAAGGGATCAGAATTATCTTAGGAGAAACTTTTTCAGGAAGTTTAAACAAATTGGAAGCAAAGCTATTATCCATTGAGATGAGGGTCCTGCATCAGATTGTAACGAAACTCTTCTTTCCTAGGAGTGGTAGACATGACTTACTATCTGGCAGAGATGTATGTGTCATGTTTCATATCATCACTCAGACCCCCCTAAACCTCCCTGCACTTATGATAGAGGCCATGAGAGAAACTTTGAATAGATCAAAGGCACACTTGCCTTATGGTATGGCCCTTACTAGAGTTTTTAGGAGGTTTGGAGTTAGCTGTGAGGGGGAGACACCTACCAAGCTCTCACATGTGGATACTTTCAACCAACACAGCCTGCACCGAATGGGAATTACAAAGACTGTTGGTGGTTGGATCAAGGGCTCTGAAGAAAGAGCTGAGGAGAGAGCTGAGGAAAGAGCTGAAGACAGAACTGAAGGCAGAGTAGAAGAAGAAGGTCCATCTTCTCCTGTACATGACTTCAGGACAGCTTCACCAGATACCCAGTTCATTCCTGATACTGAGGCTGGCCCTTCTGAGTTTACTAGGATGCCCACACCAGTGTATCAGCCAGAGAGCAGAGCACCTCCATCAGAGTTCAGACTGGCTGACGATCAGATCGAGCATATTTCACAGCGTGTGGCTTCTTTGCTGTCTAGCCAGTGGAGTAGTACTTCTTTTGCACCTGGAGCTACTTCTTCTGATCAGACCATTACTCCCCACATCTCCACTGTATTTCAGATGATTTCAGATCAGTCCGTCAGGATACAGCAGCTTGAGGATACAGTCTGGAGACTTACTGGCAGAGTTCTTGACTTGCAGGGGCAAGTCCTTGCATTGGCCCATCCCTAGCCACAGGAGTCTACTATTGAGGTCACAGACCTCACTGCAGAGGCTGGCAGGCTCAGAGGAGCATTAGTAGGTGGATATGAGCTACTGAGGAAAGAGATCAGAGGATCGAGTGAGCATGCTACCACCCAGTTCACTGCTCTACTTCAATCTGTTTCCAGAGCACTGAACGTACTTGATTCTATCAGACTCATGGTATCAGCCCTAGTATCTCAGCGTTCTCAGCCACCCAGTTCATCTCGTTCTCCTGCTCGTGCCAGCACTTCCACTCGTGGCAGAGGCAGACGGGGTAGAGGACGCACTTCTGATCCATCATCTCCTCACCCTATATCTGATGACTCTGATCATTGACTTATCTAGATCCTAGGAGTTAGTATCTTGTTCTAGGATCTATACCTTGGGGCCATGTATTGACATTTAGCCGGTTGAATTTTATGTATTGAAACAATTATGATATTAATGGAATCATCTTTTACCTATATTTCTACCACTTTGTAATGATTATATTTTGGTTATATTTCAATCTCTGATACATCTGTTGAAATATTATCTTCTCCTTGTTGTTGTTTGCTGTTGATAATTGCTATATTAAGGGGGAGCAAACATCTGTAAAAAAAAAAACTCTAAAGAAGAAGAAATTAAAGAATATTTCAGAAAAAAAAAAGAAAGAGTTAACTATGTTTGATGATGTCAAAAAGGGGGAGAAATTAAACTAAAACAAAAATTAAAATTAGACAAAAAGCAAAACCCTAAATTATGAGAAAAAGGGAGAGAAATTAAACAAAAACAAAGATTAGGAGAAATTAAAACAAATATTGGAGAAATTAAACAAAAATAAATATTGGAGAAATTAAAACAAATATTGAAGAAATTAAACAAATATTGGAGAAATTAGACAAAAACAAGGATTGAAAGATTAAACAAAACTTTGAGAAATTTTGGTATCAAAATTTGGTGTCAGACAGAACTTTAACAAAAAGTCATCCATCAAAAGCAAAATCATGAGTACAATGCAAATAAGTATTTTTTATATAAGCTCTGATATTCAAACTTGCTTTTGAAATTTTACTCACCTTGATACATCAATAAGAAATTTGTTTTACTCTGATACATCCTACAATTTCTTTTAACTTAATCTGATACATGATAACATTTGATCCAATACAGTGTGAAGGTTTCTCTAATATATTATAACATTTGCTCTGATACAGTGTGAAATTTTTTCTGACATTTGCTCTAATACAGTATGAAATTTTCTCTGATACATTATAAAATTTTCTTGCTCTGATACATTATAAAATCTTTTCTGATATCATTGTAAAAATTATTTTTGCTCTGATACATAGAAAAAGTTATTTATCTTCTCTTGCTCTGATATATCTTGAACTCAAAATGATCTAATACCCTTTTCAAATCTTTAAGAAAATGGACAAACTATTTTTGCATTTATATTACATGCCAAAAGAATCATACTCTTTTCAAGCATATACACCTATAATGGATTCTTTTGAAATTAATGCATTAACATAAATATTTTTATTCAAATATTTTGTCATCATCAAAAAGGGGGAGATTGTTGCTCCTAGATTGATTTTGATGATTACAAATCAGATTGAAGGGATTCAAATAATTTTAAAATGAAAAAGTCCTTATGATCTTCAAGGGCAAAATCATAATTTCACTCAAATCTTGATTTGATAGTATCATTTGGTAGAACAAATGATTTGAAATCTATTTGTGAAAATTTCATTGTGTTTGGACTTATATTTTTGAAGTTATGAAGGTTTGAAGTGCATGAGTCGACTCATGAGTCAACTCATGGCACTGTGAGCTGATTGGCACACAAAAATTCTCCTTGGCACGCTAGTTTTCTGGCTTGGCACGACCAGTGAGTCGACTCATGAGTCGACACACAAGGCATGAGTCGACTCATGAGTCGACCCCTGCTAATTTGAGCCAAGAAATTCCAGAAAAGCATTCTCTGGTTTTTGCAACAGAGGTCGACTGACTCATGAGTCGACCCCTGCTAATTTGAGCCAAGAAATTCCAGAAAAGCATTCTCTGGTTTTTGCAACAGAGGTCGACTCATGAGTCGACCCCTGAAGCATGAGTCGACTCATGAGTCGACCCCTGCGACGGGAAATGTCAGCAACGGCTATTTTTTTGCCCGTTTTAATTGCCATTTATGCTTCCTAAAAATCCTCTAACGGCTCTTTATCTGCCTAAATTATTTTCTCTTGCTTCTAATGCTACAAAATGCTTAATTTGATGAAAGAAATTGCAGATTAAATAGCGGATCAAACGTGAAATCAAAAAGAAGAGAAGAAGAAGAAAAAGATGAGAAAGAGAGAAGAATAGAAGAGAGGATCCGTAATTTGCAAGAATAAGCCTGAGATCAACGAAATATCCATAGAGAAAAAGAGAGAGGATCCACAATATACCAGAGAGATTGTGAAAGAGAAAAGCTAGATCTTTCAAGGAGAGAATTCTTCACGCCTATCGTTTCAACCTTGATCTAGAGATCGTTCAAAGCTTTCAAGAGATCTTCAATCAACGATCAACCTCTTCTCAAGCATTCGTTCAACCGTTCATTCATCTTGAGAAAATCTGAAAAAGGGGTTCTTCATTTGAGTAAAGCTTTTATTGTTATATTTGCTCATAAAAGGAGCTGTTATTGTATTAATCTGTACTCTAAATATTCTTACTCTTTGTGAGTTTTTGCTCTTGTTTTTGGAGGATTTCCAAAACAAGGAAAGGTTGATCCGAACCTGAAATCGGAGTGTTTTGGATTTGCTTGTACCCGAAAAACAAGTGATCTAGCTTGGGATAGCTAGTGTCGGAGTTTCCGACGTTTTGTATTCGGGTTGAATACAAAGGATAGTGGATTGAAATTCCCAAGTGGGATCTTGGAGAGTGGATGTAGGTGCAAGGTTAGCACCGAACCACTATAAATCCTTGTGTTTGTGGTGTGCTTTATCGCTTTATCTTATTTCTTTATTATATCCTTGCAATACTGCTTTAGGTAATTAATATTGTTTTAAGCCATTGTTTTGTTCTTCATAAGTTATCTGTTGGGCTTAAAATTTTTAGAAACCCAATTCACCCCCCCTCTTGGGTTGCATAGCTGGGCAACAAGATGGAAAAAGAAAGAAGTTCTAAAGATGAAAATCCTAAGAGAGTTTTAGACCTAGAGACGATAGACGAGAAGGTTATTTTTAATTATTTTTCTTGATTTTTCAAATAAGTGATGCAATCAAGCCAACTCTATCCTAAGGTTATCCTAGATCTAGACAGCTCCCAACTCCCAAAGTCACCTTCAAGCACTTCAAATAAAAGACTAGCCACTCAACTGATCAGTTAAGTATGAGGTTGGTGGGGGTCTCTCCAGTATTTTTCTTAAACACTAACTAAGTTAGCTAGATCAGTGAATAAAACTAATTAATGAACTACCTTCCTTTGGGATGTAATCTTTGAACTACTTTTTTAGACACCAATTAAACTGACCAATATTAATCCAATCCAACTCTTAGGATTCCTTATCCTATTATGCTCAACAGTCCTTAGAGGCCAATGTCTAATTAATTTTAAGTTAGAGGCCAATGTCTAATTAATTTTAAGTTAGAGGCTTAGGTCAATGCAAATAGGATTATGATTTGTGGGCCAAGGAAAGGTGATCAAATCTCTATCTTATCTTATTTAATTAGGTTAAGTGCCCTTAAAGTATTTTATGAAAATATGCAATGCAAAAAGAAAAGGTGTCCAAACATATTAAGTAGCTTTTAAGATTTAATTAGTTTTTTTATATTAGTCAAATATTATGTGGTGTCTTTGTATTCTTTTTATATTATGTTATCTTTAAGCAAGAAGAAATAAGAGGCAAGTTTTAAATTAGGTTAAGTAGGAATAAGAAGATCTAGTGAATCTAACTAAATAAAAAGTAAATAATACTAAAATTAAAAGATAAGTAGGTAATCTACAAATAAAGCAACAAATCAAATCTACTTTTAAGATAATAAATTATTCTAAGCTATGAAAAATAGTAAATCACTAGGAATAATAAGCAGTAATAAATAAAGTAACTACTTAATTATGCAAATAAGATAATCTCATAGTTAAGAATAAAAAGTAACTACATAATCTAAATAAAAGATAAAAAGTCTAATCTACTTAGAAAATAGAAAATCACTAATTATATAAAGCAGTAAATTATTCTATGTTGTAGATGTTGAATGCATGCCCTAGAAGCTAATCTTGGCTGACACATATTATATTACTAGGACATGGTTTTGTACTTAATAGGCACTTATATTACCATTCATATTTTATGTGTCCATGAATCATCTAAGGGATTAACAAGATGATAATATATAATCTCAAAGTATTAAGAATTTGAGACATGTGTCATTGATGGTTAATTCTTAAATTGCTTCTGATCATAGGATCATGGGGATGGTGATTAATCCAGATAGATCAGTGCACGGATCACTTCCTTCAGATAAATGAGTCTCGAGTCTGTGATGTAGTGACACTGGAGCGAGAGTGCAGGTGGTTATTAAAAAATAACTAATACTGAGTGTGATCAATACGAGAAGTTATATAGATGTCTCCTCACTCGTTAGTGACTTTCTCGATGCTGTAGTAGTGTGACTGGTCCTTTAACCTATGATGCTACAGCTACTCTCAATGAGGCTGCTGAAGTTTAACTACACATAAACATTGACTCAATGAGCCCTTGTAGTGGATGTTGGCAACAGTTGATCCATCGTAGGAGTAGGGTGCGCACCTAGATAAAATCTATCGATCCTAGCAGAAGGGAGTAGTTCTATGAGATTTAAGAAGCTGAATCTTTTAGTCTATGGCCATAGTAGTGTGATTAATGAAAAAGAATTTTCATAAGAATCATAGATGGACTCGAGCTAATTGAATCTATCATATGACCAACGATGAGGTTTGATAATTTATCCATGATCTGCCATCTGACTAAGACTCACGATAGAGAGACTGTATCATACATTAACTGTACCTAGAGGTTCATCATCTTTTATTCTACTAGATTGCCACTATATACTGTGAGGTGTCATTGATGGATTGTGAGACCCATAAACATCATCTCGATGATCGATCATCTTTGATGGACAGAGTTGGAATGGTTTCAATCCATTGAAAGGAGTTTTAATGATCTTGCGATAGAAAATACAATATATCTCACTATCGGATAGAACAGAACTTATGGGATCACACATAAAGAGGTTTTTGATCGATCAGATGGTTGAATTATGATTATGAATCATGATAGGATTTAATTATTAATTTAATTAATGATTAATCAAATGCAAAAGTTATGATTAAGTAACTCGCTAAAGAGCTAGTGAGTTATAGGAGGATTAATTAGTAATTGGATTGCTAATTGGCTCAATTTGATTGAGCAATGGGACTTGCATCAAGTCTAATTAGATTTAATTTGACTTGACATAGATTTGATTTGATTAAGCCTAATAAGGTTATGAGATAACCAAATTACATGGGAGAATAATTTCTTGTTTGATTAGAATTTGAATTTGACTTAATTTCTAATTAGACAAGAATTTAACTAAGAAGTTTTTAGCATCATATTTGGACTAGAAATCCTCTTCTAATTAGGTGACATCTAATTCCTAATTGGATTAGGCTTTAATCTAAATAGTTTGGGCTCCTAATTAGATTAGGATTTCAATCTATTTGGGTCTAATCAATTCCTAACACGGTTAGAATTGATTAGAATTTTAATTGATTTGAATCAACCACCTAAAGAGGAGTCCTAAGTGGTTAGGACTCTCCCTCTCCATGCGCCATAAGGAAGCCCCACGCCCACCCATATTTGGATGCCATATATACCCCACGCCCCACTCTTTTTGCGAAACTCCTTTCTCTCCGAGAGATATCTTGGCACAAATAGAAGAAAGTTTGGGCAGCATCATGATGTAAGAGTCCTAGGATCATTGGACTCTAATCTCCTACCCAAAACCAAACTCTCTTCCTTTTTAAACATGGGATAAGAGAGGGGCAATAACAACCTAATGGTGATCAGATTTGGATGCCAAAAGGATGAGGAGGTATGCGTGAAAAAAAAAGGGGATAAGAGAGGCATGGCATGAGGCTTCATGGTGTGAGTTTTGGTTGCATCTATCCCTTCTTTCTTACCAACAACCAAAGGTTGGTTGTTAGGGACTCTTCTCTCTCTTTTTATCCAAGTTTGGATATGGAATTATTCTCTCCTCTTTGTCCAAGAGTTGGACATATGTTCTTACATCTCTAGCATAGAGATTTGGTGCATGAGTTTTAGGCAAAAAAGAGAAGAAAGTGTTCTTCTCATGATCTCTAGCGTAGAGATCATCATCCTCCTATTATCTTCTTCTTCTCAAAGAGTATCTTGAGAGGAAAAAAAAAATTAACTATTAAGATGCGATCTCTACAAGCAAACTAGCATCTCGATGAGATCAAGAAGCTTTTGATCAGATCGAAGTCTCGTGTGGATACCAGTAGAGGCCAGATGCTTGTGCGGTTTCAACGAACCTTTGGAAGACATCCACGATCATTAGTTTGTGGTGTAGATCGACTTACACCAAGGTATGAAGATTAGATCTTCTCTATTTATTTTTGTCTATTTAATTTTTATATCTAAATCCTATATCACTTATGTAGATCTTGTTTATGATTTTAAGATTTGATCTTATACATGCTTGGATTAAATTAGATTTAATCTAAATTTTTAAAATTTTTACTGCGTACTCATTTCAAAATTTTTGCATACATGAAATCATGAAATCCTAGCAATGGTATTAGAGCCATGTCATATGCATGAGATTAGGATTTAGATTTGAAATCTGTAGAGAAAAATTTTAGATCTAAAAGTTTTTGATGTCGTTATGATATAAGGTTACCCTGGTATAACTTGTTATGCTGTATGGTTGTCCTAGAAAGATATTAAAATTTTTAATTAAAAAAAAAATTAGATCTAATTTTTCATCATATATATGATATATATTTTTTTGTTTAGATCAAAAAAGAGTTTCGAGATCTATTTTGATTCATATATATGATATATGAAAGCATGTTTAGGGCTGAAATCAGTTTCTATGACCTGAACTTTATTCATGTATATGATATATGTTTGTTATGTATGATCTAAAAAATTATTTTGAGATCAAAAACATACTTTTCATGCAAAGAATTTAGATCTAAAAATTTAGATTTAAGATCTAAAATTAGTGTTTGTGCATGAGGGATTGGTCATGGGTAGATCAAATTAGGTCATGTAATTGGATTACATCTAGAATTTCTGATTTGATCATAATGGGTCAAAATCAATTTAGCAGTTGATCAAACTAAGTCAAATGTGGATTAGGGTTAGGACAATAAAGCTTAAGATCATACAATTGTTGTTGATCAAATCGATTGACACCCATATGTAGAATCAATTAACTTAAGAACCTAATTCGACTCTATGGCTCGAATCTGATTCACCAAAGCTAACCTATTCGGACCAATTAACCAATTGATGTCTAAGGCAAGCAATTGAAAGGTGGTTATTTAATTGATTCCGTTCGTTGATTTGGCTAATTTATTGATGTCTAAGGAAAGCAACGAAGAGATCCCCATCAATCTTCACTTACTTGGCCAATTTAGAAGATTAAGTCTCAAATATGGTTGCTTGATGGTTTGGTTTAGCCCATGCCAATTAGATCTATCATGTGATTACTGATTAGATGAGATCTAAATTCAAATCTTTCCACAAATATTAAGTCCAATAATCTTCCATCATTATAGATGTGCGGGCGTGCTACCGACGTTGATTGTTCATGGCTGGTCATAGTGGTTCAGTTGCATCAGAAACACGCAACCACTCTATTAGCAAAGAGTTGCTCCGAGGTAAAGATGGGGTTGGGCCCAATAACTATTAGATGAGGAACCCAATGATGGCTTTGTACCTGCTTGTGAATGATGGGTTTGACTTAACTAAGGAGTATGGATAATAACTGTTATGTGAGCCCACATGACTTAGAGATCAAGTCGCTGCAACATACTTAGAAAAGTATCTGGACAAAGAGTTATCCACACATCAGTGTGCGTATTACCAATAACTGTTAGGTGAGGTGCACGACATCGATGGGACCGTAGTACCCACTAAAAATCAGTTGTCGCATTAGGGTTTTCGTTTCTCCACCTGGAGAGTGTGAGAGATCTGATAAAATAGTGGGAGTCCTTTTGCATCTAAAAGTTTTTAGAGTAAATTATAAAATAAGTACAAATATCTAACTAGAATCTTTGCTCTCTACTATTTATTGTGTCAGCTTCCATCTCTCTAGCTCAAATCCTAGATATCAACCATTTAACCAAAATTAATTACATAGATTTGCTCACAAATTTAAGAATCATTCTTAATTTTAAAAATTAAGCAATATTCTCTATCAGGTTATTCTAATGTTAACAGCTAGTCCAACCCAAAGTCAATGAGCTATACTTGATGAGTGGATGGACTATGACAATAAAGATAGATGCTATATGTTGAAGTTCATGTTAGATGAACTCCAACGAATGCATGAGCATATGTTCACTGCCAACAATATATTGATTCATCTACAAGTGTTGTGAGGTGATCAGAGTTACACAACGCATAAGATGTGGGATGGACAGTCAGTCTATGATCATTATTTGATAATGGTCAAAGATGTTAAGGAGCTTAAAAGGCTCGACATGACCATGCATAAGAAATTGCTTGTGGATTTGATCCTACAATCCCTTTTTAATTTATATGGATAGTTTATGGTAAACTACCATATGAATGAACCTCTTGGCATCTCATCTGAATTGATCAAAATATTGGTAACTAAGGAACCTTGAAAAGTTCAGAGATATATAGCTAGAGAGCCTAAAGAAATAAGGACACACCTTGAGTAGGCTTGTCAAAATTACTCAATACTATCCTTATGATTTTCTCTTCTCCTAGTTGAGTTTAGACTTTAGTATTTTTATGCACTTTAGTATAGAGTCTATGGAAAAGTAGAGGGCTAAAGAAGTAATCTTTATAATTGGCAATAGGGCAAGAGTTACTACTGTGGCCATGGATATTTATCCTTTGTGATTATCGTTTGGATTTAGTTCTTAGAGACAATCTCTATCATTTGCATAGCAATGAATCTGTAAACCTAATTGAGCAAGTAGTGAATGCCATTGGATCTAAGAGATCTAGAGTTGAGATAAAACTTAAGTATATGTAGAACCTTAGGCTAGATTATATAGGAGAAGAAATGATTAACAGACTGAAGAAATATGAACTTTTGGGCTCATTGACTATTGGGTCATATCTAGTTTATGCATCATCTCTTTGAGAAAAATGACCAAGCTACTCTTGTGGGATAAGAAGAAAAAGACCACTAAGATACTTATCTTGATACATATTTGATTTGTGTAGCCCATTTGATATGCTAACAAAGGGAGTTGTCTCTACTTCATTATCTTCATTGATGATCAGTCAAGGTAAGGGTAAGTATATGAGATGCAAAGCTGAAATTTTTGAAAGGTTCAAAAAATTTAGATATAAAGTAGAGAAGCAAATCAAAAAATTTCTAAAGATACTTCGATCAGATCGAGGATGCAATACCAAAGAAAGAAATTTCTTGGTTATCTCATAAAATGGCATAGTTTCATATTGGACCTCTCTTGGTACATCTTAGCTCAATGAGATAATTAAGAAGAGTTATGGGTCTGTATGAGATGTGGACCGATCCATGATGGACTTCACTGATTATTTTTATTTTTTTAGAGACATGCTTTATTTCTATGAAATTAGGTTCTCTCTAAATTTATTCCTACCACACCGTATGAGATGGTATGGTGAGAACTGAATCTTGGTTATTTCAAGATTTAAGGATGTCTAGCCTGTGTTAAGGACAGCAGGTGGATATATTAGAGGATAGGTCTATAAAGCTCATTTCAAAGAATATCCTAAAAGAGTTTGGGATACTACATTTCTTCTGAAAGGATTACAATGTGATTGTGACCCGATATGCTATCTTCATGAAAAATTATTTATCTAAGATGAAGCAGTGGGAGGAAAGTTAAGCTTGAAGAGAGTGTCTGTGAAGAGCGACGAGTCTTAGGATCTAAAGAATCTATTCATGATAAGCCAGTATATGTATGTTCCTCCTCTACCTCGTAGATACAGTAGGATCTCCCATCCTCTCAAAAGATACTTGGATATGCTTAACAGAGGATGTAAAGAAAAATTATTTCTCAATGAGAGAGAGGGAACATAGAGATGATCCCAAAATCTACAATGAGACAATGTCAGACATTGACTCCAAGAAAGAGATATGAAATAGCTTTCCTAATTGGATACTTTTTGAAGATTTTCATATGGAGTAGCTTATGGTTTCACTTCTCATGATAAGAGATCACTAAGTCTGTGATAATCTTAAAGTTGGAATATTTATTTTGATAATATGATCAAATTGTTTGATCAGAAATGAAGATTTATGTGTTTCCAAAAGGGTCAATGAGAGTGTCCAATACTGACGTCGGTTAAAATATGGTTATATATTGAATTCTCCATGAAAGACCTAAAGCAAGCATCATATATTCTGATAATATAAAGATCTATAGAGATAGATGTAATTGGATGCTTGTGTTTTCACAAATAAAGTATAGAGAGTAGATGTTGAAAGGGTTCAGCATAGAAATCTCGGAGAGGGGTCTACTACCCTTTTGGATATAGATGTATACCATGTAATGTATTTAATCTGATATAGTTAATATTGTGAATGTCACGAGTAGATATCAGTTGTATCCAGACTGAGAGCATTGGATTGCTATGAAAACATCCTTAAGCACTTGAGAAGAACTAACGATTTATTCTTAATTTTTGGAGAAGGATGAAAGCTAGGAGTGGGAGGATACACCAATTCAGATGTTATGTCTGATATTAATGGTAGAATATCTATATCTTGGGGTGTGTTCCTACGTAATCATGTCGATATCTTGGGGTGTGTTCCTATGCTTATCAGATATCCAAGCACATAGAGCAGCATAATATGCGACTACCTCAAGTAGAAATACATAGAGGTGCAAAGAGCAAACTCTACATGGGATGTGGTTAACCCACTGGTAAGTCACTTAGCCAATGGAAGACTAAAGCCTGTCTTGAGAAGATGGAGCTTGGTATATAGCAGATTGGATTTAGTGCAAGTGGGAGATTGTTGGATATATGTCTTAGAAGCTAATTTTGGTTGACACATATTATATTACTAGGACATGGTTTTGTACTTAATGGGCACTTATATTACCATTCATATTTTATATATCCATGAATCATTCAAGGGATTAACAAGATGATGACATATATTCTCAAAGAGTTGAGAATTTGAGACATATATCATTAATGGTTAATTCCTAAATTACTCCTGATCATAGGATCATCGTGGAGATGGTGATTGATCCAAATAGACCAGTGCACAGATTGCTTCTTTCGGACGGATGAGTCTCAAGTCTGTGGTATAGTGACACTGGAGCGAGAGTGTAGGTGGTTATTAGAGACAACTAGCACTGAGCATGATCAATATAAAAAATCACATAGATGTCTACTCACTCATTAGTGACTTTCTCGATGCTGTAGTACTGTGACTGATTTTTTGACCTGTGGTGCTACAGCTGCTCGCAGTGAAGCTGTTGGAGTTTGACTACACATAAATATTAACTCAATGAGTTCTTGTAGTGGATGTTAGCGATAGTTGGTCCACTGTAGGAGTAGGGTGTGCACCTAGATAGAATCTATCAATCCTAGTAGAAGGGAGCAGTCCTATAAAATTTAAGAAGCTGAGTCTTAGTCTATGGCCATAGCAGTATGATTAATGAAAAAAAATTTTCATAAGAATCACATATGGACTCGAGCTAATTGAATCTATCATATGATCGATGATGAGGTTTGATAATTTATCCATGATTTGCCATCTGATTGGGACTCACGATAGAGAGATTGTATCATACGTTAACTGCACCTACAAGTTCATCATCTTTTATTCTGTTGAATTGTCACTATATACTGCTAGGTATCACTCATGGATTGTAGGACCCATAAGCATCATCTCGATGATCGATGATCTTTGATGGGCAGAGTTGGAATGGTTCCAACCCATTGAAAGGAGTTTTAATGATCTTGTGATAGGAAATGCAATATATCTCACTACCAAACAGAACAAAACCTATGGGGTCATACATAAAGAGGCTTTTAATTGATCAGATGGTTGAATTATGATTATGAATCATGATAAGATTTAATTATCAATTTAATTGATGATTAATCAAATATAAAAATTATAATTAAGTAACTCACTAAAGAGTTAGTGAGTTATAAGAGGATTAATTAGCAATTGGATTGCTAATTAACTCAATTTGTTGAGCAATGAGGCTTGCATCAAGTCTAATTAGATTTAATTTGACTTGACATGGGTTCGATTTGATCAAGCCTAACAAGGTTATGAGATAACCAAATTGCATGGAAAAATAATTTCTTATTTGATTAGAATTTGGATTTGACTTAATTTCTAATTAGACAAGGATTTAACTAAGAAGTTTTTGGCTTCATATTTGGACTAGGAATCCTCCTCTAATTAGGTGATATCTAATTTCTAATTGGATTAGGTTTTAATCTAAACAGTTTGGGCTCCTAATCAGATTAGGATTTCAATATATTTGGGTCTAATTAATTCTGAATATGATTAGAATTGATTAGAATTTTAATTGCTTTGAATCAGTCACCTAAAGAGGAGTCCTAAGTGGTTAGGACTCTCCCTCTCTATGTGCCATAAGGAAGCCCCACGCCCACTCATATTTGGATGCCATATATACCCCACGCCCCACTCTTTTTGCATGTAAGAATCCATGGGAAACTCTTTTCTCTCCGTGAGATATCTTGGTGCAAATAGAAGAAAGTATGGGTGGTATCATGATGTAAGAGTCCTAGGATCATTGGACTCTTATCTCCTACCTAAAACCAAACTCTTTTCCTATTTAAATATGGGATAAGAGAGGGGTGGTAACAACCTGATGGTGATTAGCTTTGGATGCCAAAAAGATGAGGAGGCATGGGTGAAGAAAAAAGGGGATAAGAGAGGCACGGCATGAGGCTTCATGGCATGAGTTTTGGTTGCATCTATCCCTTCTTTCTTACCATAATTGAAAAGATATATAAGATAGAAATTTTAAAAAGAGTAAATAGAAGGTAATTAAAAAATTAAAGTAAATTAATTAACAATAAAAAGCAAATTATCAATCAGCAAAATAAAGTATAAAAAATAAGAGTGCAAAAGAAAAAAATAATCAACTAAAAAAATAAAGTAGTAAATATACTTTTTTTTTATTTTTTTTATTCTTTCTCAAGACAATCGTGCCAAGCTCTTCGGTAACGGTGCCAAAATTTAATGGGAGTCATAGCTACCAAAATTAATCCTACTTACTACTATATAGATTGGGTGAGTCGGGATCATATCTATGGGATCTTAGGTCGATTATTTCAAAAATACAAATGAAAGAAATAGTAGATTTTAAGAAACTAAAAATAAAATATGGAGATTGTAATAAAAATATTTTTTATTGATCAAATAAAGAAGTATACGTAATAGAAGAGAAATAAAAGTTTGATACAAGACAACTAAACCAAGTTAAACTTTTCACTGTGTCCGATGGTGGATGCGTTTCCTTGAATCCTTCATCTTCTTCTATATAGACAGTGGTAGGATGGCTGGAAGGCTTGATCTAGAAATTTTATAAAAGAAAGATAGATGGAAGAAGGTATGGGGATATGGAAAGGATAGCGGTACTACGATTAGGATCTCTCCTAGATTTGATGGAAGGCGTGCTAGGGTTAGGACCTCCCCTAGACTTCTTGGGATGTCGAGAATGGATCTATGAAGGAATATGGTATCGTGCTTGGGTTAGTACCTCCCCTAGACTTATGGAGAAGAGAGAAAAAGAGATGGGGGCAGCAACTTGGAGAGAAACTTAGGCGTTGGCTTGATGGGAAGAGAGAAAAGGAAGAGCTTTGATAGAGGAGAGAAGGGGGAAGAGAGAGGAAAGAAGATGTAAAACCCCAAAAGGGGGCTGATGTCTCTTTGGAAGAGAAGGGGGTGTGTATTTATAGAGTGGAGGCTAGGGTTTTAGGTGTTGAAGACTTTAGGGTTTCATGAGAAGAGAGGTAGGAGCATGAATAAGGACTTTTAGATCTTCATATTGCTTCTTCTCCGTTGATCAATAAGTCACATTCACATTAGATCTTCATGAAGAATGATCTTTTAATCTGAGCCCTTAATATTTAAGTCATGTTCACACTTGAATAGGAGCTGATTTTCTGGTTCACTCAATTCTAATCTGATTTGAGTCCAATTTGAATTGATTTGAATCCAAACTTTTAATTACTTATAAAATAGACTAGAGAGCATCAAATTTTAATAAAATAATATCAATTATCATAATATTTAATATCTCTAGTGACTTAAATTAAGTGTTCATCACCTAACACCAACAAGAAGGAACCCATGCCTAAGAGGAGACCTTCTCCAATTTTTCTCATGCCCAGAAAGAAGACCACCGCCTCCTTATTTTCCTCACACCCCCTTGAGATATCTCATGGTGAAAATCTGATTTTCATCACTCAAAATAAGAGGCTTTTTGGTGTCAAGGGAAGTTTAATTGGATGAGATCATATCTCATCTTAATAATGAATTAAATCAAAATCAAGTTTAAGCCTTTCCTTATCTTTATCCATACTATTTGGGTGTTGAGAAAGGAGTGCACCATCTACCTTTTGCATGAAAAAACCTCACGCAAAAAATAAAAACCACGTGAGAAGGGTTGGCATGGACATAGGGTGGCGCAAGAGATAAGGGAGAGAGTCCTAGTACAACAGGACTCTCGTATGTTACTTAAATTAGATCCCAATCAAATCAAATTTGGTTGGACCCAAAGATGAGCGATTCTAATCTAATTAGAAACTTAATTTTACTTAACTAAATTCTAATTCAATTAAAAATTAACTGAACTTAAGTCCTGATCAAATCAGAAACTAATCTCTCTTAGCATTTAGGTTATCTAATAACCTAATCGATTCAAACTTAATCGAATTCAATTCAATTAGACTTGATCCAAATCTTATTGCTCAATCAAATTGAGCTAATTAATAATTTATTTATTAATTAATTATTCTATAATTTACTAATCCTGAGCAAATTATTAATTACAACCTTTACATAAAGTTAATTATCAATCATATTAATGATTATACCCTTCAATGATTCACAATCATAGATCAGCCATCAGATCAGACTGAAACTTCTATTGTGTGTGACCCTATAGGTTCGAACACTATGTTGGTAGCACAAAAATAAATTTTTATACTAATCGAAGTGACCATCTAGCAATGATATCCGATGTCCGGATAGTGTTGAATAGTTGTAAAGCAACATTCAAGAACCTGGGATATGGTTACTGCATAATTCATTCCTTTAATCCTCAATGCTAAGGATGACTTTAGAGTTAAATTGCCAACTCTTAATCAGTTCACATACATTGTGTTTCAACCTCATAAATCCTGTGACTCCTCATAACGATTATCCTGATCAAGAGTTTGCTCAATTCAAACACAGTGATGCATTAACTCTTATAATTCGAAAAGATCGATCCCATCTTGACTCACACATTGACTTCACAAGTATTTGACTATACCCAATAGCCTTCGATCATTGTATTAGAAATATAGGTAGTTTAGCACTAAAGTACAGTGAGTTGCTTGCATATCACCATGGTGATCTTAGGTCTGAGGGACACTTATATCCATATCCTTCATGAGCTACTCTTAACAGTAGAGTGCTCCATAGTTTGGTCATGTTTAATGAAATGTACTTCCTACATTTCACCTGTATGCTATACTAGTGTCTCCACACTCTTTGATTATGAAGACAACCAACCTATAGGGCACACAATGATCTACACTTGATAAATATTATCGTCCTAATTAATAACATATTATCTGGTCATGAACGAGTTTAAGAACTATGCGATAAATCCTCTTTTATCGATAGAAAGCAATTCTAAGGACTTTATCATAATACAAGAGTTTAAATAAGAAAGATATAAAATTTATGAGAAAAAATATCAAATAACTTTTATTAATTTATAATTCATATATAAATTATAAGTAGCACAATCAGCTACAACTTAGATGATTGGCTTTAGAATATATTTTTCAATAACTCTCACTTAGACTAAAGCCAATCAAAACAGTAGCAAATATCCATCTTTCATTGGTGTTCATTGAACTCTTTAATTTCGAGGGCTTTAGTAAATGAGTCGGCCAAGTTCTCTTTTTCGTTGATCTTCTGAAGCTTGATGTCACCTCGATCTACGATCTCTCATACAAGGTGATAGCGATGCAGAATGTGCTTAGTCCTATGATGTAACTTCAATTTTTTAGCTTGAGCTATGCTCTAGTGCTATCACAATATTGAAAGATAGGACGATCGATGGAGAATGTCACTCCAAGCTTGCTGATGAACTTCTGTAACCAAACAACTTCTTTGGCAACATCAGATGTCACGATGTACTCTGCCTCACAAACAGAGTTGGCTACAGTGTGTTGCTTGAAACTTTTTCAGTAAATCGCTCCTCTATTTAGGATAAAAACTTAACTTGACACACTTTTACTATCATCTCGATCTAACAAAAAACTGAAATTAGTGCATTCCATAAGTTTTAAGTCAGATTCTCCATAAATGAGCTATTGGTTCTTAGTATTTCTGAAATACTTAAGGATGATTTTTATAATCTTTCAATGATTTTCATCAGGATCAGACTGATACCTATTCGCTACCCCTAGTGAGTAGACAACATCCGACCTCGTACATGTCATCGCATATATAATAGATTCCACTGCCAAAGCATATAAAATTTTACTCATATGCTCTCTCTCTTAAGGAGTTGTCAGACAATCCTTCTGAGAGAGAGTAATGTCTTGGCCTATTGGAAGACAACTATTTTTGGAATTCTCCATGCTGAGCTATTTCAGCATGGTATCTATGTACGTGGATTGGGACAAATCAAGCAACTTTTTAGATCTATCTCTATAGATGTTCTTTCCTAAGATGTAGGATGCTTCTCTCAAATCCTTCATGGAGAACTGAGACGACAGCCATAGCTTTACATTTTGTAAAGTTAAGATGTGATTCCCAATTAAGAGAATGTCATCCACATAGAGTACAAAAAAATCACTACAGAACCATTAGCCCATTTGTATGTATCGAGTTCTTTTTCATTCTTAACGAAGCCATACATTTTGATCATCTTATCAAAACATATGTTTTAATTTTGAGAAGCTTGCTTCAATCCATAAATGGATCTTTGAAGCTTGCACACCTTAGACTCATTTATGGATGTGAACCTTCAGGCTATATCATATATACCTTTTCATCTAGCTTTCTATTTAGGAAAGTTGTCTTGACATCCATTTGCTAGATTTTATAATCTAGGTATGCCACTATCACAAGCATAATCTGAATGAATTTGAGCATTACCACAGAAAAAGATGCCTCATCATAGTCAATACCATAATATTGACGATATCTCTTGGCAACCAAATGGGCTTTATAGCTCTCCATCTTTCCGTCTATGCCTCCTTTTCTTTTGAAAATTCATTGGCATCTAATAGATTTTATCCCTTCAGGTGGATCAATGAGTATCTATACATCATTAATCTTCATAGATTTCATTTCAAATTTCACGGTTTCAAGCCACTTATCAGAGTCAAATCTTTGGATGGCATCCATATAGATGATCGGATCCTCATTATTCTTATATAGTTCAACTAGACCACCATCCCAAACTAAGAAATCATAGTATTTATTTGGTTGATGTGGTACTCTATCGAATCTCCTCAAAGATGCCTCTACAATGGGCTTCGAATTTGATCTAATCAAATCTAATTCTATAGGTTCACTTGTTTGTATTGGTTCTTCTACTTGTTGACTTTAGTGGCATTAGTTCCTTTGTTAAGGAACTCCTTTTCTAAAAAGACTGCCTTAAGAGCCACGAACACCTTTTGTTCGTTAGGAAGGTAGAAGTAACACTTATCGGACCGGAGCCCAAGCTTATCGATCTTTAAATATTTGATATGAGCCGGACAACCCTAAACCCTAAGATGAGAGTGTTGCCTTACACCCACTCTATATCTCATATGATGTTTTGGTGATCGATTTGCTCAAAACATTATTCAGAATATAGCAAGCAGTCTCAAGAGCATAATCTCAAAAAGAGATTGGCAGACTTGCAAACCCCATCAAGGATCGAACCATAACTAATAAAGTTTGATTTCTCATTTCTGACACTCCAGTTTGTCGTGGTGTCCCAGGAGGTATCCATTGTGAGAAAATTTCATTCTCTTTTAGATATGTTGGGTATAAAATACCCTCGACCGAAGTTCTTGATGGGATCGACCCTCGCAAGTCTCTTCCAACTTTCGACTACTGTTGGTGAACTCCTGTCGCTCCGCCTGGACTCCTATGGGAGCCGGGCTTCGTCACCAACTTCGACTGCTGGTAAGCTCTGTCCATACTCCTACGGGAGCCGGACTTCGCACCTAACTTCTAGTGCAAGAAAGACTCCGCCCGGACTCCTACGGGAGCCGGGCTCCGTCACCAACTTTGACTGCTGGTAAGCTCCGTCCGTACTCCTACAGGAGCCGGACTTCGCACCTGACTTCTACTGCAAGGAAGACTCCACCCGGACTCCTACGGGAGCTGGGCTCCGTCACCAACTTCAACTGCTGGTAAGCCTTGTCCGATCTTCGCCTTTGATTTCAATTACAGGAAGGCTCCGCCCGGACTCCTATGGGAGCCGGGCTCCGTCCACAACTTCTACTGCAAGGAAGACTCTACCCGGACTCCTACGGGAGCCGGGCTCCATCACCAACTTCAACCGCTGGTAAGCCTTGTCTGGACTCCTACGGGAGCCGAACTTCGCCTTTGATTTCAATTACAGGAAGGCTCCGCCCGGACTCCTACGGGAGCCGGGCTCCGTCCATAACTTCTACTGCAAGGAAGACTCCGCCCGGACTCCTACAGGAGCCGGGCTCCGTCACCAACTTCAACTACTGGTAAGCTCCGTCCGGACTCCTACGGGAGCCGAACTTCGCATCTAACTTCTACTGCAAGAAAGACTCCGCCCGGACTCCTATGGGAGCCGGGCTCCGTCACCAACTTCGACTACTGGTAAGCTCCGTCTGTACTTATACGGGAGCCAGACTTCGCATCTGACTTCTACTGCAAGGAAGACTCCGCCCGGACTCCTACGGGAGCCGGGCTCCGTCACCAACTTCAACTACTGGTAAGCTCCGTCCGGACTCCTACGGAAGCCGGACTTCGCACCTGACTTCTACTGCAAAGAAGGCTCCACCCGGGCTCCTACGGGAGCTGGGCTCCATCCACAACTTCTACTGCAAGGTAGACTCCGCCCGGACCCCTACGGGAGCCGGGCTCCATCCTCAACTTCAACTGCTGGTAAGCCTTGTCCGGACTCCTACAGGAGTCGGACTTCGCCTTTGATTTGAATTGCAGGAAGACTCCGCCCGGACTCCTATGGGAGCCGGACTCCACCTACGACCCCAACTGTAAGTAGACTTCATCCGGACTTCTATGAGAGTCAGACTCCGTCTTCTATTTTGACTACGGGAAGACCTCGCCCAAACTCCTACGGGCACCGGACCTCGCTACCGACTCCAACCGAACTTCGGCCGACAAGTCTGGACCCCCTGGCAGGCCATAGTAACGGACAGCACTGCTCCACTCGCTGCGGCGGACCCTGCGTAGCTCCATTACTCCCTGACAGGCCGTATTAATGGCCATGATTCTGCTCCACTCCCTGCGGCGGATTCTGTGCGATTCCACCACTCCCTGACGAGTCACGACAGCGAACATCGCTCCACTCTCCGTAACTGATTCCACGTGGCGAGCCACAGCGATAGCCACGATCCCGCTCCACTACCCTCCGCAATAAATTCCTCCTGACTCTAGGCGGCCCACGACTAGACGGTTACGGCGTCACTATCAATTTGTTGCCCCCTCCATCTATAAAAGGGGAACCCCATATACGTTATTCTATAAGCTCTCATTTTTACCTGGAAACTCTGCTAAAATTTTCGTTCGAGCACTCCATTCTTGTTGAGGCAGAGAACTGACTTGAGCGTCGGAGGGTCTTGCCGGAGCAACCCCACCTCCGGTTGAGACTTCTTTTGCAGGTCCCGACGGCGACCGCGGCTCCCTCGACTCCAGCTTCTCCGGCACAGGTGGATTTTTGCACCAATAGGATTGGCGCTAGAATGAGGGGGCTGTGTCTTCGCAGTATCCTTGTTCTTAAAGGAGCGCTCAACGGGGCCACCTCCGGTCATCTTCTCCGACACCAGCTCCTTTTTTCTCCCACTGGGTCCTCGCCCGATGTCTTCTCGTGAAGCATCCGCACAGCTATCCATGGTCTCCACAGCCATATCTCGGGCCCCGATCCCACCTCTGGTTTCCCAGACCCTGCATCCTCTAGCAATGGTCGCCGGCATGGAGTGGCCGGACAATCGGCCTCCGATGGATTTCGCCAACACCGTCTCGGGAGGATCCCTGCAGGAAGCAACCAACATACCGCTCGTACCCCCCAAACGGCAAAAGATTGAAGAGCCCATAACCTTCACTGAAGAAGATGCCCAGGGAGTCCAATTCCCTCATAACGATGCGGTCGTAGTTTCCATGAATATAGCAAATTATGACGTCCGTCGCATTCTCGTCGACAATGGAAGCTCAGCCGACATCTTGTTCTACGATGCCTTTTCAAGAATGTCCATCCTTGACAGCCATTTGAGATCGATTAGATCCCCTCTGGTAGGGTTTACCGGCGACGCTGTTCCGACGGAAGGAATGATAACTTTGACTGTGGTCGCAGGTCGATATCCAAGGCAATCCAGGGCTCTGGTGAATTTCTTGGTGGTGAAGGTGCCGTCAGCCTACAATACAATCCTCGGCTGACCTGGCCTCAATGCTCTCCGAGCCATCGTGTCAACCTACCATTTGAAGTTAAAATTTCCCACCAACCAGGCGATCGGAGAGGTCCGGGGAGACCAAGCTCTGGCCAGGCACTGCTACAGCATAGCCTTGCAAGAAAGCGACCAATCAGACCCCTGTCTCGTTGATGGATTGGATGCACGCGATGACCTCACCGAAGAGAGGGGCACCCCAATTGAAGATCTGGTACCAATCCCTTTGAACGACGGGAACGCGGAGCATGTAGCGATGATCGGCTCCAACCTGGAGGAGGAGGTGCGGATGCGTCTCATTGATTTTCTACGAAGGAATGCGAACATTTTCGCTTGGGTTCCAGCAGACATGCCAGGGATTGACACAGAAGTCATGGAGCATCGCCTGGCCATCGATCCAAAGCATCGACCGACGAAAGAAAAAATTCGAGGTCATGCACCGGAGAGGCAGAAGGCGATAGCCGAAGAAGTGGACAAGCTCCTTAAAGCCGGATTCATTAAGGAAGTCAATTATCCTAATTGGATTTCCAACGTTGTCCTAGTCAAAAAAGCAAACGGCAAGTGGAGGATGTGCATAGACTTCAAAAAGCTGAATAAGATTTGTCCAAAGGACAGCTACCCCCTTCCCGGAATCGATCAACTGGTGGATGCGACCTCGGGCCATGAGCTCCTCACCTTCATGGATGCGTTCTCCGGCTACAATCAAATCAGAATGGCACCGAAAGATGAAGAAAAGACTGCTTTCATCACTAATCGTGGCCTTTACTGTTACAGGGTCATGCCTTTTGGCTTCAAAAATGCGGGCGCAACCTACCAACGGTTGGTGAACAAAATCTTCAAGGAGCAGATCGGCCGTAACATGGAGGTCTACGTGGACGATATGCTCGTAAAAAGCAAATCTTCCAGAGATCACGTCACGACCTCGAGGAGACCTTCGACGCTCTCCAAAAATATAGAATGAAGCTGAACCCAACTAAATGTGCTTTCGGGGTAACCTCGGGAAAGTTCTTGGGCTTCATGGTGTCGGGGCACGGGATCGAGGCCAATCCAGAGAAAATTTGTGCCATCCAGGAGATGGCCACCCCAAAGTCGATAAAAGAGGTCCAGCACCTCACGGGGAGGATAGCGGCCCTAAATCGCTTCGTCGCAAGGTCGGCCGAACGGTGCTTACCCTTCTTTCAAACCCTCAAGCAGCCCAAGAACTTCTGTTGGACCTCTGAGTGCCAACAGGCGTTCGAGGAACTAAGGAGCTACCTCGGCTCACCCCCGCTGTTGGCAAAGTCGGAGCCTGGGGAGGAACTATTTTTATACCTGACGGTCTCTCCCATGGCTCTCGTAGCCATCCTTGTCAAAGAAGAAGCGAAAGTCCAACGGTCGATCTACTACGTCAGCCGTGCTTTGAGGGACGCCGAGACCAGGTACATCAAATTAGAAAAACTGACTTACGCCTTGTTGATTGCAGCCCGGAGGCTCCGGCCCTACTTTCAAGGGCACACCGTGATGCTGCTCACTAATCAACCGATCAAAGCAATTTTGCACCGGGCGGATGCCTCTGGGAGGATGGCAAAGTGGACAATCGAGCTCACAGAATTCGACATCAACTATCGACCCAGGCCAGCAGTGAAGGCTCAAATATTGGCAGATTTTATAGTGGAGTGTACTATCCCAGAGGAGGCTAAACCTGAACAAAGCAAAATTGACGACCTGAAGTCCCGATCGAACTCCCCCAAAGAAGAAGCGGATCCCTCTAATCACTTTTGGGCCCTCTATGTGGACGGGTCTTCCAACATGTCAGGTGCGGGTGCAGGCCTAATCTTGATCAGTCCGGAGGGAATCGTGGCGGAGTATGCTCTGCGTTTTGAGTTCCCCGCAACAAATAATGGAGCGGAATATGAAGCTCTGATTGCAGGACTAAGGGTCGCCAAAGAGCTGAAAATAGACCAGCTCCGGGTCCACAGCGACTCTCAACTAGTAGTGGGACAAGTCAGCGAAAGTTACGAAGCGTGGGAGGACAGTATGGACAAATACCTTGAAAGGGTAAAGGAGCTCGTCCCCGCCTTTAGCAGCTTCAACATCAAACAGATCCCAAGGTTGGAAAACACCAGGGCTGACCTTCTCTCCAAGCTGGCAATGCTGGCTCCGGCCAAACTGCCCAAGGGCATTCTCTTTGAAGTTCTAAAGCACCCGAGTACGGAAGAGTCGCGGCCCGTGATGGAAACTGACCACGAGCCCAGCTGGGTCGACCCCCTAATAATCTATCTCAGAGATGGAGTTCTCCCCCAGGATGCGAAAGAAGCTCGGAAGCTCCGGAACTAAGCCTCCTGGTACATCCTTTATGAGGGTAAATTGTACAAGAGATCATACTCCTTGCCCCTCTTAAAATGCCTCCGGCCTTCGGAGGCTGACTACGCCTTGTGGGATGTGCATGAAGAAATCTGCGGAAACCATTTGGGAGCTAGATCTTTATCCCACAAGTTGCTCCGCCAAGGGTATTACTGGCCGATAATGCATCATGATTCGATCGAATATATCAGAAAGTACGATCGATGCCAGAGATATGCTAACATCCAGAGACAGCCCGCCACCGAGCTCACACCCTTGAGTGCCTCATGGCCTTTTGCGCAGTGGGGGATGGACATCCTTGGCCCCTTTTCTATGACGTCTGGGCAGAGGAAGTTCCTCCTTGTAGCGATCGACTACTTCACCAAATGGGTTGAAGCCGAACCACTAGCAAAAATCATAGAAGCAAAAGTGCAAGATTTCATCTGGAAGTCAATCGTGTGTAGGTTTGGTCTGCCTAGGACCCTAATCACTGATAATGGACGGCAATTCGCGGGAGCAAAATTTATCAAATTTTGTGAAGATCTAAACATCTCCCACAACTTCACATCGGTAGCCCATCCTCAGGCGAACGGCGAAGCTGAGGTGACTAACAGAACCCTTTTGCAGGGGATTAAGGCAAGACTCGAAAAGGCGAATGGAACTTGGGTGGACGAACTTTATCATGTGCTGTGGGCGTATCGAACTACCCAGAGGCTGCCCACAGGGGAAACCCCCTTTGCTTTGACCTTCGATACGGAGGCCGTCATCCCAATTGAGCTTAAACTCCCATCGGCGCGAGTCGTAGCATTCGACAAACATCAAAATTTGTGAAGTCTTAAGGCCAACCTCGACCTGCTGGAAGAAAGACGGGAGATAGCTTAGGTTCGAATGGCAGCCTACAGACAGAAAGTCGCTCGACACTACAACGCCTGGGTCAAGAACAAAGTCTTTAGAGCAGGAGATCTAGTTCTTCGATGAGTCACTGTCTCGCAGCCTCAGGATCGAGGAAAGCTTGCCCCAAACTGGGAAGGCCCGTATGAGGTCAAAGAAATAGTTCGACCCAGAACTTATTATCTTAAGGAGCTCAGAGGAGCCAACCTCCCGCGACCATGGAGCTCGGAGAACTTACGAATGTACTACCAATAACTTCATTTTAACTAAAAGTTGTATATCTACATGTCTTTGGTACTATCCTACATCCACAGGACAATCCAAACAAATTATCTCGGAAGCAAGAGGGAAACCTCATCTCGACAAAATTGAAGGCCCGGTTCCCTTTAGACCGGATGGGGGGAGAGGCCCTACAACATCCGTACGCGCCCCAACAGCCCTGTTAGGGACAAGAGGAGAACTTCGCCCTAATTTGAGCAAAGTCGAAGGCCCGATTCCCTTTAGACCGAATGGGGGGAGAGGCCCTACAACGCCCATACGCGCCCCCACAGCCCTGTTAGGGATAGGAGGAGAACCTCGCTTTAACTCGAGCAAAGTCGAAGGTCCGGTTCTCTTTAGACCGGATGGGGGGAGAGGCCCTACAATGCCCATACGCGTCCCCACAGCCCTATTAGGGATAGGAGGAGAACCTCGCCCTAACTCGAGCAAAGTCGAAGGCCCGGTTTCCTTTAGATCGGATGGGGGGAAAGGCCCTACAACGCCCATACGCACCCCCACAGCCCTGTTAGGGATAGGAGGAGAACCTCGCCCTAACTTGAGCAAAGTCGAAGGCCCGATTTCCTTTAGACCGGATGGGGGGAGAGGCCCTACAATGCCCATTCGCGCCCCCACAGCCCTGTTAGGGACAGAAAGAGAACCTCGCCCTAATTCGAGCAAAGTCGAAGGCCCGGCTCTCTTTAGGCCAGAAGGTGGGAAGGGCCCAGCAACGCCCATATGTACGGCCACAGCCGCGCTAGAGACAAGTGGAGGACCTCGTCGTAACCAGAGCTGAAACCTATTACGACTGGAATAAGAGAAGAACCTCATCCCGACATCAATTAAAAGTCCGATCATTCAAAGACCAGAAGAAAAAAAGGAGGGGGGGACTTTCCCCAGCGGCCCCCTCGCAATAAAACTCCGCCCGGACTCCTATGGGAGCCGGGCTCCGTCACCAACTTCAACTGCTGGTAAGCTCCGTCCGGACTCCTACGGGAGCCGAACTTCGCACCTAACTTCTACAGCAAGGAAGACTCCGTCCGGACTCCTACGGGAGCCGGGCTCCGTCACCAACTTCGACTGCTGGTAAGCTCCGTCCGTACTCCTATGGGAGCCAGACTTCGCACCTGACTTCTACTGCAAGAAAAACTCTGTCCGGACTCCTACGGGAGCCGGGCTCCATCACCAACTTCAACTGCTGGTAAGCTCCGTCCGGACTCCTACGGGAGCCGGACTTCGCACCTAACTTCTACTGCAAGGAAGACTCTGCCCGGACTCCTACGGAAGCCGGGCTCCGTCACCAACTTCGACTGCTGGTAAGCTCCGTCCGTACTCCTACGGGAGTCGGACTTCGCACCTGACTTCTACTGCAAGGAAGACTCCGCCCAGACTTCTACAAAAGCCAGGCTCCGTCACCAACTTCAACTGCTGGTAAGCTCCGTCCGGACTCCTACGGGAGCCGGACTTCGCACCTAACTTCTACTGCAAGGAAGACTCCACCCGGACTCCTACGGGAGCCGGGCTCCATCATCAACTTCGACTGCTAGTAAGCTCCGTCCGTACTCCTATGGGAGTCAGACTTCGCACCTGACTTCTACTGCAAGAAAAACTCCGCCTGGACTCTTATGGGAGCCAAGCTCCGTCACCAACTTCAACTGCTAGTAAGCTCCGTCCGGACTCCTACGGGAGTCGGGCTTCGCACCTAACTTCTACTGCAAGGAAGACAATGCCCGGACTCCTACGGGAGCCGGGCTCCGTCACCAAGTTCGATTGCTGGTAAGCTCCGTCCGTACTCCTACGGGAGCCGGACTTCGCACTTGACGTCTACTGCAAGGAAGACTCCTTCCGGACTCCTACGGGAGCTGGGCTCCATCACCAACTTCAACTGCTGGTAAGCCTTGTCTGAACCTCGCATTTGATTTCAATTGTAGGAAGGCTGCGCCCAGACTCCTACAGGAGCCGGGCTCTGTCCATAACTTTTACTGCAAGGAAGGCTCCGCCCGGGCTCCTACGGGAGCCGGGCTCCGTCCACAACTTCTACTACAAGGTAAACTCCGCCCGGACCCCTACGGGAGCTGGGCTCCATCACCAACTTCAACTGTTGGTAAGCTCTGTCCGGACTCCTACGGGAGCCGAACTTCGCAACTGACTTTAATTGCAGGAAGACTCCACCCGAACTCCCTCAGGAGCCGAACTACGCCCCGACTTCGCCTACGGGAGCCGAACTCCCGTAGCCTCCCCCAGAGCGGAGGAAAAATTCCAAGCGAAAAAGAAAAAAGGAAGGCGATGGGTCACGTCAACGACAAATGAAAAACAAACAGCATCCAAGATACAGAGAACTCTATCTCGGCAAGGACTGGGACTCTCATCAAGAACCCCAGCTTTCAAGGAAGCTTTCAACACAAACCCAAGGTAAGACAACTTCCTCAGGGTGACAGAAGCTCAGACCTCCGAGCTCGAGCCCTGATGGGGGCACCAAATCCGAATGGCCCCTGATGACTATACAGCCACAGACGAAAAAGATGGATCGATACGATGGCAATCGAGTACCTCCGAACGACAGAAGGGCCGAAAAGAAGCTCAGCAAACGACAATTCAACACATGAGGAAAAAGGTAGTGAAAAATTACCTTCTCGTATGCATTATAGAGCCATTGAGGTTGAAGGAAGGGGATAACTAAAAGGCGAGCCAGCGTGGCAACCATCGGTAACCTAAGGACGACGTCAAAAAAAAAAAAAAAAAAAAGAGAGAAGAAAAAGAGAGAGGAGGGGAAGGGAATACAACAATAACAACGGCAAAGGAAAAAGCTCGGCAGACAACGATTCGACACAAAGTACGGACAAGGTAACAAAATCACCTCCTCATTTTTCGACTAACAAGATGTACGTTACAAGACCTGGAGGGCCAGAAAAGAATGCATTATTACAAGGCTCGAGCACACGGCTTGGAAGGGATACACCGGAGGCCACTTCAAGCTGCAAACTTCTCTTCCCATTTCTGTCCTTCCCAGCTGCATTTTCCAGTGCGTGTGACAAGCTTGTCGGCTCTCGCCCCCACCTCGTTCTGCTCCACCTCCAAAATCCCAACCCTAGGGGGAAAAGGATGGGATAGATTCCAGGGGGCAGTAAGGGCAACGACAGCGGCAATGAAGACCTGTTTCAAGAAGAACCGGAGTTACCCCGGAGGCAGCAATGGCGCCAGAGATATGCGCCATCACCGAATGCTCCATGACAACCACCGTCCTAAGTGTTCCGGTAAGGTCAGCGTGCGCTACTTCCACCATCCCTGCAACAAGTTTTACTGCCCCACCGTCGGTGCCGACCACTTCTGATCCCTCGACCCCGATGACATCAAGGATCCTGCCATAGCTTGTGACGACAGCTCTGCCCTCTTGACCGGTGTCACCCCGTCTTGCTACTCCAAAATTCTCAGGTAGAATGCCTTCACCGGCTATCCCCGTTATTAAACCCCTGTTGTTGATGAAATTCTCCCTCGAGCCCCCTTTGAAGCGACGGGAACCTTCAGCGGCCGCTCGATGATCGGAGAACTCGCAAGCTGCTGTTCTCCTCCTTGCCCTCCTCCAAGCCCGTGGCATCCTCTTGAGGATGGCCTCCGGGGCGGAGACCCTGGCGGGCGAACCCCTTAGAGAGGAGTCGGGGGGCTGGAGACGGCAGAGAGACGGCAAAGGCCGGTGTGGAGGATGCTCGGAGTTGGCAGGGGCACCGATGGAGTGGCTGAGTGGCAAAGCTCTCAGACAAAAGAAAGATGTCGTCCTTCAGGCGAAGTAAAGCCCCCGGAGGAAGGGTGGGGGGTTTAAATAGGCAGCGGATCTTAGCGCAATTATGGTGGCGAGTGTCCCTAGACCAACCGATGCTCGCCACATGTCCCGCGTGTCTCACTCGCCGCTACCGAGGGTTGACTATTCGCAAACTTTCATGGCGCGATGCTTGGGATCACGTCCCGGTGGGAGTTTCGAAAAGACTCTTCGGGTCACCCTAATCAAAAAAAGGGCTCCGACATGTGCGCATTAAATGCCGACATATCCAAGGACGGTTGCGCGCGGACGTCAGGGGGAGAACTTCAGCTGCGACAACCTCTCTGTACTTCCTTCATTCGAAATTCAAATTCGAAAGTAGGGGGACTGGTGTTGGGTATAAAATACCCTCGGCCGAAGATCTTGGCGGGATCGACCCTCGCAAGTCTCTTCCGACTTTCGACTACTGTTGGTGAACTCCCGTCGCTCCGCCCGGACTCCTACGGGAGTCGGGCTCCGTCACCAACTTCGACTGCTGGTAAGCTCTGTCCGTGCTCCTACGGGAGCCGGACTTCGCACCTAACTTTTACTGCAAGGAAGACTCCGCCCGGACTCCTACGGGAGCCGGGCTCCATCACCAACTTCGACTGCTGGTAAGCTCCGTTCGTACTCCTACGGGAGCCGGACTTCGCACCTGACTTCTACTGCAAGGAAGACTCCGCCCGGACTCCTACGGGAGCCGGGCTCCATCACCAACTTCAACTGCTGGTAAGTCTTGTCCGAACTTCGCCTTTGATTTCAATTGCAGGAAGGCTCCGCCCGAACTCCTATGGGAGCCGGGCTCCGTCCATAACTTCTACTACAAGGAAGACTCCGCCCAGACTCCTACGGGAGCCGGGCTCCATCACCAACTTCAACCGCTGGTAAGTCTTGTCCAGGCTCCTACGGGAGCCAAACTTCGCCTTTGATTTCAATTGCAGGAAGGCTCCACCCGGACTCCTACGGGAGCCGGGCTCCGTCCACAACTTCTACTGCAAGGAAGACTCTGCCCGGACTCCTACGGGAGCCGGGCTCCATCACCAACTTCAACTGCTGGTAAGCTCCATCCGGACTCCTACGGGAGCTAGACTTCGTACCTAACTTCTACTGTAAGGAAGACTCCACCCGGACTCCTACGGGAGCCGGGCTCCGTCACCAACTTTGACTGCTGGTAAGCTCCATCCGTACTCCTACGGGAGCCGGACTTCGCCCTGACTTCTACTGCAAGGAAGACTCCACCCGGACTCCTACGGGAGCCGGGCTCCGTCACCAACTTCAACTGCTGGTAAGCTCCGTCCGGACTCCTACGGGAGCTAGACTTCGCACCTAACTTCTACTGCAAGGAAGGCTCCGCTCGGGCTCCTACGGGAGCCAGGCTCCGTCCATAACTTCTACTGCAAGGTAGACTCTGCCCGGACCCCTACGGGAGTGGGGCTCCGTCCTCAACTTCAACTGCTGATAAGCCTTGTCTGGACTCCTACAAGAGCCGGACTTCGCCTTTGATTTCAATTGTAGGAAGACTCCGCCCGGACTCCTACGGGAGCCGAACTCCGCCTACGACCCCAACTGCAAGTAGACTGCGTCCGGACTTCTACAAGAGTCAGACTCCGTCTTCTATTTCGACTGCGGGAAGACCTCGCCCAAACTCCTACGGGTATCGGACCTCGCTACCGACTCCAACCGAACTTCGACCGACAAGTTTGGACCCCCTGACAGGCCATAGTAACGGACAGCACTGCTCCACTCCCTGCGGCGGACCCTGCGTAGCTCCATTACTCCCTGACAGGCCGTATTAACGGCCACAATTCTGCTCCACTCCCTGTGGTGGATTCCATACGATTCCACCACTCCCTGACGAGTCACGACAGTGGATGCCGCTCCACTCCCCGTAACTGATTCCACGTGGCGAGCCACGACGATAGCCATGATCCCGCTCCACTACCCTCCGCAATAAATTCTTCCTGACTCTGGGTGGCCCACGACCAGACGGTTACAGGCATCACTATCAATTTGTTGCCCCCTCCATCTATAAAAGGGGAACCCCAGATACGTTATTCTATAAGCTCTCATTTTTACCTAGAAACTCTGCTAAAATTTCTGTTCGAGCACTCCATTCTTGTTGAGGCAGAGAACTGACTTGAGCGTCGGAGGATCTTGCCGGAGCAACCCCACCTCCGGTTGAGACTTCTTTTGCAGGTCCTGACGGCGACCACGGCTCCCTCGACTCCAGCTTCTCCGGTGCAGGTGGATTTTTGCACCAACAAGATATGTCAAAAATACTTTGGAAAGTTATTCACCACCTCGGTCTGATCGAAGGCTTTTGATACTCTTTTCAGTTTATTTTTCTACTTCATTACGGAACCATTTGAACAATTTAAATAATTCAGACTTATACTTCATAAGATAGACATATCCATACCTAGATAGATCGTCTGTGAAAGTAATGAAGTAGTTAAACCCTCCTCTAGCACTTGTGTTCATGGATCCGCATACATCAGTATGTACTAGACTCAGAATATCGATGGCTCGTTCACCCTTTCCAATAAAAGGTGACTTAGTCATCTTCCTCTTCTCAAAAAGATAAGACTCACAGATCGGTAATAATTCACAATCATTGATCTCGAAGATTTCCTCTTTGGTTAGCTGCTTATCCTGTTCTTGTTTATATGACCTAGCCGATAATGTCAAAAGTAGGCATTCATGATATTATCTAATCTAGAATATTTGTTAGATGTGTATATTACACTAACAAGCTATGATAAAAGGTATATGCCATTTCTCAATTGTCTAAGCATTATTGTAGTATCATTCATAATGAACATGATAATCATTATTTATTGATAAACTATAACCATCTTTGGCCAAAAGGCCTATGGAGATTACATTCATCAAAAAACTTGGATAATAGTGACAATCACTTAAAATGATAATTTTTGAGTTGAAAATAAGCTCGATAATTTTTAAATCCAGGACTTGAACATGACTTCCATCTCCTACGTTAAGGAGCCTCTCACCATTTTCAAACCTTCTACTAATCTGAAATCTTTGCAATGAATTGCAAATATTAATTAAACTTTCGGTATTCAATATCTAGGTAGTAGTATCATAAATAAAAAAATTGTAAGGAGTTATCATATAAGTACCTTGACCAGCAACTATTTGCTGATTTCTCTTTTTAGGCCTGTTTGGATTAAGAGAATCAAGATATTGAGAATAATTTCTCTTCCAATGACCCAACTTCTTACAAAAAATATACTCTATCTGACTTTGATCTGTTTTGAGCTTCTTGGCTGTTCTGACCCAAGAATAATGTTTAACTTCTGATACTGGCTATCGAAGTTGGATCTCATAAGCTCATCACTGTCTAATAGTGAGAGGAGTGACAATTTACTAGCTATTACTGAAAAGAAAAGAAAATATAAGACCTATTAGTATATGAATTATTTAATCCTAAAGATTTAAATTTTAGTCTAAAGATTTTTTTCACTATTTTATACAAATTGGTAGCCTCTACCTCCAATTCAAGGAATTACCTTAATTTTTTAGTGGGTACCAAAATCTACACAAACTGCACACGAGCCCGAGTGTGGCTTGGCCAACCCCTATGCATCTATGGATAAGTTCTTAACCAATTATTTTTCTAAATAATTTTTAGTAATGATTTTATCCCAAACACCTCTACAACAGGCATAAGGCACCTCTACTGAAAGTTTTGATTAGATCCAACCATTAACATGAACATACTCAGTGAATCTAACTAATGAATGATTAGATCTGAAGAAAGCTCTGACCAACCCAACCATTCATCAGATAGTATAATAGAGTCATCGTATAATGAATGATAATTTCAATATCCAGATAAACACCAAATGTAAGGTGCCTCCAATATTAATCTAAAATATCAGACCCATTCCCATCCACCTTAATGGGAGGTTATGAATTTGTTATCTCCATAACTTATTCAATTTAAGGACCTAATAATTTAAAAGATTTAATTTTTTGATTTAGAATGAAGAGAAGAGATTAACCAGCAATTAACAATCCTCTCATCTTTGAAGAGGACTAGAGACTAAGCTAGTTAAGAAGCAGCTAAATCAGTCATACTGATTAACTTAAGATCCTTCCACTGACTTCACCAAGTCATGAGAGGACAAAGGGGGTTCAGGTTACACCTTAATCAATTAACACAATCATACGACTGACTAACCTAGGTGGCATGGGTTAGCTCGAATCAATGAACAACATAATCAAAAGCTGATTGACCACATTGGCCAGGTAAGTGAGATCGATGGGAGGGTCTGTCAAAAATTGCCTGAGACAACATCAAAATAGCCAGATAAGCAGGCTGCCAATTAAAAGCCACTGATCAATATGCCAAAGTTATTTTAGATATCAATTGGTTTATCAGTTTTGATTTGGTCTGCCTAAAGACTTGGGTTCAACCACTGAGCCACGATCAGGTCCATTTGGTGCAATCAAAATCATAGACTTTGATCAACTACAACTACTGAGTTTGATCTAGAGAAATATTGACCTAATCTAATTCAACTCTTGATTAGATTTAGTCAACTTCTCAATTTAGTTTATATATGATTCTAGCCCTAAGTCTAATCTAGTTAAATGATTTGATTCCGAGCTAACCTACAGACCCATATTTTATGCAGTATCTTTAGATTTTAAATTCACAATTTTAGATCTAAAGTTTCAACTCTTAATTTTTAATTAAGTGTAAAAAGATGAAATAATTTCAAATATAAATTCTACATTAAAATTTATGCAAAATAATTTTATCTAGAAATTTGAATGACTCATCCTGGATTAGAGTCAACTCATCTTGGTGAGTCGACTCGACTCTGAGATAGAGTCGACTTCACCTGAGGTGAATAAAAAATAATTTTTTGAGCTTGCACAATTTGAGTCAGCTCAATAGTAAACTAGGCTGGCTCACAAGTATCTTAAATCGACTCAAACAAAGTAAGTTGACTCACCAGGGTCTTGAGTCGACTCGAACAAAAATTGAGTCAACTTGACAGGCATAGAGCAACTCATTGTAGAATTTTAGATCAGGATATTTTGTATAAATAATTTCAATATTTCAAATCAGATCCTAGTGTTTCTATCACACCCCCGATCCGAGATTGTGAATTGAGAGTCATGGCAACCGCCGCATACTCATAGGAAACTCTTTCCATAAACATGCAAGGCATCTTATCATGATATCAATGTTTCACAGTAAAATAATTAGTCAACAATTTAGATAAAAAATATAACAATCCAAATTTCAACTTTAATATCTCAATAAAGTCAATAAAGTTCCATAGGCCTTACATCAAATTCAATAAGAGTTTCAACCTAAAATAAAAGTATGGAGATTCTACTTCTAATCACTCTTCCATTCATATCTTGTATCATCTCAATTCCTCAATATCTGTAAAAATAGTAAAATAGGAGGTAATGAGCTAGACAGCCCAATAAGTAATGATCACTTTCAACATATTTCATCAGGTATTTAAGTAAATAATCATTTATAGAAAATAAGCATATAGAGTTCATCAATTCGAAATCAATTTCGATTATGCAGTATAGTTCATTCCAAATTTATTTCTTTTTCAAAAATTCAAGTTTCTTTCGAGATTTTAATTTCTTTCATTCTTAAGTTCTTTTCATCAACCATGAGCTATGACCATATTTTTTCTACGGTAGGGTTATAATACCGCATATCTTCTTGCAGTGAGCTGCGAATCATCTGGTAGCAAAGTCCTTTGGAACCGCTGGTCTCTCTGACGACATATCGCTGGTCTCTTTGGCGACATAAATTCTCAAGATAAATCAATTGCCAACATATATGCCCCCATTGACGGGATCCTTTTGCAGTACCCCAATTCTCAACCACACAAATCTCAAAGCAATAAAAAAAAAAGAAATTTTGGAGCCAGCACATGCTCTGCTCGTGCTAGGCTGCGGGCTGAGAGTTTGTAACTGAAATAATTCATGGAGTTCTTCTCCCAATCAAATCCAAATATCATCTAGAAAACCTGATTGAAAATCGAATTGAAACTCTCCCTAGTTAAGGTCTATTTAAAGACCTCAATCTCAACAGATTGTTTCTCACAAAAATCACCGATTAATCACTGAGTTTCTTCCCTTCTTTCGTCTTATTTGTCGATGGATTAATCTTCTTGTGGCCGTCGAAAATCGAGTCAAACCAAATCCAAATTAGGTAAAATCTCTTCTATTTTATTCTGTCAATCTTTTAGAGATTTTTATCTTGGATTTTACTGAGTTTTCTACTAAAAAATCCCTTCAAAAATCCTTATTTTTTGAATCCCCTATTTTTATCTTTATTCTTGATTTGCCGTCACCGTGGGCCGTTGCCGGTCATCGGACCCGACCGCTCGACGTCACCGGGGACTACCCCATCGGTCGGAGGGGTGGTCGGCTAGGGGGAGGCCTCTTAGTTCGAGAACAAGAGGGAGGAAGACCTCCCTGTTCCGTGAAGAAAGAAGAGGAAAAGATGAGAGGGACGTGAGTTCCCTCTCCCGTGAAAGAAGAAGAAAAAGAAAAAAGAAAAAAAAAGAAAAAATAAATAAATAAATAAATAAATAAATAATAAAAATGAGAAAAAGTTTCTCTCTTCTTTCAGTCTGAACCCTTACTTTCTCTCTCTAAAATTGGACTTTCTCTCTCTACTTTCTCTCTCTAGAATTTTTTCTCTCTAGATTATTTCTCTCTCTTGATGGATTTCTCTCTCCAAAGTTATTCTTCGAGGATTAGCGTAGTGAAAGGCTTCATTTTGATGATTTTGATCGAGTTTAGGGAAGAGTCTGATTCTAAGTGAGATTTTGATTTGGGATTTGTTTAGATTTAATTTTGAATTAAAATTAATAAAAAAATATAATTTTGGATAATAGGTACTGAAGAATCTCTTAGAAGTTAGTCGATCTATTCATTCAGTACTCTGTGAAAGGTAAGTAATGAATCATCTTGTCGAGATATTTCATATTTATTCTGAAAATAAATAATTATTCTCTAAAATTATGCATGATTTATGAAATTATGTTTTGAAAGAAAAATACTTTTGAAATATTATGGTACATCGATTATGCACATGTATGATATATTATGATACAAAAGTATTTTGATACAGATCGGATTTATGCTCTCAGCCTAAACTATGTTTCAGTGGACCCCGTCAATAGAGATTATACGTTGGTACTCAGTGGACCCTGCCAGTGGAGGTTGTGCACTGGTATTTAGTGGACCCTGCCAGTGGGGGTTGTGCGCTGGTGTTGTGGACTCGGCCAGTGGGGGTTGTGCGCTGGTATTCAGTAGACCCCGCCAATGGGGGTTAAACGTTGGTCATAGTCGAGGCTGTTGAGTTACGAGTATTTTGAAATCGAATCGAATTTATGATTATATTATATGTGAATATTTGAAAAGATTGGATTTGTATAAAATCAGCATGAAATATATTTTTATGTTTATCTGCAGTATTATTTCTGAAAATTATATAATATCTAAAATATCTAGTTGAGATATTTGTTACTTACTGGGCTGTCTAGCTTATTACCTTTCTTTCTATTTTTTAGATTCAAATAATTAATTACGAGTGTGGGAAGAAATATTGGGACAGACTTTTAGAGGCGAGATTTAGCATTGTCAACTTCATTGAATTTAGATCTATTATTTTATTTTTAGTAAAATTTTATTGGATATAAGATATTTGATTTAATTACTTGAATTAAAGTTGAATAATAATTATTTAAATTTATTCCACTGTGATGCATTGATATCATGATGAGATGCCTTGCATGCTTATGGAGAGAGTTCTTCATAAGTATGCGGCGGTTGCCGCGACCTCCTGCTCGTGATCTCGGGTCGGGGACGTGACAATTAATATGGTATTAGAGCATAAGTGAATAAATTATGACACATAGAATTAGACATAGTATTAGTGTAGGTGGGTAAACATTAGAAATATTGGGATGTTAAAGTGTGAGCATCATAATAAACCAATCCTAACAAATAGATAAATGAATCTAATAAGGTTTTACTACTACAAGGTTATCATGCCTCCCCGTAGAATGACAAGAACTACTCAAGGAATTGCAAGTGAGACATCACAACCACGAGATGGTAGCACTCCCCATCTGACCAGTGGCACCCCTCAGGAGGAGGGAGTCGTAGATCCTAATGGGAGTACTTCGAGAGCACGTCAGGAACCAAATATGGCTCAGTTAATACAGACCCTAATCAGGATGGTACAAACGCAACAACAAATACAACAGCAAATACTTGAACAACAGCAGATACAACGAGATACACAACAACATCAGCATCCACCACCACAACATGGAGAGCAACCAGTACAACGGAACAACATTTCAGAATTTAAAAAGCTTGCCTCTCCAGCTTTCAAGGGGACTACTGAACCTTTGGAAGTTGATAACTTGATAATGGAGATGGAGAAGGCCTTCGCTGTCCAAGAGTGTCTTGATGAAGAAAAGATTCGATATGTAGCTTATTTACTACAAGGAGAAGCATACAACTGGTGTCAGCGACTACAGCACAAGTATGAACAAGATGGCGAAATACTTACCTGGGAAAGATTTCGGATTGCATTCTACGATCAGTATTTTTCTCGGAGTATGAGGATCCAGAAAGAGCAAGAATTTATTTATTTGAAACAAAAGGGTATGAGTGTGACTGAATATGAAGCAAAATTTATAGAGTTAGCAAAATTTGCTTCGAGATTAGTGGATGGTGAGCAAGAATGTGTTCACAAGTTTGAGATGGGACTGAGAACTGAGATTCGAAAACCAGTGGTTCCATATGAATTGACAACTTATGCCGATGTGGTAAACAAAGCACTGATAATTGAAAGAGAAGTCAATGAAGAACACATGGAAAGGGAAAGAAAGCAAAGAAAGAGAGCAAAATCAAATGATACACAAGGGCAGAATAATAAAAACATCAAAAGTTTAGCTAAGGGAGCAATAGATAATAAGACTCAACAGATTGATGGTGAGCAGTACTCCAGATGTGGCAAAAATCATGCAGACAAGGATTACTATTGGAATATAGGTGCTTGTTTCAAATGTGGTCAGATGGATCATAAAATTGCTAGCTGTCCGCTAAATACTGAAAATCAAGTTGGCCAAAGAACTTATGAAGGACAACATAAGGGTGGTGGACAGATTTCTAAAACTCAGGGAAGAGTTTATGTGCTTACTCAACAGAATGCACAGGCTTCCAATACAATGGTGACAGGTAAGAAAAATTTCGAAGACAAAATTTTTTTTTAGGAGGAAAGAATGTAGTACCCCAATTCTCAACTACACAAATCTCAAAGCAATAAAAAAAAAAATTGGAGCTAGCACGTGCTCTGCTCGTGCTAGGCTGTGGGCAGAGAGTTTGGAACTGAAAGAATTCATGAAGGAGTTCTTCTCCCAATCAAATCCAAATATCATCTAGAAAACCTGATTGAAAATCAAATTGAAACTCTCCCTAGTTAAGGTCTATTTAAAGACCTCAATCTCAACAGTTTGTTTCTCACAAAAATCACCGATTAATCACTGAGTTTCTTCCCTTCTTTCGTCTTATTTGCCGATGGATAAATCTTCTTGTGGCCGTTGAAAATCGAGTCAAACCAAATCCAAATTAGGTAAAATCTCTTCTATTTTATTCTGTCAATCTTTTAGAGGTTTTTATCTTGGATTTTTCTGAGTTTTCTACTAAAAAATCCCTTCAAAAATTCTTTATTTTTCGAATCCCCTATTTTTGTCTTTATTCTTGATTTGCCGTCACCGTGGGCCGCTGCCGGTCATCGGACCCGACCGCTTGACGTCACCGGGGACTACCCCACCGGTCGGAGGGGTGGTCGGCTAGGGGGAGGCCTCTTAGTTCGAGAACAAGAGGGAGGAAGACCTCCCTATTCTGTGAAGAAAGAAGAGGAAAAGATGAGAGGGACGTGAGTTCCCTCTCCCGTGAAAGAAGAAGAAAAAGGAAAAAGAAAAGAAAAAAAAAGAAAAGAAAAGAAAAGAAAATAATAAAATAAATAAATAAATAATAAAATAAAAATGTGAGAAAGTTTCTCTCTCTTCTTTCAGTCTGAACCCTTACTTTCTCTATCTAAAATTGGACTTTCTCTCTCTACTTTCTCTTTCTAGATTGTTTCTCTATCTAGATTGTTTCTCTCTCTTGATGGATTTCTTTCTCCAAAGTTATTCTTCGAGGATTAGCGTAGTGAAAGGCTTCATTTTGATGATTTTGATCAAGCTTAGGGAAGAGTCTGATTCTAAGTGAGGTTTTGATTTGGGATTTGTTTAGATTTAATTTTGAATTAAAATTAATATAAAAATATAATTTTCGATAATAGGCACTGAAGAATCTCCTAGAAGTTAGTCGATCTATTCATTCAGTGCTCTGTGAAAGGTAAGTAATGAATCATCTTCTCGAGATATTTCATATTTATTCTGAAAATAAATAATTATTCTCTAAAATTATGCATGATTTATGAAATTATGTTTTGAAAGAAAAATACTTTTGAAATATTATGGTATGTCGATTATACACATGTTCAGTGAAAAATTATGGTATATTATGATACAAAAGTATTTTGATACAGATCGGATTTATGCTCTCAGCCTAAACTATATTTCAGTGGGCCCCGTCAATGGGGATTATACGTTGGTACTCAGTGGACCCTGCCAGTGGAGGTTGTGCGCTGGTATTTAGTGGACCCTACCAGTGGGGGTTGTGCGTTGGTGTTTGTGGACCCTGCCAGTGGGGGTTGTGCGCTGGTATTCAGTGGACCCCGCCAATGGGGGTTAAACGTTGGTCATAGTCGAGGCTGTTGAGTTACGAGTATTTTGAAATTGAATCGGATTTATGATTATATTATATGTGAATATTTGAAAATATTGGATTTGTATAAAATCAGCATAAAATATATTTTTATGTTTATCTGCAGCATTGTTCCTGAAAATTATATAATATCTGAAATATCTAGTTGAGATATTTGTTACTTACTGGGCTGTCTAGCTCATTACCTTTCTTTCTATTTTTCAGATTCAGATAATTAATTACGAGCATGGGAAGAAATATTGGGACAGAGCTTTTAGAGGCGAGATTTAGCATTGTCAACTTCATTGAACTTAGATCTATTGTTTTATTTTTAGTAAAATTTTATTGGATGTAAGATATTTGATTTAATTACTTAAATTAAAGTTGAATAATAATTATTTAAATTTATTCTGCTGTGATGCATTGATATCGTGATGAGATGCCTTGCATGCTTATGGAGAGAGTTCTTCATAAGTATGTGGTGGTTGCCGCGACCTCCTACTCGCGATCTCGGGCCGGGGGCGTGACACCTTTACATAGTCAGGTTATCAATTCATACTGTTCTTATATCAAAATTTTTCATAAATCATGTTTCTTATTCTAATTTTGATAAGAAAATATATAATCATGTAGTATCAAAATCAATCAATATAATGCATCATGAAATTAATATGCTCAATCATGCTTCATCATAATATATCAAAATATGATATTTTTATAACAAAATATCATTCATCTAATTCATGCATCGTTTCACAAATCATGTCAAAAAAATATATTATAATTTATCGATAAATCTAAAAAAAATAAAATATTACTTACCTCGAACGTATTCCAATAAATCCATATATTTCTATACATTTTCTTTCAAAAATTCTATTCGTAGATCATATCACGATATCCCATGATCAAACATCCATAATCCTATACAGGATCAATTTCAATAATTAGAAAGGATCGGAACAATTAAGAAAAATAGAATTGATGGACACCCATATTCTATCATCCAGATTGGTCTGATCATCTAATTTTATCTGATCAAAATCTAATTAGAACATAAACGATCCAAAGTTTGACTATCAGATCAAATCAGATTCGAAATGATAGGATCGAAGTTCCTTCATTGGGTTCATAAATTAAGTAGAGAGAGAAAATCAGAGGAGAAAGAATTCATGAGATACAATCCAAACTAATCAGATGCCACAGTCCAACATCTCAATTGGTGTGATCAAAATGATCTAATTCAAGTCATGGTTAAATCAGGATCATGGATAATCAAATTGAGAAATATCGGGTCTGATTAAGGTGAGTGCTAGTACACTGCCGACAATCATGGATCAGGATTCTTCATCAGATCAAAAATATTAAAAAAAAATTCTTCATTGACATATCTTTTTAAAGAGAGAAATCAATCGAGAAAAAAATAGTTTAGAGAGAAAAAATTTTAGAGAGAAAAAATTCATCTTGAACTTTTCAAACGATATGATTCAACAAATTCGATCAATCAGATCAAATCATGCTAAAATTATCATGTTGATAGTTTAATAAAATCATGAGAAATAGAATCTTAAAAATATTAGGTCTGATCAAGGTGGATGCTAGTATACCGTCCGACAATCACAGATCAAAATTTATTATTAAGATCAATTTCAATTCATCATCATTCTTCTTAAAATTTTAAAAATCATAGGAGAGAGAAATAGCCTAGAGAGAGAATTTTAGAGAAAAAAATAGAGAGAGAAAGAGAAATTTTAGAGAGAGGAGAAAAGTGGGAGAGAGAGTCTATATATTTTTTTTTTATTATTTTTCTTCTTCTTCTTCTTCTTTTTCTTTTCTTTTTCTTTTTCCTTCCTTCTTCCCATGGCCTCCTTTGGGCGAAACAAGGGATCTCAAATCCCTTCATTGGCTGGCTGATCGATGGTGCAGTCGGTATAGGGGCGGCCATCGACAGGAGGGCGGCGACCCACCGCCCAAGGAATCATAAATTTGGTGGCCGGCGGCGACCACCAGTGCCCAAACCCAAGCGAAACCGAAACTCCTTTCTCAAAGAAATCTGGCGACTCCAGTCGCCGGCGAGTGTGCATACCGACACGAGAAGAAAAGAGAAGAGAGGAAGGGTAGGAGGCTCACCTTCGATGCCGATGAGGGTTTCTGATGAGAAAATTGGACGGGCACAGAGTCGGTCTTCCGCAAGGATTTTCCTACGATCCCTGCCATTTTGCCTCTGGATTCTCAAGTGAGGGAAGGGAGAAGAGTCTCCCCTTTAAATAGAGTCAGAGGGGAGGAGTTTGTCTCCTCCCCGACAAGGTTTTCTGACTCCGATTAGGAGCCAGTTGGGAGAAGAAGACTCCCTACAAGAGTCTTCCTCAATTTTTTTTTGTTGGGCTTTTGCGGGCTGGGTAATTGGGTCGGGTTAAAACATTCTTACCCTCTAAAATAAATTTCATCCTCAAAATTTTTTTTGCTTTAGTCTTCATAATTTTTTACTTGAGATTTATGATAAAAATCTCACCCACAAATATTTCAATATTCTAATTATTGATACCAATTCATTCTTAAATCATTTTATAAGTAAAAGATCAATACATCAAATATAGATCTGAAACAAAATCATTCATTTTCTTATTATCATAATCAACATCTCAAAGATTTTTAATTTTTTAAGATTTCAAAATCATGATCTTATTTTCTATAAAAATAATGTTCAATACCTCATGACTAGATCAAAATCAAACCTATCTTTTGTAAATAGAAAAAAATCTATATCTTAATTCCTGAATAAGAATTTCATTCATCATCATTATTATTTTTTTTCAAAATACTAACTACTCTTAGTTAATCAACCCATCATAAGATAGAAAAATATACTTCTATGAATCACATGATGATATCTAAATCAATCAAAATTCAAAAATATTTTCTCTTATTCATACTTTCAAAGGTTGAAAATTTATCTTTTTAATCTCATCATCAAACTTTTGATGTTTTAATTTTTTTTTAATGCAAATTCATCATTAAGTCATTTCATAAAGATCAATATCACCAATGTTGATTAGAATCAATAACACTATTTCTGATCATCGAAATTAATCTCTCAATTCTAGAAAAAGAGATCAAATTTCTCACCAAAAATCTTTAACTACTTATGATTTGATCAATTTATCATAAGATCATAAACAAATTTTACCACATTCTCCATAGATAAACTTTTGAGTATAAAAATCTAAGATCAAAATCAATGTTCGATAAACAATCTCAAATTTTTTCTAATAAATAAATAGAGAATTATTCAATTCTAGGATAAAAAAAATTTATCTCTAAATATTTTAAATCAAAAATTAAAAATTAAAGGTCCACTCATTCTAGAATTAGGATGCTAAATATTTTCACAGCATAGTAGATGGAAGCACTATTTTTAAAAATCACATTAAGGGTATCCAAAATAATCCAAAATTTTAAAAATATTATTCTTTCTAATATCAATGAATTTTTTTGTATCAAATCATATCATCTATCATAATTCTTTAATTCAAAGAGTCAACATTCCTGACTTACTCAAAATAATCCAGATCACCATGCTTCCACTGCACACTCTGTCCTAACAATCAAAATTTTTTAGGTTCATCAAAAAATTTTGATCAAATTATTTTTTTATCTTATCAATAGAAAAAATCTAAAATTTTAAATTTCAATTGAAGTCAAAAATTAACTTATGATTCTCATTCATACTTTTACTGGTGTACAATAATCTTGATTAACCCTTGAGTCTAATATCATATTTAAAACAATCATATAGGTTTACTATAATTAATATAAATCAAATCTTAATTCTCATATCAATTCAATTCAACAATTCTAAATCAAAATCCTTATAAGTCAAATCAACGAGAAAATCTTTCGATGCTCCATTAAGTTAAGACATGATCAGAACATATAAAAAATTCAAATCATTATCATTTCTAAAGTTCTATCATCAGGATCTTCAATATCTATCAAGTATTCTTTCATAACAATCATACAAGCCTCAAAAAATTAATTTTCTACTTAATAGATTCAATCAGAGACCTCATTAACAAAAGTAAAAGAGCTCCATATCAATTCTTAAATCTAAAATTTTTAAATTATAAATTCATATGGGTCTCATAATCTCAAATAAATATAAATTAAATCTTTTATCTTAATTTAAAGATATCAACAACAATATCAAAATATTTCTTGATCAACTTAGAAACAAAATCTTTAAATTAAAATTTCATACATATCATGTAGTTTTCAAAAGACACAAATAAGATCTATTATTTAGATCCAAGGATGATATTTACAATATTTAGCATAATGAATATTCTACAATCTCATAATCAATTTCATCAATAAGAAATAGACTTCTTTGTAATATCTCTAAATATGCATTCATCCTAATATGCCACTTTATATATGTCCATATACTAAGTTCAATTTCGATAAATATTCCAATCAAGCATCATAAAAGACTTTCTTAGTCCATCCTGAAAAATATTTTATCATTAAATCTTTATCTTGCCAATAATAGTCAACTTCTCAACTAAAAGTATTATCATAATATTATTCTCACATCAAATTTGAACTTACGATTCACTTGAATAATCAATGATCAAATTAATAACCATAATGCACAATAAAATTTAATGTCAATCTTTTTGTAATTACTTTCAATCAAAATCTAACTAATCATATCATGATCTATAGATCATCCATCATACTTCAAACTCTATATGTCATAATCTCTTGTGATCCTTTCATACATAATCTCAATATTTAACAAAAAATTATAAAAATTTCTCCCACTACAATCATCAAAGATCTACACCATAATATCCCTAGCATCTATCCACTGACACTAATTCTATACACATCTTAGTTCATCCACTAATGCTCTGATACCACTCTAATTGTCACACCCCGATCTGAGATTATGAATCGAGGGTCATGGCAACCACCACATACTCATAAGAAATTCTTTTCATAACCATACAAGGCATCTTATCATGATATCTATACTTCACAGTGGAATAATTAGTCAATAATTTAGATAAAAAATATAACAATCTAAATTTAAACTTTAATATCTCAATAAAGTCAACAAAGTTCCATAGGTCTTATATTAAATTCAATAAGATTTTCAATCTAAAATAAAACTATGGAGATTCTGCTTCTAATCACTCTTCCATTCATATCTTGTATCATCTCAATTTTTCAACATCTATAAAAATAGTAAATAGGAGGTAATGAGCTAGATAGCTCAGTAAGCAATGATCACTTCCAACAAATTTTATCAGACATTTAAGTAAATAATTATTTATAGAAAATAAGCATATAGAGTTCATCAATTCAAAATCAATTTCGATTATGCAACATAGTTCATGTCAAATTTATTTTTTTTAAAAAAATTTGAGTTTCTTTCAAAATTTTAATTTCTTTTATTCTTAAGTTCTTTTCATCAACTATGAGCTATGATCATATTTTTTTTATGGCAGGGTCATAATATTATGTATCTTTTTGCAGTGAGCTACGAATCATCTGACAGCAAAATCCTTTGAAATCGCTGGTCTCTCTAGCGATTTGTCGCTGGTCTCTCTGGCAACTTAAATCTTAAGGACAAATCAATTGCCAATGTATATACCCCCATTGACGGGATCCTTTACATAGTCAGGTTATCAATTCATATTGTTCTTATATCAAAATTCTTCATAAATTATATTTTTTATTCTAATTTTAATAAAAAAAATATAATTATGTAGTATCAAAATCAATCAATATAATGCATCATGAAATCAATATGTTTAATCATGCTTCATCATAACATATCAAAATATGATATTTTTATAACAAAATATCACTCATCCAATTCATGCACCGTTTCACAAATCATGTCAGAAAAATATATTATAATTTATCGATAAATCTAAAAAAAGTAAAATATTTCTTATCTCAAATGCATTCCAATAAATTCACATATTTTTATACATTTTCTTTCAAAAATTTTGTTCGTAGATCGTATCACGATATCCCATGATCAAACATCCACAATCCTATACAGGATCAATTTTAATAATTAGAAAGAATCAAAATAATTAAGAAAAATAGAATTGATGGACATCCATATCCTATCATCCAGATTGGTCCGATCATCTAATTTTATCTGATCAAAATCTAATTAAAACATAAACGATCCAAAGTTTGACTATCAAATCAAATCAAATTCGAAGTGATAGGATCAAGGTTCCTTCATTGGGTTCATGAATCAAGTGGAGAGAGAAAATTAGAGGAGAAAGAATTCATGAGATACAATCCAAACTAATCAGGTGCCAAAGTCCAACATCTCGATTGGTGTGATCAAAATGATCTAATCCAAATCATGGTTAAATCAAGATCATGGATAATCAAATTGAGAAATATCGGGTCTGATTAAGGTGAGTGCCAGTACGCTACCCGACAATCATGGATCAGAATTCTTCATCAGATCAAAAATATTAAAAAAAAAATTTCATTGACATACCTTTTTAGAGAGAGAAATTGTTCGAGAAAGAAATAGCTTAGAGAGAGAAAATTCATCTTGAACTTTTCAAATGATATGATTCAACAAATCCGATCGATCAGATCAAATCATGCTAAAATTATCATGTGGATTGTTCAATAAAATCATGAGAAATAGAATCTTAAAAATATTAGGTCTGATCAAGGTAGATGCCGGTATACTGTCCGGCAATCACAGATTAAAATTTATTATTAGGATCAATTTCAATTCATCATCATTCTTCTCAAAATTTTAGAAATCTTAGGAGAGAGAAATAATCTAGAGAGAGAATTTTAGAGAGAGAAAGTAGAGAGAGAAAGAGAATTTCTAGAGAGAGGAGAAAAGAGGGAGAGAGAGAGGAGAGAGAGTCTATATTTTTTTTTCTATTTTTCTTCTTCTTCTTCTTCTTTTCTTTTCTTTTTCTTTTTCTTTTCTTTTTCTTTTTCTTTTTTTTTCCTTCTTCTTCCCGTGGCCTCCTTTGGGTGAAACAGGGGATCTCAAATCCCTTCATTAGCTGGCCGACCAATGGTGCAGTCGGCATGGGGGCAGCTATCGGCAGGAGGGCGGTGACCCATCGCCCAAGAAAACACAAATTCGATGGCCGGCGGTGACCACTAGTGCCCAAACCCAAACAAAATCGAAACCCCTTTCTCAAAGAAATCTGACAACTCCAGTCACCGACGAGCATGCACACTGGCACAGGAAGAAAGGAGGAAAAGAGAAGAAGGGGAGGAGGCTCACCTTTGACGTCGGTGAGGCTTTCCAGTGAAAAAATTGGATGGGCACAAAGTCGGTCTTCCATGAGGATTTTCCTGTGATCCCCGTCGTTTTGCCTCAGGATTCTCATATGAGGGAAGGGAGAAGAGTCTCCCCTTTAAATAGTGTCGGAAGGGAGGAGTTTGACTCCTCTCCGGCAAGGTTTTTCGACTCTAATTAGGAGCCGATCGGGAGAAGAAGACTCCCTACGGGAGTCTTCCTCAAAAAAAAATTTTTTTTTTGTTGAGCTTTTGTGGGCTGGGTAATTGGGCCGGGTCATAGCAGTTTCGAATCTAAGATTTTGCAGAACATAAGTTTTAGATCTAAATTTTACAAAATATGTATATCACATATATAAATTATAGATCAAAAACAAATCAAAAACATATATCTAACATATATATCATAGGATCTAAATCTAAAACATGAAGTACATACAATTTTTGTTTGTAGTTTTTTTTCATGGGATATAATCATAAGTGGCACCCCTACACGCTATAAGAGAACCCATCGATGGACAAGAGAGAGACTTTGATCCCTATTTCCTCTTATGATCGGACGGCCAAAATGATCAATCCAATCTGAGTACTAGACTACTAAGAAAATAATTGATCTAATCATAAAATTTATTTAGATCTAATCTAAACTATCAAAAATTAGATCATAAATTATAAATCACTTTAGATCTCATCTAAACATATTCATGATTTAAGTTTTTAGATCAACACATACTAAGACAACCTCATAATTAGTATTTGCGATCTCTGACTAATTATTTTCAGATCTTTATGTATATATGATCATGTCAAAAAGAACCTAGCTATGATACCAATTGAAGAAAAGCTAGGGTAGTTCGTGCATGGTTTTCAAAAATTTTTCTCATAGCAGAAGCAAACTAGATTAAACTATTTAATTTATCATATACTAGATCTATTCTAAAACTACCTAAGTCAGGATCTTATGACATAAACATACATGCATAATCTGAAAATAACATTTGAAATAATAGATCTAATCTACTAGATGATAGAGATCTGACCTCTATACCTGGGTGCGGGCTGAAATACACCATAGTTAAACACCAAGTACTTCAGGTTCTTCTAGTCGTACACACTAGGACCTCTATGAGTATCCACATGAAGTCCGATCTGATCGATCTCCCTAGAGTGCTAGCTTCTTGTAGAGACCCTTGATGGCTAATCTATGGAAAAAGAAAGATTTGGGGTAGAAGATGAAGAGGGAACAACCTTCTCTCTTGTTTTTCCTCTCTCCCAAAACCCTAGTGCCAACAAGGAGGAACCCACACCCAAGAGGAGACCTTCTCCTCTAATTTTTCTCATGCCTCAAAAGAAGACCACTGGCTCCTTATTTTCCTCACACCCCCTTAAGATATCCCACAATGAAAATCTGATTTTCATCATACAAAACAAGAGGCTTTTTGGTGTCAAGGGAAGTTTGGACTAGATCACATCTCATCTTGATAAGGAATTAAATCAAAATCAAATGTCAACCTTTCTTTATCTTTATCCATACTATTTGGGCATTGAGAAAGGAGTGCACCATCTGCCTTTTGCATGAAGAAACCTTATGCAAAAAATAAAAATGACATGAGAAGGGTTGGCATGGGTATGGGGTGGCGCAAGAGATAAGGGAGAGAGTCCCAGTACAATGGGACTCACATATGTTGCTTAAATTGGATCCCAATCAAATCAAATTTGGTTAGACCCAAAGATGAGTAATCTAATCTAATTAGAAACTCATTTTTACTTAATTAAATTCTAATCCAATTAGAAATTAACTGAATCCAAGTTCTGATCAAATCAGAAACTAATCTCTCTTAGCGATTAGGTTATTTAATAACCTAATTGGTTCAAACTTAATCGAATCTAATTTAATTAGACTTAATCCAAATCTCATTGCTCAATCAAATTGAGCTAATTAATAATTTATTTGTTAATTAGTCTTTCTATAATTCATTAACCCTTGGTAAATTATTAATTGTAACCTTTGCACAAGGTTAATCTCAATCATATAGGTAATTATACCCTTCAACGATTCACAATCATCGATCAGTCATTAGATCAGATCGAAACTTCTATTGTGTGAGACCTCATAGGTTCAAACACTAAGCTGATAATATAAAAATAAATTTCTGTACTAATCGAAGTGATCATCTAGCAATGATACCTGACATCCAGATAGTGTCGAATAATTGCAAAGCAACATTCAAGAACTTGAGATATGGTTATCGTATAATTCATCTCTTTGATCCTCAATGCTCAAGATGACTTTAGAGTTAAACTGCTAACTCTTAATTAGTTCATCCATATTGTGTTTCAACCTCATAAATCTTATGACTCCTCATAACGATTACCGAACTAAGATTTTGCTTAATTAAAATATAGAGATGCATTAACTCCTATAATCTGGAGGGATCAATTCCATCTTGACTCATACACTAGCTTTATAAGTATTTGACTGTATCTAATAGTCTTCTTTTATTATATTAAAAATATTAGTCTGACACCAAAGTATAGTGAGTTACTTGCAAGTCACCATGGTGATCTCAGGTTTGAGGGATACTTATACCCATACCCTTCGCGAGCTACTCTTAAAAGCAGAGTGCCCCATAGTGTGGTCATGTTCAGTGAAATATACTTTCTATATTTCACCTGTATGCCATATCAGTGTCTCCATACTCTTTGGTTATAAGGATAACCAACCTATATGGTACACAATGACCCCCACTTGATAAACGTTATAATCCTAATTAATAATGTATCATTTGATCATGAATAAGTTTAAGAACTACATGATAAATCTTTCTTTATCGATGGAAAGTAGTTCTAAGAACTTCATCATAAAATAGGAGTTCAAATAAGAAAGATGCATAATTTATAATAAAAAATATCAAATAACTTTTATTAATTTATAATTCATATACAAATTACAAGTAGCACAATCATCTACAACTTAGATGATTGGCTTTAGGATATATTTTCCAACACCAATTAAGGGGTGAGAGTCTTGATCAAGACTCTGTATGGATCACTATTAGAGGGCGAGTACTTGGGCACCTGATGGAAGCTCTATCGAAGTTTGGATTTAGTGATACAGGTATTCTTCTATTTCTTCTACAATGTCGGAGTATATGATTGTTAATCATTAAGGATGTCCTGGATTAGGGTTTGATAATTAAAATTTTATTATTCAAAATTTTTAAAATCCATACTTCCACTGTGCTCACCGAACCCTATAAATCCAACTTGGATGATATCATATTCAAATCCTAATCAAATTTGGCTCAACCAAGTTAACAACTGACCTTAGTCCAATGCATCCTAATTAAATCGATTAAAGCATCAATCTATCATGAATCATAAAATTTCAGATTATCAAAAATTTTAAATTTAGCAACTAAAATTAAAGTCTAACTATGACCATGGTCAAAAAAATTTTAATTAAAGATCGATGCAAGTAATCAATTAAACATTATGGCATCACATGAATCAAATCTAATCTATATTATAACCATAGCATGTTGTTTGATTGAATCCAACAAGGATGGCTCTGATATCACTATTGGGTTCTAGTCCTGCAGTGAAATATGATTTTCAAAAATTTTTTAACAAGCTTTAATACTTAAAACAAGACAATCAAAATACAAACCTTAGGACTACCTTTTGGGTTTCAATTAAACTAAAACAAGCATACAATAAGTTAGATAATATACCTTCCTGAAGATGATGATCTAATGATAAGATGATCTCCACAAGACACCAAAGTATATGTCTTCTAATGGTGATCCACATAAGATTGATCAGGATCTTTTTCAATTTGATGTAGTGCTGCAGCCTTCTTCATAAGTTTACTATCAAGTTTTCTTCTTAAGAATAGATTATACCATAGCCTAATAGCCTTCGAATCTTTTATCAAAACTATACCATAATTTTTTTCTCAAAATATTTGGACACCTTAATCTGATTTAGATATCCAACTCTTAGGTAATCTAAACCCTAGAATTAGCAAACACTTTCCCTTTTTTTCCCTCTTGATTTTTCTTTCTATTTTTTTCTCACTTTTTTTCTTGTATTTTTCTCCTATTTTTCCTCTCCTTTTCCTTTCAATCTCATGCACAACTCACTAAGGAAATGTACACCACATCTTGTAGTAGTGCCCCATTTTTATAAGGTAAGAAGGGGCACTTAACCAACTCTTGGTGTTTAAGTTTTCTCATGCGATGAAATAAATCCAACGCATGAGACTAAAGGGGTGTGGAGGAATTTTAAGAGTAGAAGGACTCTCCTTTCTATGCTCAAAATCTAAGGCACCATCAGATGGTGCATCCTGTAAGTGATGGCATGGGAAAAAATGGCAAGGAGTTAAGAGGAGTAGCCCAGGAGGACTCTTCCTTCTGGGTGCCATTAATATGGGGTGCTTCATTTATTTTGGTGTGGAGTTTGGTGTGGTGGCATGGAGAAGTCCAAGTTTACATAAAACTCTTCCATGTGATAAGGTTAAGATACCTAAGAGTCTTTAGGTTTGAATCTAATCCAATTAAGTTCAAAACATAAAGGTAGGGTTAGCTCAAACACTTTAGAACTAAACCTAATTGGGAACTTGGGTTAATCCATATGCTAGCAAGTTAATTAAACCTATAAAGATTTATAATAAATCCAATTAGATCAGATTATGATCAAATCTCAAACTGTGTGACCTATTGGGTTCCATATCTAGGTAGCAGTAGACTCAGGCTCATGACCAAAACTAAGCCGATGAGATTAGGTCAGCCTAAATATATCAATTAATCAAAATACTTTTTAATTAATTTTAAAATTAATTTTTTTTAATTCTTACGAGTCCACAAATCAAGATTGATGTCTAGCAACATGTCATGACTATTTGAAAGATATAAAATTTAGTAGAAATATCAAAAATATCTTTCAGTGGCAAGTTATCATGCAATTCAATTCTTCGATTATACAACATTCTAGATGAGTTATAGGCATGAAATTATGTCAAGCCCAAATACTTATCTATATGTATCTCGATTAGAAGATGATGATTCAGTTGATGATACATTAAAAACTCTTTCTAATTATCATCCTGCTTTGACCAAAAATTTTTTGAATCATAAACCTATAAGATCACATAGGATGTTCTCTCTCCGTATAAAGAGTGACAGATTCCTTGTTGACCACTCACAACCTCTATGTATACTTCACCATATCCAGAATACCCCACATAAGGTTCAAAGAGTTAAGTTAGAAAATAATCCAAAATACAGATTCATATACATAAGGTACCATAGTGATCTCAGGTTTAAAGATCACTTATACTACTCCTATTAGAGAACAATCCATTGACATGCATATAAGGCTCAATCAGATATTTTTTTTTTTGGTCAATTCAGTGAACTCATTGCCTAATGAGTACCCACATCCTTGTATTAGTATCACCATACAAGTGATTGTGAGTTCAACCATTCTCTCCATCGAGCATACATAGGATATGTCATTTTTACTGGTATCATTGATCTCTGACTCAATGATCCTACGATTAAAAATATTTTAGATTAGGACTATCAAGGATTTAGATCTCATTGGTATAATCTCATCATAATCCTAAAACCATTACCCTAATCTATAGGGTTCATTATAATCTTAAACAAGCATTAAGATGCAGCATATAATGAAATAGAATACCTAATTTTATTAATAATTAATATCAAACATATGAGTTTGAAAGATAAAATATAAAAAAATATTCCATCGCATCACTCATATAATTGGTTTGTAGGATATTATTCTTTCTCATCTATCATCGATCCGAAGTCTCTAAACCTACTGAGCAAGATAAATTAGCCCCAAATTGGAAAAGACCTTATTGGATTTCTAATATTATTCAATCAGGATCCTATCGAATTGAGAAATTTGATGGCACTCCTATATCTCAGACTTAAAATTCCAAAAATTTGAAGATGTACTATTAGTAAGTTTGTTATTAAAGTATTAAGCAATGCAACCCTTGTTTTAAGCAGCATATATGATGTTAAATATCATTGAAGTCACTTTGGCCTATGTTCTACATTATGCACAACAATTCCACATTGATTCACCAAGTACTTAGGGATATTTTTCATAGCAATCCAATGCTCCCAGCCTAGATTCAACTAATATCTGCTCATGACTCTTACAGCAAAATATACCAAGTTAAGTACACAGCATGGCATACACCTATACCCAAGAGGATAACAGATCTCTCTTGGAGGTTTCAATACAGAACCCTCTCAACACCTCTTCTATGTACTTATCTGTGAAAATCAAACATCCTTTTAGGATCTATCTCTATAGACTTTTTTTTAAGAATACTGGATGTTTGACCTAGAACTTTGAAAAAAAAATTCTATATGCAACCACATCATAACCAATGTTAGTATGGGACCCTCCCACTGACCTTCATGTAACTACATGATTCCTTCTAATTTTTGATGAAATCAAACAATTTTATCGCATCATTAAAATAACTATTCCAACTCTGAGATTTAGCTTAAATCCATAAATGAATTTTTACAGTGTGATCTTTATCACTGAAAGTGAAATTCATAGGCCACTGCTAATAGATACTTTCCCAAGATATCCATTCAGTGGGGCCATCTATACATCCATTTCTCGGGATCGATGTACAACATCATCTCGTTGTAGGTTTCAGGATTATCCCTATGTTTCCAATCTCTTTCAAAAAATACTTTCTCTGAATCCTTTGTAAGAATATCAAGTACCTTTCTAAAGGATGAAAGATCCTACTAGATCTATGAAGTGGAGGAGGTCCTACATATACTGGCTCATCTTAAATATGTTGTATAGATCTTGTGACTCATTGTTCTTTAGAGACTCTTTTTGAGTTCATCCTCTTACTATTTTCAAAAAAACAACATGATTGCTCACAACACATTGTGAACCATTAGGAAGAGAAAGTGACATCTCAAACCCTCTTGGGATACCCCATAAACGAGCTCTCACAGATCTATCTTTTAACTTATCCACCATATCATATCTCATACGGTGGGGTGAAACCAACTTTAAAACCAATCAAATTTAAATTTTAGAAATTAAACTTTATTTCTAAAGAAATAACAGTTAAATTAGTGATGTTCATGATGGATCGGACCATATCACATATAGTGCCATTGCTCCTCATAGATACTCCATTGGGTTGAGGTGTACAAGAAAGATTCCATCATGAAACTGTATCATTTTTTTTAGATAACTGATAAATTTTTTATTTGGTATTGCATCCTCGATCTGATCGAAGTATCTTTAGGATTTTTCTGATTTATTTTTCTACTTCACATCTAAATTTTTTGAACCTTTTAAAGTCTTCAGATTTGTATCTCATACACATACCTATACCATGACTGATCATCGATAAAGGTGATGAAGTAGTGATAACCTCCTAGTCTGGCTCATCAAATGGGTCATGCACATTGTATATGTACTAGGGTAAGTATCTTAGCAGTCCTATCCCTTTGTCCTACAAAAGATAGCTTGGTCATAAATTCTCAAAGAGATGGTTCATAGACTAGGTATGACTTAATAGTCAATGAGCCCAAAGGCCCATTTTTCTCCAATCGGCAAATCATTTCTTCTCATATATGATCTAGCTAAAAGAACCATCTATATACTTCAGGTTATTTGGTTCTGGATCTCTTAGATCCAATGGCATTTACTATTTGCTCAAATAAATTCACAAATATATCACCATGTAAATGATAAAGAACTAAATTCAAACGGTAATCACCGAGGTTAGGTGCCCACAGCCACAGTGTAACTTTTGCACCATTGCCGACTCAAAAGAGTCACTTCACCTTCCCTCAGCCCTCTTCCTTCATTAGACCCTCATACTAAAGTGAGTAATATGCACTAGAGTCTAATGAAAAATATGTATATATAAGATCAGATTTGAGCAATTCGACATACCTTCCAAAAGCATGTCACCATTTCTTTAGGTTCTCTAGGTATTACCTTTGAACTTTTTAAGGTCCCTTAGTTACCAACATATTGACCAATTCAATTAAGGTGCTATAATATTTATTCATATAATAGTTTCATAAACTACCTATATAAATCAGAGATTGCAAGATCAAATCCATTAGTAAGTTCTTATGCATGGTCATGTCGAGCTTCTCAAGCTCTTCAATGTCCTTAATTATTGTCAAACAGCGATCATGGACAAACTGCCCATCACACATCTCATGCGCTATGCGACTCTGATCATCTCACAACCATTATAGATGAATCAGCATATCGTTAGCAGTCTACATATCCTTATGCATATATTTGAGTTCATCAACCATGGACTCCAATTTATAGCACCTAACCTAATTGTCAATGTCCAACCATTTGTCAAGTATAGCTCATTGACTATGGATTGGACAAGCTGATGACATTGGGTTAACCTGGTTAAGAATATGACTTAATTTCTAAAGGTCCAGAACTATTCTTAAGTTTCTGAGCCAGAATATGTAATTGATTTTGATTAACTAGTTGATATCTAGGATTCAAGCTAGAGGATTGGAAGCTGAAGAATAAATCGTATAGAGTAAAGATTTAATTAGATGATTGTATTTGTAAAAGTTTATTCTAGAGACTTTAAAAATAAATAAAGGCTCTCACTAATTATTTTGAGTCTCTCACACTCCTCGAATAGAGAAACAAACATCTTAACACGATAAGTGATTCTAGTGGATGCTGCAGTCCCATCGATGTATGGCACCTCACCTAATAGTTATTGATGACACGTACACCAATGCGTGGATAATTCTTTATCCAGATGCTGATCCAAGCATATTACAGTAATTTGATCTCTAAGTTCTATAGCCTCACCTAATAGTTATTTACATATTTCTTAGTTAAGTTCGACCCACCATTCACCAACGAGTGCAAAATCGTCATTGGATCCCTCACCTAATAGTTATTGGACCCAAACCCATCTTTATCGTGGAGCATCTAAGGCCAATAGAGTAATTATACCTTTCTGATGCAACCGAATCACTATAACCAGTCGAGAACGATCAATGCTGAAAAAGACACCCACATCTCTATAATGGTGGAAGACCACTAGACTTAATATTAAGTAAGAAGATTTAGGTTCAGGTCTCTTCTAATTAGTCACATACATTCGATGTAATGACTAATCTGGTTTGGGTCAATACAGCTCATGTCTGACCAACCTAGCGACATGGGTGAACTTGAGTCAACAAGTAACCTAATATAAAACATAATCTCCCAAAATGGCTAGATAAGTGAAGATGAGTGGGGTCTCCCCATTGCTTTCTATAGACACCAATGAATTGGCCAGATCAGACAATGAAATCAATTAAAGAACCACCATCTAAGACATGCCGTAGACACCAAATTGGTTGATTAGAAACAATCAGGTTAACCTATAGATCCAGACTCGAACCAGAGTCAAATTCAATCTTAATTTAATCAATTCACATCACATATGAATCAATTTGACCAACCACAACTAAACTCAATTTTGAGCCCCTTTGATCGAATCCCAACCAACTCTTGTTTAGGTTTGATCAAATGCTCAAAATTGGAAAGGATTCTAATCTGATCTAATCAATGACCCTAGTTATAGTTTAGTCTCTAAACCTAATTGGTTCAACCCATACCCAAATCCTATATTTTATGCATTGAAATTTAGATCTTAAATTCATAATTTTAGATCTTTTAATTTTGAATCTTAATTCTCAATTAAGTGTATTATGTATATGGATTTTAGTTTAGATGTCAAAATAATTTTTAATATAAATAATTTATATTGTATCTCATATAATTTTGCTGTCTGCAGAATCGATTCGACTCATCCTGGTACTCGAATCGACTTGTCATAGTAAATTGATACAATATTGAGACAAACAGAAACCTGTAAACCTAGCTTGCACAATTGAGTCGGTTCATCAGCAAATGAGCCGACCTACCAAAGCTCAAGTTGACTTTAACAAAAATAAGTTGACTCGCCAAGCACTCGAGTCGATCCAAAACAAGAATTGAGTTGACTCTATAGGCATGCCAGTCACAGTTTCATGGTTTCAAGCAAACAGAACTTGAGATTTTGCAGAAATTAAGTTTTAGATCGTGCATCAAAATAATATATCACATATAATATTTATTGATCTAAAACACATAAAAACACATGCATAATCAGATTTAAATCTAAAACATGTATCACATACAATTAAATTCAAATCTAATTATCTTTCACATGTCAGACATATGAACAATAATTTAAAATTATGCATGCAATCATACATCGCATATATAAAAAATATCAGCAATCATACTAAATCCAAATTAAACCCTAATCAATGTATTCAGATCTGAAACTAATTTCAAATCTAAAACTGTCACACCCCCGGCCCGAGATCGCGAGCAGGAGGTCGCGGCAACCGCCACATACTTATGAAGAACTCTCTCCATAAGCATGCAAGGCATCTCATCACGATATCAATGCATCACAGCAGAATAAATTTAAATAATTATTATTCAACTTTAATTCAAGTAATTAAAATAAATATCTTACATCTAATAAAATTTTACTAAAAATAAAATAATAGATCTAAGTTTAATGAAGTTGACAATGCTAAATCTCGCCTCTAAAAGCTCTGTCCCAATATTTTTTCCCACGCTCGAAATTAATTATCTGAATCTAAAAAATAGAAAGAAAGGTAATGAGCTAGACAGCCCAGTAAGTAACAAATATCTCAACTAGATATTTTAGATATTATATAATTTTAAGAACAATATTACAAATAAACATAAAAATATATTTCATGCTGATTTAATACAAATCTAATATTTTCAAATATTCACATATAATATAATTATAAATCCGATTCGATTCAAAACACTCGTAACTCAATAGCCTCGACTATGACCAATGTTTAACCTCCATTGGTGGGGTCCACTGAATACCAACATACAACCTCTACTGGCAGGGTCCACAAACACCAGCGCACAACCCCCATTGGCAGGGTCCACTGAGTACCAACGTATAATCCCCATTAGCGGGGCCCACTGAAACATAGTTAGGCTGAGAGCATAAATTCGATCTGTATCAAAATACTTTTGTATCATAATATATCATAATTTTTCACTGAACATGTGTATAATCAACGTACCATAATATTTCAAAAGCACTTTTCTTTCAAAACATAATTCATAATTCATGCATAATTTCAGAGAATAATTATTTATTTTCAGAATAAATATGAAATATCTCGAGAAGATGATTCATTACTTACCTTTCATAGAGCACTGAATGAATACATCAACTAACTTCTAGGAGATTCTTCAGTGCCTATTATCCAAAATTATATTTTTATATTAATTTTAAATCTAAACAAATCCCAAATCAAAATCTCACTTAGAATCAGACTCTTCCCTAAACTCGATCAAAATCATCAAAATGAAGCCTTTCACTACGCTAATCTTAGAAGGATAACTTTAGAGAGAGAAATCCATCAAGAGAGAGAAATAATCTAGAGAGAGAAAATTCTAGAGAGAGAAAGTAGAGAGAGAAAGTCCAATTCTAGAGAGAGAAAGTAAGGGTTTAGATTGAAAAAAAGAGAGAAGAGAGAGAAACTCTCTCTCATTTTTTATTTTATTATTTATTTATTTATTTATATTTTTCTTTTCTTTTCCTTTTTCTTTTCTTTTTCCTTTTTCCTTTTTCCTTTTTTTTCCTTTTTCCTTTCCTTTTCTTTTTTTTCTTTTTCTTTTTTTCTTCTTTTTCTTCTTTTTCTCGGGCTCCATCCTGGCCAGAACAAGGGACCGCAGGTCTCCTCCCTTGACTGGTCGTTCAGGCCAAGGCCGACACGGCCGACCCGACAGCAGAGGGGGGGCAACCTCTCAAGTTCGGAGAGGCAAGGCCGGCGGTCGGTTGTGATCGCCGGCGTCGGAAAACCAAAGGGAAGAAGAGACCAAACAGGGGTCTCTTCTCTGTCCAAAAATCGGTGGCACCCGTCGCCGGCAGTCGCGCATAGAGGCACGGGAAGAAGGAGAAAGAAAAGAGGAAGAGAAGAAAAACTTACTTCGACCTCCGGTGACCCCGCCGGTGAGCAATCACGGTGAGAACGAAATAAGTATCCGCGGCTCCAATTCAGGAAAATCAGGGAGGAAGAGAGGGAAATAGGACCGACGATCGGCTTTTAAGAAAGGGGAGGATCTTTTTATAGAGAGCCCTAGGACTCCTGATGGTCTTAAGACTCCGATCTCCATGGTTTGATCAGAGAAGAAGACTCCTACCAGTAGACTCCTACCAGGAGTCTTCTTCCCGATCCCCTGTTCTTCCTCTTTTTTTTTTTTTTTGGGCTTGGTTCTTTTAATTTGGGCTTGGGCTATAACATTCTTCACCCCTAAAAGAAATTTCATCCTCAAAATTTTTCATACCTGTCACCATTGTATTGGAAGCCTGTGCATTCTGTTGAGTAAGCGCATAAACTCTTCCCTGGGTTTTAGAAATCTGTCCACCACCCTTATGTTGTCCTTCATAAGTTCTTTGGCCAACTTGATTTTCAGTATTTAGCGGGCAGCTAGCAATTTTATGATCCACCTGACCACATTTGAAACAAGCACCTGTTTTCCAATAGCAATCCTTGTCTGTATGATTTTTGCCACATCTGGAGCACTGCTCACCATCAATCTGTTGAGTCTTATTATCTATTACTCCCTTAGCTGAACTTTTGATGTTTTTATTATTCTGCCCTTGTGTATCATTTGATTTTGCTCTCTTTCTTTACTTTCTTTCCCTTTCCATGCATTCTTCATTGACTTCTCTTTCAATTATCAGTGCTTTGTTTACCACATCGGCATAAGTTGTCAATTCATATGGAACCACTTATTTTCGAATCTCAGTTCTCAGTCCCATCTCAAACTTGTGAACATGTTCTTGCTCACCATCCACTAATCTCGGAGCAAATTTTGCTAACTCTATAAATTTTACTTCATATTCAGTCACACTCATACCCTTTTGCTTTAAATAAATAAACTTTTGCTCTTTCTGGATCCTTATACTCTAAGAAAAATACTGATCGTAGAATGTAATCCGAAATCTTTCCCAGGTAAGTATTTCGCCGTCTTGTTCATACTTGCGCTGTAGTCGCTGACACCAGTTGTATGCTTCTCCTTGTAGTAAATAAGCTGCATATCGAATATTTTCTTCATCAAGACACTCTTGGATAGCGAAGGCCTTCTCCATCTCCATTATCCAGTTATCAGCCTCCAAAGGTTCAGTAGTCCCCTTGAAAGCTGGAGGAGCAAGCTTTTTAAATTCTAAAATATTGTTCCGTTGTACTGGTTGCTCTCCATGTTGTGGTGGTAGATGCTGATGTTGTTGTGTATCTCGTTGTATCTACTATTGTTCAAGCATTTGCTGCTGTATTTATTGTTGCGCTTGTACCATCCTGATTAGGGTCTGCATTAATTGAGCCATATCTGGTTCCTGACGTACTCTCGAAGTACTCCCATTAGGATCTACGACTCCCTCCACCTGAGGGGTGCCACTGGTCAGATGGGGAGTGCTACCATCCCGTGGTTGTGATGTCTCTCTTGCAATTCCTTGAGTAGTTCTTGTCATTCTACAGGGAGGCATGATAACTTTATAATAGTAAAATTTTATTAGATTCATTTATCTATTTGTTAGGATGGGTTTATTACGATGCTCATACTTTATCGTCCCAATATTTCTAATGTTTACCCACCTACACTCATACTATGTCTAATTCTATGTGTCATAATTTATCCACTTATGCTCTGATACCATATTAATTGTCATGCCCCCGGTCCGAGATCGTGAGCAGGAGGTCGCGGCAACTGCTGCATACTTATGAAGAACTCTCTCCATAAGCATGCAAGGCATCTCATCACGATATCAATGCATCACAGCGGAATAAATTCAAATAATTATTATTCAACTTTAATTTAAGTAATTAAAATAAATATCTTACATCCAATAAAATTTTACTAAAAATAAAATAATAGATCTAAGTTCAATGAAGTTGACAATGCTAAATCTCGCCTCTAAAAACTCTGTCCCAATATTTCTTCCCACGCTCAAAATTAATTATTTGAATCTGAAAAATAGAAAGAAAGGTAATGAGCTAGACAGCCCAGTAAGTAACAAATATCTCAACTAGATATTTCAGATATTATATAATTTTCAAAAATAATATTGTAAATATACATAAAAATATAATTCATGCTGATTTAATACAAATCTAATATTTTCAAATATTCACGTATAATATAATCATAAATCCGATTCGATTCAAAACACTCGTAACTCAATAGCCTTGACTATGACCAACATTTAACCCCCATTGACGGGTCCACTGAATACCAGCACACAACCTCCACTGACAGAGTCCACAAACACCAGCGCACAACTCCCACTGGCAGGGTCCACTGAGTACCAACGTATAATTTCCATTGGCGGGGCCCACGAAACATAGTTAGGTTGAGAGCATAAATTCGATCTGTATCAAACTACTTTTGTATCATAATATATCATAATTTTTCACTGAACATGTGCATAATCGACGTACCATAATATTTCAAAAGTACTTTTCTTTCAAAACATAATTCATAATTCATGCATAATTTCAGAGAATAATTATTTATTTTCAGAATAAATATGAAATATCTCGAGAAGATGATTCATTACTTACCTTTCATAGAGCACTGAATGAATAGATCGACTAACTTCTAGGAGATTCTTCAGTGCCTATTATCCAAAATTATATTTTTACATTAATTTTAAATCTAAACAAATCCCAAATCAAAACCTGACTTAGAATCAGACTCTTTCCTAAACTCGATCAAAATCATCAAAATGAAGCCTTTCACTATACTAATCTTAGAAGGATAACTTTAGAGAGAGAAATCCATCAAGAGAGAAACATAATCTAGAGAGAGAAAATTCTAGAGAGAGAAAGTCCAATTCTAGAGAGAGAAAGTAAGGGTTCAGATTGAAAAAAAGAGAGAAGAGAGAGAAACTCTCTCTCATTTTTATTTTATTATTTATTTATTTCTTTCTTTTTTTTCTTTTCCTTTTTCTTTTCTTTTTCCTTTTTCCTTTTTTTTCCTTTTTCTTTTTCTTTTTCTTTTTTTCTTCTTTTTCTTGGGCTCCATCCTGGCCGGAACAGGGGACCGCAGGTCTCCTCCCTTGATCGACCGTTCAGGCCACGGCCGACATGATGGACCCGGCGGCAGAGGGAGGCAACCTCTCGAGTTCGGAGAGGCAAGGCCGACGGTCGGTTGTGATCGCCGGCGTCGGAAAATCAAAGGGAAGAAGAGACCAAATAGGGGTCTCTTCTCCGACCAAAAATTGGCGACACCCATTGCCGGCAGTCACGCACAGAGGCACGGAAAGAAGGGGAAAGAAGAGAGGAAGAGAAGGAAAACTTACTTCGGCCTCCGGTGAGCAATCACGTGAGAACGAAATAAGTATCTGCGGCTCCAATTCGGGAAAATCAGGGAGGAGGAGAGGGAAATAGGACCGATGATCAGCTTCTAAGGAAGGGGAGGGTCTTTTTATAGAGAGCCTTAGGACTCCTGGTGGTCCTAGGACTCCGATCTCCGTGGTTTGATCGGAGAAGAAGACTCCTACCGGGAGTCTTCTTCCCGATCCCCTGTTCTTCCTTTTTTTTTTTTTTTTGGGCTTGGTTCTTTTAATTTGGGCTTGGGCTTGGGCTATAACAGAAATATTCATGATTTATTTTAGATCTGAAATAATTTTAGATCCAAAATAAAACTATAATCACATTACAACATGCAAAAAATTCTGATCTACCATTAATTAATGTTCTACATCATTCAAAACAACCATTCGGCATAATAGGGTTATGCTAGGGCAATCTTATTTCAGAATGATGTCTATTATCTAACTAATCTTTAGATCTGACTTCTACAAATCAAATTTCAGATCTGAGGAGTTTCGTGTTCATATCAGAACTCATGACTCTGATACCACTATTAGAAAGCAGTAGTTTTGTATGCATAGTTAAAAAATTGTACAAACTATTTATGTGTAGTGAAAATAAATTAAATTAAAATCATTTTAATTTAACAATATGTGCCAGATCAAATCTAAAAATCATGCTTAGGATCTTGATACGAACATGTTACCATGATCTGAAATCTAAAAATAAAATAAATTATCAGTAAAAAAAATCAGAGATCTGATCTCCATACGTTCGAATCCTGCAGATGTCCGGGGTTCCGATCATAGATGCACAGGTGCCCAGCATCTACTGGTATCCACACGGAGATATCTGATTGCAGCATTAAGATCATCGGTGCACTAGCACCTTATAAATCTCGCTCCTCAACCTTGGATCTGGGTCTCTTCTTCTAGATCTTGAAGAAGATGAAGGCTGTGCGAACTCCTTCGTGCAGATCTGACGGGATCTGAACCAGACCATCAAGAAGAGAAAGAAGACTCTTCTTATCCTCTTCTTCTCTCTTTATTTTTTTCTCCCTTAGATCTAATCTCATTAATTTTGGGCATGGAGGTGAAGGAAGAAAGAAAAGGGTGGCATTGAGGTTGCTACATGGCAAGGAAAAAATTCTTCCTTTTTATTAGTGCATGCCCCACCCTTCTCTCTTGATTTTTGTTGTACAAAAATTTGATCCATCACCTTTCCTTTTAGACATTATCCCTTTCTTATTTTGAATCAAATTCAAATAGAAAAAAAATAAAAATAAGGAAGGATGACACATAGAGGAGGGGTGCCCCTTTTTCTTTCACGCACGCAAACATGCGTCCCTTCTTTTTCCAATATTTTTGTTGCATAAAAATTCAACTCCCATCCCACATCTGATAAGGATTTGATCTTATTTTGAATCAAATTTAAATAGAAATTAAATCAAAAAGAAAAAGAATCTCAAATGGAGTGGGGCACCAACTATTAGTGCCCCTTCCTTTCACACGCACAAAAATCAGAAGGGGATGCATCTCCACACATGCCCTCCTTCTTTCTATATGATATCTAGAGAGAGAGTTTCAAAGAACCTGGGCTCTAGGAGTCATAGTCTATTTAGTTCAAATTTGATCTCAATCAGATTCAAATTGAGCTTGAATCGAATCAAATTCGAAAGGCTATGAAACTTGATCCAATCAAGCTTGAAATCGAAATCTGATTTGAATAATTGAATCCAACTAATATTAAATTAAATTAAATTAAATTAAATATAATTTAAATTAATTAAAACTTGATCTATAATTTAATCAGCTCCAATTAAATCATAATATTTGTAATTAAGCCCCTGCGCTAATAATTAGCAACTGCCAAGATTGTATCACTTACAAATTAGTAGTTTTCAAATTTTAAATCAATAATCCAATTGATAATTTGAATATGATCCAAATCATTGATCAGGTCATGCTCCTTTTTTGTGTGACTCTTTAAGTTCTATTCTATCCGGTAGTGAGATATACCTTGATCTCTATCACAGTATCATCAAAACCCCTTTTAATGGGCTATAACGATTCCAACTCACCTCAACAAGGATCGTTGATCCGAAAATGATCCTAGTGAGTCCTCACGATCCATCAGTGATGTCTAGCAGCATGTAGTGGCAACCCAGTAGAATAGAAGAATAAACTTCTAGGTATAGTTATCGTGTGATACAATCTTTCTATCGTGAATCCTAACTAGACGGAGGTCATAGAGAACTCGTCAGACCCCATTGTCACTTATATGTCAGATTGGCTCAACTCAAGTTTATTTATGAATTTCATAAAAATTCTTTTTCAGTATTCATACTTGCTCTGGCCAGAGACTTTTTGAACTCAGTCTTGCAAATCACATAGGACTTCTCCTTTTCTACCAAGGTCGATAGATTCCATCTAGATGCATCTTACTCCAAACAGTGAATCTGAACCTACAATAGCCAACATATATAGTAAGAATCTGAATGGCTAGGGACCAAGAGAATGTGGAATCAAACTAAGTAGCCTCATTGTGAATAGCCAACACACCGCAGGTCAAAAAATCAGTCACACCACTGTAGCATCGAGAAAATTATTGATGAGTAAGTAGACATCCAAGTGATTTCTTGTGTTGATCATGCTTAGTACAAGTTGTTCTCTAACAACTATCTACACTCTCAACCTAGTGTCTCCATATTGTACACTCGAGATTTATCTGTCCGAAAGGAAGGTGATCCGTACACCGATCTTAAATGAATTGATCACTATCCTCCATGACGATCCTTCGATCGAAAGTATTTAAAAATTAACCATTAATGATGTATGTCCCAAATTCTTAATACCTTGAAAAGATACAAAATCATCTTTATTAATTTTTAGGACAAATCATGGACATATATGACATGATTGATTATAAAGACTGCACGTCAAGTATAAAACATGCCCTAGAGAAAGGTATGTATCAACCAAGATTGACTTCTAGGGCACATATCTAACACACTCTACTAGCAAAGAGTTGCTCTAGGGTGAAGATAGGGTTGGGCCCAATTTGTATTATTTGAGGGACTCAATGATGGCTTCAAATCTACTTATGAACGGTGGGTCAGGTTTAACTAAAGAGTAGGGCAATATGTGTTATCTGAACTCTCATGACTTAGAGACCAAGTCACTGTAATATACTTAGAGAAGCATCTAGAAAAAATGTTGCCTATGTATCGGTGTGTGTGTCACCAATAACTATTAGATGAGGTGCACAGCATTGGTGGGACCATAATACCCACTAGAAACCTTGCATTGGTCGTGTTGGATTTTTGCTTTCCACTTAAGAAGTGTCCGAATTCAAAAAAATAGTGGGAGTTTATTTGCATCTAAAAGTTTTTAAAGCAAATATAAATTTTAAGTACAAATATCTAACTAAAATCTCTACTCTCGTAGATAAATAATGTTGGCCTCTAACCCACTATCCCGTATCCTTGAAACCAATCGACTGATCGATACAGATTATAAAGACTGACTCAGAAACCTCAGGATAGTTCTGACATCTAAAAAGATTAGGTATGTGCTTAATCAGGATGTCCCAGCCTTACCAGTCCATCCTACGATAAAGCAAAGTGCTGCTCTGGATAAGTGGATGGATGATGATCTCAGGGTGAAGTGCTATGTACTGGCTTTCATGTCAAACGAGTTGCAAAGCTAGCATGAGTACATGTCCACTACCCGTGCCATGATCACTCACCTGCAAGAGTTGTATGGTCAGTAGAGTCAGACTGCGTGCTTCAAATTGTCCAAGTGGTTGTTCAACATGAAGATGTATGATGGGCAATCAGTCCACGATCATTGTATGATAATAATCAAGGACCTTGAGGAGCTCGAGAAACTCAGGCTTAATATGCAAAGAGAATTAAAGGTCGATTTGATCTTCCAATCCCTAATCAGTTTATTTGGATAGTTTATTGTAAACTACCACCCAAATTGATCAATATACTGGTCACTACTGAGGGTACTTTGAAAAGTTCAAGGGACTTTGCTCTTGCTGTTGAGCGAGCACCTTCCAAGAGAAAGTCTCAAGGAAAGAAAAAAATAAGCCTGCAAAAAAGCAAAGAAAGGAGAGCAAGCCTAAGAAGGACACTTTGAAGAAAGCTGTGGGGAAAGGAAAGTATTTTCACTGCAACTTCGATGGCCACTGAAGGAGAAACTGCCTGTCTTACCTAGAGAGCTTGAAGATGAATAAGGGTGATCGACCTTCTAAAAGTATACTCATAATAGAATCTAACCTAACGGTTTCTTCCACTTTTAGTTGGATATTAGACTCTGATTCTAGTGCTCATATATGTACTTCAATGCAGGGTCTAATAGAAAGTAGAAAGTTGAGAGAAGGTGATATGATCCTTTGAGTCAGCAATGGAGTAAAAGTTACCGCAGAAGCCATTGGAACCTATCTTCTTTGATTACTGTCAGACTTTAGATTAGATTTAAAAGACTGTTATTTTGTTCTTGTAGCTAGCTTAAATTTCAGTTTTTGTACTAGCACAAGATGGATTTATTTTTTAATTTAATAAAAATTTTTATTCTATTTATTTATGAAATAAATTGGTTGCATCTGATCTTTTGATTGACATTTTTTATCACTTGCATGTTGATGCTAATGTGAACTTAAATGATCCAGTAGTGAGTACCGTAGGCCAAAAAAGATCTAGAGATGAGTTTAACCATAAGTATTTGTGGCACCATAGGCGTGGTCATATTGGAGAGGATAGGACAAATAGACTGAAAAAGGATGGGATCCATGACTTAGTTAAATTTGAGTCAATTCTGACCTATGAATCAAGCTTTTGAGAAAAAATGATTAGGTTATCCTTTATGGGACAAGGAGAAAGGGTCACTGAGTTACTAGCTCTCATATACATCAAGGTGTGTGGTCCATTTGATGTACAAGTCAGAGGTGGTTATAGCTACTTCATTATCTTTATTGATGATCTGTCATGGTATGGATTTATATTTCTTATGAAACATAAGTCTGAAGTCTTTGAAAGATTCAGAGAATTCAGACAAGAAGTAGAGAAGCAAACAGGTAAACCCATCAAAGTCCTACGATCTGATCGAGGAGGAAAATATCTGAGTGTTAAATTTTTTAGATATCTTGGGGAGAATGATATTATCTCTTAATGGACCCCTCCCGACATGTCTCAACTCAATAGGATATCTGAAAGGAGAAATAGGACCTTATTGGATATGGTCCGATCTATGATGAGCTTCACTGATTTACCCATATATTTTTGGGGACATGCCTTACTTATCATGATGTATATTTTAAATAGGGTTCCTTTAAAGTCTGTTCCTACCACACCATATGAGATATGGCATGGTAAGAAGTCGAGTCTGAGTTACCTTAAGACTTGGAGATGTCCAGCCTATCTTAAAATATAGAAAGTGGACAAGTTAGAGGATAGATCAGTTGTAGCTCAATTTATAGGATATTCTAAAAAATCCATTAGGTACTACTTTTACTTTCCACATGATCACAATGTGATTGTGAGTCACAATGCCACATTCCTAGAAAAATAGTTTATCCATGATGGCGGCAGTGGGAGGTTAGTTGAGCTCGATGAGAAAGTATCTGAAGAGCAACGAGCTATAGATCCTCAAGAACCTGTTCATGATGAGTCAGTGGTTAATGTTCCACCTCCACCTTATAGATCAGGTAGAATCTCCCATCCTCCTGAAAGATATATGGGTATGATGAAAGAAGATGTAGAGAAAGCATTTCTTATAGGAGATGGGGGTCATGGTGATGATCCTAGTACTTTTGATAAGATGATATCCGACATCAATTTCGAAAAATAGTTAGATGCAATGAAGTCAAAAATTGACTCAATACACTTGAACCAAGTATGGTCCTTCGTGGATCCATCGGAGAGAATTATTTCCATTGGGAGTAAATAGATCTACAAAAGAAAAATAAGTGCTGATGCTAAGGTAGAGACCTATAAGGCAAGGTTGGTGGAAAAGGGTTATAGTCAGCACGAAGGCATTGACTATGATAACACTTTTTCGTCTGTAACGATGCTGAAATCCATCCGTACATTGCTTACTGTTGCAGTTTACTATGATTATGAAATCTGACAAATGGATATAAAAATTATTTTTTTAAATGGATATCTTGAGGAAGATATCTACATGGATCAGTATCTGGGTTTTACATCCGGTGATAGTGATCAACGAGTCTATAAGCTGCAAAAGTCCATCTATCAACTAAAGCAGGCTTCTCGAAACTAAAATCTTTATTTTGATGATGTGATCAAATCATTTGGTTTGATAAAAAATGAAGAGAAACTTTGTGTTTATAAAAAAATCAGTGGGAGCGCATTTGTCTTCCTCGTACTGTACATCGATGACATCCTCCTTATTGGGAATGATATTTTCATGCTGACTTTGATCAAGGCTTGGTTGTCTAAGAAATTCTCTGTGAAAGATCTAGAGAAAATATCCTATATTCTTGAGATAAAGGTCTATAGAGATAGATTTAGAAGGATGTTTGGTCTATCATAAAAGTGTACATAGAAAAGGTGCTGAAGCGGTTTAGCATAAAAAACTCCAAAAAGAGTTTGTTACCCCTTAGGTATGGTATTTGACTCTCCAAGATGATGTGTCCTAACACTTCTGAGGAGTTTGAGTGCATGAGTAGGATCCCTTATGCTTCGATGATTGAAAGTTTTATGTACATCATGTTATATACTCGACCTGATATTATCCTTGTTGTGAGTGTCACGAGTAGGTATTAGTCGAATCTTGTCAAGGAGCATTGGATAGCTGTGAAGAATATTCTTAAGTACTTATAAAGGACTAAAGATTTATTCTTGATCTTTGAAGGAGCACCTAAATTATGGATTGAGGATTATACAGATTTGGATTTTATGTCAGATCCTGATGATAAAAAGTCTACATCAAGATATGTGTTCGTATGCAATGATGGTGCAGTCAGCTAAAAATATTTCAAGCAGAGCATCATGATAGATTTGACCATAGAGACTGAGTATGTCGTCACTTCAGATGCTGTAAGCTTTTGGTTCAAAAAGTTTATCACAGAACTTGGTGTAATACCACTATACTATGATAATAATAGAGCTATAGCACTTGCTAAAGAGCCCCAATCTCATCAAAAATCAAAGCACATTGAACGACAGTTTCATGTCATATGTGACTACCTTGAGAAGTAATATGTCGAGGTATGAAGAGTAGACTCCATGGATAATGTGGCAGACCCACTGACTAAGCAGTTGAACCAACCCAAAATGAAAGCTCATCTTGAGAAGATGGGGCTTAGATTAATAGCCAATTGGCTTTAGTCCAAGTGAGAGATTGTTTGATGCATGTCCTAGAAGTCAATTTTTGACTAACATATTTTTTGTTCTATGATATATATTTGCCTTAGACTATTGATTTAATCAATAAAGGGTAAGTTTTCTTTTTCCATTCAAGTGTTATGTGTCTTTGAATCATCCTTAAAATTGATGTTACGATATATATTCTTAAGTGCTGAAAATTAGAGACATATATAATCAATTCCTAAATTACTTTCGTTCATGGGATAGTTATAGAAATGATGATCCATCCAGATAGATCGATACATAATTTATTTTCTTTGAGATAGATGAGTCTCTAGTCTATAGTGTAGAGATATTGAGTGAAAAGTATGGGTAATTGTTAGAGAACAACTTGTACTGAGCGTGACCATACGAGAAATCACATGGATTTCTATTCTATCATCAGTGCTGTGTTGTGTGACTGGTCCTTTAAATTACAGTGTCACAGTTGCTCATAATAAGACTATTGTAGTTTGACTACACATAAACATTAACTTAATTATGAGTTTTTGTAGTAGATGTTGGTTTTAGTTGGTTGAGCTGTGCGAGCAATGTGTGCATCTAGATGGAATCTATCAATCTTGAAAGAGAAGAGTAGTTCTATGAGATTTGAGAAGCTGAGTCCATGAGTCTATGGCCATAACAGTGTGATTGATGAAAAAGAGTTTAATTTGAAATCACTAATGGACTTGAGCTGATCGGATCTATCATATGACTGATGATGAGGTTTGATAATTTATCTATGACCTACCATTTAGTCGAGACTCACGATAAAAGGACTGTATCATACATTAACTACACCTAAAGGTTCTATTTCAATTTTGCTAGATTGCCACTACATATTACTAGATGTCACTGGTGGATTGTGAGAGCTCAATAGGATCATTTTGGATCAATGATCCTTGTCGAGTTAGAGTGAAATTATTCTGACCCACTAAAAAAAATTTCATTGATACCTATGATAAAGATCATGGTATGCTTCACTATCAGATAGAATTGAACCTATGGGGTCACACATAAAGGGAGAAGACCTAGATTGGTTAATAATTGAGCTTATAAAGTATCAATTTATATAGATTTAGAGAAATTCTATTGGATTCATGTTAACCTTGCTAGCCCTTGGTTGAATCTAATTTCTCTTGTAGTTGGTTTGCTTATATGACAAGCATTAACCAATTTCTACACTTGATTTGAACCTAATTGAATTTGATTCAATAAGATCCAATGGTTGGATGTTTAATTTATAGCTAGGATTAAATCAAAAAAGAGTTTTTTGATTTTATTCATTAGAACCCTTGAAGTGAATCTATGAAACCATATGGGCTGATTTGAGACTTTTTATTGGGTCCCATATGATGGGATGCCTAGCATTGAATGTGAGTGTAAGTGAGTTATGGGTGGCACCCCATTTATTTGGTCTACGTATATTTAAGCTAGGACTTCTAGTATGATTAGGTGGAGGGATCCTAATTTGATTAGGACACCGTATATTGTCCATATAAATGGCCCTTGCCTTACTCCTCTCATTATCTCACTTCCTCCCTTCCTTGCTACCACCTTTACTGTGCCCATCACCATACCTCTCCTTCCTCTCTCTAGCCCATGCCCTCTCTCTCTCTTGGCATCCTCTTGTTGGAGCTTTTAGAGAGGTGGGTGGCAACATTGTTTTGGTGATAATTGTTTGGCATCAAGTTGTTGTTTGGTTTCATCTACTTCTTCTCAAGTTATTGGGAGTTAGTTACAATCACTTCTTAGTTATTATTTTTCTTGATTAGTTGAGGGATCAAGAAAGATTCTTGATTTCTTCAAAAATTAAGAAACAAAGATAAAAAAGGTTCACAATTTCAAGCCTATCTAGGCTTGGTTCAAGCCTATTTAGGCTTTTGATTCAGGCAAGTAGGATTAAGAGGAGCCTATCCAGATCGACCCTATAGATATCCTTAGAGGTAGGATGCTTGTGCTACTAATTCAGAACCTGTTCAGCCCCAAATTCAAAGATTGAATTGGATTCAACCTCAGTTACAGGTTTGAAGCAAAGAGAAAGTGATTCAGGTATGTGAACTAATTATAGACTTTCATTCATTCATCCTAAAATCAGTCTATGTTAATTTCAATATATGAACTAGATCTATAGGTACTTTTATATGATGAATGCATGTTTAGATTAAAAATATTTTAATTTGATTTTTTTACTGCATTTTGGATTTAGAAAAATTTTGAAATCCATATGCACTGGCACCTGTACAAAATCCAACAATGGAGAAGGAGGAGCACTGAAGAGAGGTTTCTTCATGGGTGACGATGAAGACCATGGCCATGGCATGATTGTTGGAAAATATATCCCAAAAGCCAATCATCAACCTGTTGACGGTTGAGTAACCTTGTATTGTAATTGATTTATTAATAAATAAAATATATTTTTGGTATTTTCATCACAAGTTTTCATCTTCTAATGGACTCCATTGTTGTGATGAAGTCCTTAGGACTATTTAGGTTCGATAAAGAGAGAATTTATCAATTAGTCCTTAAAACTATTCACGATCAAATGAGAGGCTGTTAATAAAGACGACAGCTTCTATCGAGCATAGGTCACTGTAGGCCATATAGATTGGTTGTCCTCTTAATCAAGGAGTGTGAAGACACTGGTATAGCATACAGGTGAGATGTAAGGGTATATCATCATTGAACGTGACCAACTCTAGAGCATTCTGCTGTCAAGAATATCTCTGATGGGATATAGATATAAGTGTCCCTTAGATCTGAGATCGCCTCAATGACTTGCCAACAACTCACTGAACTTTGATACTGGACTAACTGAATTTCTAATTCAATGATGGAAGGTTTCTGGGCACAGTCAAATATTTATGAAGTTGGAGTGTGATCAAGATGGGATTGACCACTCCAAGAGTTGGAGAAGAATGAGTCGCTGTATTTCAATTTAGCAAAACCTTTGCCCGGATAATCCATCAGATGGATTTGATATTTTGAAAGACAATGTGGACAATCTGATCAAAATTAACAGTTGAACTCTAAGGTGTCCTATGAGCAATTGAGTCAAGAAGATGAATTATATGGAAACTATATCCGTATGAGTTCTAAGGATGTTGTTCTATACATTCGACCTATCCGACCGTCAGGTACCATTGCTAGATGGTCACTTCGATTGGTACAGAAATTTATTTCTATACCACCAGCTTAAGTTCGGACCTATGAGGTCACACACATTAGAGTTCATGATCCGATCGGATGGTTGATCAATGATTAAGAATCGTTCTAGGGTTAAACGATCAATACGATTGACATTTAACCTAGTGCAAGTGTTGTAGGAGGATCGATTAGCAATTTGATTGCTAATTGGCTTAATTTGATTAAGCCAAAAGACTAAGATTAAGTCTAATTAAATATAATTTAATTAGATTTAGTTTGGGCTTGATTGGATCAAGTCCAATTGGTTTATTGGATAAGCCAAGTGCAAAGAAAAACTAGTCCTAGTTCAATTAGGACTTGGGTCAACCTAATTTCTAATTTGATTAGAAAATAAAATCAGATTTAAATCTAATTTAATCTGATTAAATTAAGCTCTTAATTAGATTAAGATCTATTTTAATTAGGTTGATTTAGTTTTGATTTGATTTGATTTGAGAAACCAAATTTGAATAAGTCATAGATTCAATCCTAGTAAGACTAGGATTCCACCTTGCGCCACCTTAGCCCCCCACGCCCACTCTCTCTTATCCCATGCCCACTCTCTCTTATTTTGTGTGATAAAACCCTCTCTCCTAGGTCTTCATGCATGCCCAAAACTTTTCTTTCTTTCTCTCTTACATGGAATGTGGTTGTGGATCAAGTCAAAGTAGGAATTAGTTTGGATTTCAAATTCTGTGAGATAGAGTTTTAGGAAACCAAAACTCCTTCCTTATGGCACTAATTTTACCTAAATTTTTTTTGATATTTTTATGGCTTTTATGTCCTATAATATTCATCCTTTTCTAGTGGTCCACAGTAGAAAAAGAAGGATGGGACACTCAAGAGTTGGTCACCCCTTGTCTTACCTTGTTTGGATAATCTTTGACTAGGTATTTGACCTAGACAAGGACTCTTCATATCTCTCTATTTAAAATGAATTTATTTATGAAATTTTTGTGGATTATAGATAATTAAGAGACCTTTAATACATTCAAAAATCAAAGAGAAATAGTCTTGGGGCGTAGAGATCTAATAGACACAAATCTAGGTGTCTGGGTTAGAGCAAAGAGAAGAAGAAGAGGGTCTTCTTCTAGAGTTGCTGGGTTCATCTCTTTCCTTCCTCCATCTATAAGTTTTCTGAGAGAATCTTATTTAAAACTCTTTCTCCTACTTTTCATCTTTGGTGGAGTTCAAATCAAGAAGAAAGAGGCATCTGATCGACCATCGAAGAAGGATCAGCGCAATACTAACATACTGTGCTGATTTCTTGGACCAAGACTTTTGATCATGATTCGTGGGCTCATGTGGACGACTTCTAGAGGCCAGATGTGTGTACGGATCATAACATCATCCTCAAGCCTGGATCAGCAAAGTTAGAACATCTAACTTGCAAGGTAATAGATCTGATCTATTATATTTTACATACATGAGATGTAGTATAGAAATATATTGATATGATCAACATGTAGTTCTTGCTCTTTATATTTTAATTTTTAATTTAATTTTATATAATAATCATGTAACAGAATCTTAGATATAGGGATTCACTAGTTTTACAAGATAAATTTTGATTTATTTTAGTCTTCTACTGCCTGATCTTGAAAAAGTTTCAAGATCTAACCTTGAAACCCTAGATCTGGTTCCTTCAATTGGTATCAAAGTCTAGGTTGTTTATTACATGATTATTTATACATGATTAAATTATTTTTTAGGTTAGATCTAATTTAGAATCTAATTATAAAATCTAAAATTAAAACTTTTAGATCAATCACGAACTGTAGGTTGTCCTGTTGTAAGGTTTACCCTTTACAGTGTAAAGGTTGTCCTAGTTCGTGTAGATCTATCTTTAATCATAAATTTGTTAGATGTGATCTAAATTAAATTTATGATTTATAAGATTTAAAAGATACTTAAATCTAAAATAAAATCTCTTTGTTAATAATTCTCATGCAAGAACCATCATACATTTGTCTGAAAAATTTGCGCAGTTTAAAGTTGAAATTATTTTAATTACTTGAACCTATTTAGATTAGATCTAAAGTAGTTTCATACTTATTTTACTTGTATTTTGATTATAAATCAAACATGTAACTTAGTTGGTAGAACCATGTTGTAAAAATATTTTACAAATATAAAAATTATTTTCGAAAAGCCGAACCCCAACCCTCAGCCCAAAACTTAATTGAGAATTAAGAAGTTGTTTGATTAAGTTCTAGGATTGTGAATCGAAGAACCTAAGACACAAACAATAATACTGGGTTAATGGGTTAGTGGGAATTAGGTCCATTAATTGGGTTAGACCTAAGGTTAGATTAAAGATGGACTTAATTAGATAATTGACTAAATCTAATCAATTGTTGTCTTAGATTAAGTCAAGGATTTTCTAGATCAATTACCATAGTTGTGGTTAGTCCAGTCCATGTCTTTAATGAGAACCAAATAGACTTGATTCTTGACTAAGCGGTCTAGCACAAACTGTTAGGTTGATCTAATCGAAACTAATTAAATCAGTTGACTAAATCTATTAAAGATGGACTTAATTAGATAATTGACTAAATCTAATCAATTGTTGTCTTAGATTAGGTCAAGAATTTTCTAGATCAATTACAATAGTTGTAGTTGGTCAAGTCCATGTCTTTAATGAGAACCAAATAGACTTGATTCTTGACTAAGCGATCTAGCACGAACTGTTAGATTGATCTAATCGAAACTAATTAAACCAGTTGGTGTCTAAGGTAAACTAGACCGATGGTTTTTAATTGACAACCCACTTACTTGGCCATTTCTGATGGTGTTTCAGGCAAGCTTTGGCAGATCCTCCCACCGATCGAACATACCTGACCTCTTGGTGAAATTATATTTTAATCGGATCACTTGACAATTCGAGCTGACCCATGTCAGCTAGGTAAATCAGTGTGACTGATTTAGGTGCTCCTAGACCAGCCCTTTTAATGGTCTCTCTTAAGCTGACTTGGTGAAGCCAGTGGGAGGATCATGATAAGCTGGTTCATCTGACCTCATCCTCTAATTTAATTAAATCTTCTAAAATTATTAGGTCCTTAAAATAAAATAGTTATGGTGATAACTAGATCATAGCCTCCCATTAAGTGGATAATAATGGGTCCATCAGTTGGATAATTATTGGAGGCCCAAAGGCCTGGTGCTTATCGGCTGATGGAATTGTCATTCATAATATGATTTCTTGACTGCATCTTTCTAAATGGTGGTTAGGTTAGCCAACCAAAGTTGGGCCTAATCATTTATCAGCTAGATGGGCCAAGTATGTGTTGGAAAATATGTCCCAAAAGCCAATTGTCCACCTATTGACGGTTGAGTAACCTTGTATTGTAATTGATTTATTAATAAATAAAATATATTTTTGGTTTTTTCATCATAAGTTTTCATCTTCTAATGAACTCCATTATTGTGATGAAGTCCTTAGGACTATTTAGATTCGATAAAGAGAGAATTTATCGATTAGTCTTTAAAACTATTCACGACCAAATGAAGGTCTGTTAATAAGGATGACAGCTTCTATCGAGCATAGGTCGCTGTAGGCCATATGGGTTGGTTGTCCTCTTAACCAAAGAGTGTGAAGATACTGGTATGGCATATAGGTGAGATATAAGGGTACATCGTCATTGAACATGACCAACTCCAGAGCATTTTGCTATCGAGAATGTGATTAATGGGATATAGGTATAAGTGTCCCTTAGACATGAGATCGCCTCAGTGACTTGCAAGAAACACACTGTGCTTTGGTACTGAACTAACTAAATTTTTAATTCAGTGATTGAAGGCTTTTGGGCACAATCAAGTACTTGTGAAGTCAGAGTACGATCGAGATGGGATTGACCACTCCAAGAGTTGGAGAAGAATGAGTCGCTGTATTTCAATTTAGCAAAATCTTGGCCAGGATAATCCATCAGATGGATTTGATATTTTAAAATAAAATATGGACAACCTGATTAGAATTGACAGTTGAACTCTGAGGTATCCTATGAGTATTTTGATCAAGGGGATGAATTATATGGAAACTATATCCGCATGGGTTCTAAGGATGTTGTTCTACACATCCGACCTATCCGGCCGTCGGGTACCATTGCTAGATGGTCACTTTGATTGGTATAAAAATTTATTCCTATACTACCGACTTAGATTCAGACCTATGAGGTCACACACATCAGAGTTCACGATCCAATTGGATGGTTGATCAACGATTAAGAATCATTCTAGGGTTAAATGATTAATACGATTGACATTTAACCTAGTGCAAGTGTTGCAGGAGGATCGATTAGCAATTTGATTGCTAATTGGCTTAATTTGATTAAGCGAATAGGCTGAGATTAAGTATAATTGAATATAATTTAATTAGATTTGGTTTGGGCTTGATTGGATCAAGTCCAATTGGTTTATTGGATAAGCCAAGTGCAAGAAAAAACTAGTCCTAGTTCAATTAGGACTTCGGTCAACCTAATTTCTAATTCGATTAAAAAATTAAATTAGATTTAAATCTAATTTAATCTGATTAAATTAAATTTTTAATTGGGTTAAGACCTATTTTAATTGGATTGATTTAGTTTTGGTTTGATTTGATTTGAGAAACCAAATTTGAACAAGTCATAGATTGAATCCTAGTAAGACTAGGATTCCACCTTGCGCCAATTTAGCCCCCACGCCCAATCTCTCTTATCCCACGCCCACTCTCTCTTATTTTGTGTGACAAAACTTTTCTCTCAGGTATTCACACATATCCAAAACTTTTCTCTCTTTCTCTCTTACATGGAATGTGATAATAGATCAAGTCAAAGTAGGAATTAATTTGGATTTCAAATTCTATGAGATAGAGTTTTAGGAAACCAAAACTCTTTCCTTATGGCACTAATTTTATTCAGATTTTTTTTGAGATTTTTGTAGCTTTCATGGCACATAATATGCACCCTTTGCTGGTGGTCCATGGTAGAAAAAGAAGGAGGGGATGCCCAAGAGTTAGGCGCCCCTTGTCTTGCCATGTTTGGATAATCCTTGACTAGGTATTTGACCTAGACAAGGACTCTATCATATCTCTTTATTTAAAATAAATTTTTTTATAAAAGTTTTATGGATTATAGAGCATTGAGATACCTTTGGGGCATCCAAAAATCAAGGAGAGAGAGTCTTGGGGCATAGAGATCTAATAGACACAAAACTAGGTGTCTGGGTTAGAGCAAAGAGAAGAAGAAGAGGGTCTTCTTCTAGAGTTGCTGGGTTTATCTCTTCCCTTCATCCATCTGTAAGTTTTCTGAGTGTGTCTCATCCAAAACTCATTCTCTTACTTCTCATCTTTGGAAGAGTCCAAATCAAAAAGAAGGACGTATCTGATCGACCATCGAAGAAGGATCAGCACAGTACTAGCATACTGTGCTGATTTCCTGGACCAGAACTTCTGATCATGATTTGTGGGCTCGTGTGGATGACTCCTAGAGGTCGGACGTATGTGCAGCTTACAACATCATTCTCAAGCCTGGATCAGCAAAGTTAGAATGTCTAACTTGCAAGGTAATAGATCTGATCTATTATATTTTACATACATTAGATGTAGTATAGAAAGATGTTGATTTGATCAACATGTAGTTCTTGCTCTTTATATTTTAATTTTTGATTTAATACCATGTAATAATCATGTAATAGGATCTTAGATCTAGAGATTTTTTAATTTTACTAAATAAATTTTGATTTATTTTAGTCTTCTGCTGCCTGATCTTGAAAAAGTTTCAAGATCTAATCCTGAAACCCTTGATCTGGTTCCTTCAATTGGTGTCAGAGCCTAGATTATTTATTACATGATTATTTATATATACTGAGATTATTTTTTGGATTAGATCTAATTTATAATCTGATTGTTAAATCTAAAATTAAAATTTTTAGGTCAATCACGAACTGTAAGTTGTCCTACTGTAAGGTTTACCCCTTACAGTGCAAAGGTTGTCCTAGTTCATGTAGATCTATCTTTAATCATAAATTTGTTAGATATGATCTAGATTAAATTTATGATTTATTAGATTTAAAAGATATTTAAATCTAAAATAAAATCTCTTTGTTAATAATTTTTGTGCAAAGAACCATCATATATTTGTTTGAAAAATTAGCACAGTTTAAAGTTGAAATTATTTCAATTACATGAACCTGTTTAGATTAGATCTAAAGTAGTTTCATGCTTATTTCACTTGTATTTTAATTATGAATCAAACATACAACTTGGTTGGTAGAACCATGTTGTAAAAATATTTTACAAATATGAAAGTTATTTTCAAAAAGCCGAACCCCAACCCTCAGCCCAAAACTTAATCGAGAATTAAGAAGTTGTTTGATTAGGTTCTAGAATTGTAAATTAAAGAACCTAAGACACAAACCATAACACATTGGGTTAATGGGTTAGTGAGAATTAGGTCCATTAATTGCCTAAGGTTAGGCTAAAGATGGACTTAATTAGAGAATTGACTAAATTTAATCAATTGTTATCTTAGATTAGGTCAAGGATTTTCTAAATCAATTACAATAGTGTAGTTGGTCAAGTCCATATCTTTAACGAGAACCAAATGGACTTGATTCTTGACTAAGCGGTCTAGCATGAACATTAGGTTGATCTAATCGAAACTAATTAAACCAGTTGGTGTCTAAAGTAAACCAGATCGGTGGTTTTTAATTGGAAGTCCGCTTACCTGATCATTTCTGATGGTGTCTAAGGCAAGCTTTGGCAGATCTTCCCACCGATCGAACTTACCTGGCCTCTTGATGAAATTATATTTTGATCGGATCACTTGACTATTCGAGCTGACCCATGTCAACTAGGTAAATCAGTGTGACTGATTTAGGTGCTCCTAGACCAGCCCTTTTAATGGTCTCCCTTAAGCTGACTTGGTGAAGCCAGTGGGAGGATCATGATAATCTGGTTCATCTGACCTCATCCACTAATTCAATTAAATCTTCTAAAATTATTAGGTCCTTAAAATGAAATAGTTATGATGATAACTAGATCATAGCCTCCCATTAAGTGGATGATAATAGATCCATCAGTTGGATAATCATTGGAGGCCCAAAGGCCTGGTGCTTATCGGCTGATGAAATTATCATTCATAATATAATTTCTTGATTGCATCTTTCTAAATGGTGGTTAGGTTAGCCAACCAAAGTTGGGCCTAATCATTCATTGGCTAGATGGGCCAAGTATGGTCATATTAATGGTTGGACCTAACCAGACCTTTTCAGTGGAGGCCAAAGCCTACTGATTAGGGACTGGGATAAAATTAAAATTACTAAAAATTATTTAGAGAAATAATTGATTATGAACCTATCCTTAGATGTACTTGGGTTGGCCAACCAAAGTTGGGCTTGTGTGCAGTCTAAGTGGATTCTAGTACCCACTAAGAAATTAGGATATGTTAGGGACAAGAGGAGAACCTCGCCAATTTCTCGAATTGGAGGTAGAGGCTACCAATTCGAATAAAATAATGGGAGAAATTTTTTTATTAAAGTCTAAATATTTAGGTTTAATGAATCAATCACTAATTAGGTTATGATTTTTCTTTGTGCAGATATGGCCACTTCCCTATCACTCCGATCATTGTTGGACAATGATAAGTTGGTGGGACCCAACTTCGATAGCTGGTATTGAAAGTTGGAGATAGTCCTAGAGCATGAACGGATCCTATATATGATAACGGATCCTGCACCTGAAGAGCCAGCTGCCCATGCATGTGGAACAATCGGAGACACTTACCAGAAGTGGCTTAGTGACTGAACCACGGTGCGCTACATCATGCTGGCTACCATGAGCGACGAGTTCAGTCATAGATTTGAGATGAGTCAGCCAAAGGACATGCTTCAAGTGTTGGAGGATGCCTTTGGCATATCCGATGACGTGGAGAGGCACAAGACTAGTTGTGCCATCTTCAATGCCAAAATGCAGGATGGTGCCTCTGTCACTGATCATGTATTGTACATGATCGAGCTGATGGAGCATTTGAGCAACCTCGGCTTTCCCTTATATGAGCAGCTTGGGAAAGATGCAATACTGAACTCGCTGTCCAAGTCTTATCTCCCATTCCTCACTCATTATAGAATGACAAAGTCTGAAGTAAACTACCACAGGTTATTGGAGTTGCTTCAGAACTTTGAGAAGAATCACCAACTCCATAAGGAGTCAGTGAATTTAGTGGGAGGTTAAAATTCTGGTTCTCGACCCTTTAAGAAAGGGAAGAAGAACAAGAAGAAGAAAGTGAAGAAGGTGCAGGTTTAGGCTGGGACATTAGTGCAGGGCCAGATCAAAAAGATCAAACCTGATAAGAGTCAAGCTGAATGCTTCTTTTGCAAGAAGTGGGGGCATTGAAAAAAGAACTGTCCTCAGTACATTGCCTCCCTAGACCTGAACAGGTAGAGAAAGAAGCAAGCTACTGCTAGGCAAGGTATTTATATGATAACTCCTTGCAATTTCTCTATTTGTGATATAACTGACTGGGTATTAGATACCGGTAGCCTTTACCATATTTGCAATTCCTTGCAGGGGTTGTAGGTCAGTAGGAGATTCGAGCAAGGTGAGAGGTTCTTGATGTTGGAGATGGAAGACCAGTTTTAGTTCTAGCATTAGGAATCTTGAAACTTGTATTTGAGTCTCATACCGTTGTTCTTAATGATTGTCATTTCTGTCCTAGTTTTTTTTTAAATATCATTTCTGTAGGCATCTGGTAAAAAATGATTATAAAATTTATTACTATTTTTTGTGGACATTTGAACAATGGTGTGTATATGTTATCACAACCTGTTAACGTAGTCTATTCTATTGGCAAGCACTCTAGATTAGATAGTGTATCAGATATCTACTTATAGCACTATAGGCTAGGTCATATAAACAAGAACAGGATAAACAGGTTGACTCAAGAGGGAATCCTCGAACTCAGTGATTGTGAATCACTTTCAATCTGTGAATCTTATCTTCTTAGTAAAATGACCAAGTCACCTTTTACTGAGAAAAGTGAGAGAGCTACTGAGCTCTTGGGCCTAATACATACTGATGTATGCAGGCCCATGAGCACAAGTGCTAAAGGTGGATATTTCTACTTCATCACTTTCACGGATGATTTATCCAGATATGGATATGTCGATCTGATGAAACATAAGTCGGATTCATTTGAAATGTTCAAATAATTTTGAAATAAAGTAGAAAAACAAACTGAGAAGAGTATTAAAACTTTTCGGTCTGATCGAAAAGGAGAATACCTTTCTGCTGAGTTTCTCACATATCTAGGAGAGAATGGGATTCTCTTCCAATGGACTCCTCCAAGAACACCACAGCATAATGGTGTGTCTGAAAAGAAAAATCAGACTCTGTTAGATATGGTCCGATCCATAATGGATTTTGCTAGCTTGCCGATATCTTTCTGGGGATATGCACTCGAATCATCCTATTATCTGTTAAATAGGGTTCCAAGTAAGTCTGTAATTAAGACTCCATATGAGATATGGACAGGGCGTAAGCCAGCACTTTCGCACCTTAGGGTCTGGGGGTGTTCGACCTATGTCAAACGGTTAGTTACAGATAAACTTAGACCTAGGTCTGACAAATGCACATCATAGGGTATCCCAAAGAGATCAAAGAATATTTTTTCTACCATATTGATGAACAAAAGATGTTCGTCAGCCTTAAGGCAACCTTTTTAGAAAAGGAGTTCTTTGGTGAAGGCATCGTTGCCTCTAAGGTTAAACTTGATAAAGTTCAACAGGTAGAAGGACCGACACCAATAACTGAACCTGAGTTGAATTTGATTAGATCAGATCTGGAACCCAATATACCTGCACCATTAAGGCGATCCGATAGAGTACCGCATCAGCTGGACAGATACTACGATTTCTTGGTCCGGGATGGTGATCCCATCGAACTCGATGAGAATGATGAGGATCTGATCACCTATATGGATGCAGTGCAGAGATCTGATTCTGAGAAATGGCTTGAAGCCATGAAATCCAAAATGGAGTCCACGAAGGTCAATGATGTATGGACATTGGTTGACCTACCTGAAGAGGTTAAACCCATTGGGTGTAAATGGGTCTTCAAAAAAAAAAAGGGGCGCAGATGGAAAGGTGGAGATCTATAAAGCCCATCTGGTTGCCAAGGGGTATCGTCAACATTATGGTATTGACTATAACGAGACGTTCTCCCCTGTTTCAATGCTCAAATCCATTCGGATAATGCTTGCAATAGCTGCCCATCTGGATTAAGAGATCTGGCAGATGGATGTAATGACAGCTTTCCTGAATGGAGAGCTGACCGAAGAGGTGTATATGATACAACCTGAGAGCTTTACATCCACAGATGAGTCCAAGATGTGTAAGCTTTAGAGATTCATTTATGGATTGAAGCAAGCTTCTCGAAGTTGGAACATGCATTTTGATAAGGTGATCAAAATGTATGGCTTCGTTAAGAATGGAGAAGAGCCCTGCATTTATAAATGGGCAAATTGTAGTATTCCTTATCTTGTACGTGGATGACATTCTCTTAATCAGGAATGACATCCCTGCACTACAGGGAATAAAAGTTTGATTATCATTGCAGTTCTCTATGAAGGACTTGGGTGAAGCATCCTACATCCTAGGGATGAAGATCTATAGGGATAGATCTAAAAGGATGCTTGGGTTATCTCAGTCTACGTACATAGGCACTGTGCTGAAGAGGTTCAGTAAGGAGAATTCTAAGAAGGGCTATCTATCGATAGGCCATGGAATTTTTCTCTCTAAGAAAGATTGTCCGACAACTCCTGAAGAGAGAGAATGTATGAGTAGAGTTCCATATGCTTCGATCGTGGGATCTATCATGTATGCCATGAAATGTACAAGGCCAGATGTGGCATACTCACTAGGAGTAGTGGGTAGATACCAATCTGATCCTGGAGAAAACCACTGAAAAATGGTTAAAGCCATCCTTAAATATTTGAGAAATACTAAGGACCAATGGTTGGTTTATGGCGAGTCAGATCTGAAACTTGTGGGGTTCACAGACTCTAGCATTCAATCTGACCATGATGACAGCAGAAGCGTGTCGGGTTATATCTTTACTCTGAATGATGGAGCCATCTGCTGGAAGAGTTCCAAGCAGCATACTGTGGCAGACTCTGTTTGTGAGGCAGAGTACATCGCAGCATCGGATGCCGCGAAGGAAGCTGTGTGGCTGATGAAATTCATCATCGAGCTCGGAGCAGCACCCTCCCTCGATGGTCTGATCCTGCTCTACTACGACAGCACTGGTGCTATAGCTCAGGCGAAGGAACCCAAAGCACACCAGCGGACAAAGCATATTTTGCACCGCTTCCACCTGATCCGGGAGATCGTGGATCGAGGTGACATCGACCTTCAGAAGATCGACAGAAAAGAGAACCTGATTGATCCCTTCACTAAAGCCCTGGCGATAAAGGATCTCGACAACCATAAGTTGAAGATGGGTATTAGATACTGTGCCGAGTGACTTTAGGACAAGTGGGAGTTGTTGGAAAATATATCCCAAAAGCCAATCGTCAATCTATTGACGGTTGAGCAACCATGTATTGTAATTGATTTATTAATAAATAAAATATATTTTTGATATTTTTATCAAAAGTTTTCATCTTCTAATGAACTCCGTTGTTGTAATGAAGTCCTTAGGACTATTTAGGTTCGATAAAGAGAGCATTTATCGATTAGTCCTCAAAACTGTTCACGACCAAATGATGGGCTGTTAATAAAGACGACAGGTTCTATCGAGCATAGGTCGCTGTAGGCCATATGGGTTGGTTGTCCTTTTAACCAAAGAGTGTGGAGACACTGGTATGACATACAGGTGAGATGTAAGGGTACATCGTCATTGAACGTGACCAACTCCAGAGTATTCTACTATCGAGAATGTCTCTGATGAGATATAGGTATAAGTGTCCCTTAGACCTAAGATCGCCTCAGTGACTTGCAAGCAACTCACTGTGCTTTGGTACTGGACTAACTAAATTTTTAATTCAGTGACGGAAGGCTTCTGGACACAGTCAAGTACTTGCGAAGTCAGAGTGTGATTGAGATGAGATTGACCACTCCAAGAGTTGGAGAAGAATGAGTCACTGTATTTCAATTTAGCAAAATCTTGGTCAGGATAATCCATCAGATGAATTTGATATTTTTAAATACAATGTGGACAACCTAATCAGAATTGACAGTTGAACTCTGAGGTGTCCTATGAGCATTTTGGTCAAGAAGATGAATTATATGGAAACTATATCAGCATGGGTTCTAAGGATGCTGTTCTACACATTCGACCTATCCGATCATCGGGTACCATTGCTAGATGGTCATTTTGATTGGTATAAAAATTTATTTCTATACTACTGACTTAGGTTCGGACCTATAAGGTCATACACATTAGAGTTCACAATCCAATCATTTGGTTGATTAATGATTAAGAATTGTTCTAGGGTTAAACGGTCAATATGATTGACATTTAACCTAGCGCAAGTGTTGAAAGATGATCGATTAGCAATTTGATTGCTAATTGACTTAATTTGATTAAGCCAATGGGCTGAGATTAAGTCTAATTGAATATAATTTAATTAGATTTAGTTTGGGCTTGATTGGATCAAGTTCAATTGGTTTATTGGATAAGCCAAGTGCAAGGAAAAACTAGTCCTAGTTTAATTAGGACTTGGGTCAACTTAATTTCTAATTCGATTAGAAAATTAAATCAGATTTTAATCTAATTTAATCTAATTAAATTAAGTTCTTAATTGGGTTAAGATCTATTTTAATTAAGTTGATTTAGTTTTAGTTTGATTTGGTTTGAGAAATCAAATTTGAATAAGTCATAGATTGAATCCTAGTAAGACTAGAATTTCACCTTGCGTCAATTTAGCCCCCACGCCCACTCTCTCTTATCCCATGCCCACACTCTCTTGTTTTGTATGACAAAACTTCTCTCCTAGGTCTTCACACACACCCAAAAATATCCTCTCCTTCTCTCTTACATGGAATGTTGTTGTGGATCAGGTCAAAGTAGGAATTAGTTTGGATTTCAAATTCTATGAGATAGAGTTTTAGGAAACCAAAACTCTTTCCTTATGGCACTGATTTTATCCAAATTTTTTTTGAGATTTTTATGACTTTTATGGCACATAATATACACCCTTTGCTGGTGGTCCATGGTAGAAAAAGAAGGAGAGGACACCCAAGAGTTGAGAGGCCCTTGTCTTGCCATGTTTGGATAATCCTTGACTAGGTATTTGACAAGACAAGGACTCTATCATATCTCTCAATTTAAAATAAATTTTTTTATGAAATTTTTATGGACTATAGAGCATTGAGAGACCTTTGAGGCATCCAAAAATAAAAGAGAATGAGTCTTGGGGCATGGAGATCTAATAGACACAAAACTAAGTATCTGGGTTAAAGCAAAGAGAAGAAGAAGAGGGTCTTCTTCTAGAGTTGCTGGGTTCATCTCTTTCCTTCCTCCATCTGTAAGTTTTTTGAGAGTGTTTCATCCAAAACTCTTTCTCCTACATTTTATTTGTGGAAGAGTCCAAATAAAAAAAAGGAGGCATCTGATCGACCATCGAAGAAGGATCAGCACAGTACTAGCATACTGTGCTGATTTTCTGGACCTGGACTTCTGATCGTGATTCGTAGGCTCGTGTGGACGACTCCTAGAGGTCGGATGCATGTGCAGCTCGCAACATCATCCTCAAGCCCAGATCAGCAAAGTTAGAATGTCTAACTTGCAAGATAATAGATCTGATCTATTATATTTTACATACATTAGATGTAGTATAGAAACATGTTGATATGATCAACATGTAGTTCTTTCTCTTTATATTTTAGTTTTTGATCTAATGTCATGTAATAATCATGTAATAGGATCTCAGGTCTAGGGATTCTCTAATTTTATAAGATAAATTTTATTTTATTTTAGTCTTCTGCTGCCTGATCTTGAAAAAGTTTCAAGATCTAACCCTGAAACCCTAGATCTGGTTCCTTCATTATGGTCATGTTAATAGTTGGACCTAACCAGACCTTTTCAGTGGAGGCCAAAGCCTATTGATTAGGGATTGGGATAAAATTAAAATTACTAAAAATTATTTAGAGAAATAATTGGTTATGAACCGACCCTTAGATGTACATGGGTTGGCCAACCAAAGTTGGGCTTGTGTGCAGTCTAAGTGGATTCTAGTACCCACTAAGAAAATAGGGTAATTCTTTGAATTAGAGGTAAAGGCTACCAATTCGAATAAAATAGTGAGAGAAACCTTTTGATTAAAGTCCAAATATTTAGGTTTAATGAATCAATGACTAATTAGGTTATGATTTTTCTTTGTACAGATATGGCCACTTCCCTATCACTCCGATCATTGTTGGACAATGATAAGTTGGTGGGATCCGACTTCGATAGCTAGTATCGAAAGTTGAAGATAGTCCTAGAGTATGAACGGATCCTATATGTGATAACGGATCCTGCACCTGAGGAGCCAACTGTCAATGCACGTGGAACAGTCAGAGACACTTACTAGAAGTAGCTCAATGACCGGACCACGGTGCGCTACATCATGCTGGCTGCCATGAGCATCGAGTTCAGTTGCAGATTTGAGATGACTCAGCCAAAGGACATGCTTCAAGTGTTGGAGGATGCCTTTGGCACATCCGATGATGTGGAGAGGCATAAGACTAGTTGTGCCATCTTCAACGCCAAAATGCGGGATGGTGCCTCTGTCACTGATCATGTATTGTACATGACCGAGCTGATGGAGCGCTTGAGCAAGCTCGACTTTTTCTTGCATGAGCAGCTTGGAAAAGATGCAATACTAAACTCGCTGTCCAAATCTTATCTTTCATTTCTCACTCATTATAGAATGACAAAGCCTGAAGTAAACTACCACGAGTTACTGAGGTTGCTTCAAAATTTTGAGAAGGATCACCAACTCCATAAGGAGTCGATGAACTTAGTGGGAGGTTCGTCTTCTGGTTCTCGACCCTTTAAGAAAGGAAAGAAGAGCAAGAAGAAGAAAGTGAAGAAGGTGCAAGTTCAGGCTGGGGCATCAATGCAGAGCCAGACCAGAAAGATCAAGCCTGATAAGAGTCAAGCTGAATGCTTCTTTTGCAAGAAGTGGGGGCACTGGAAGAGAAACTGTCCTCAGTACATTGCCTCTCTAGACCTGAATAGGCAAAGAAAGAAGCAAGCTATTGCTGGGCAAGGTATTTATATGATAACTCCTTGCAATTTCTCTATTTGTGATATAACTGACTAGGTATTGGATACCGATAGCCCTTACCATATTTGTAATTCGTTGCAGGGATTGTAGGTCAGTAGGAGATTCGAGCAAGGCGAGAGGTTCCTGAACGTTGGAGATGGAAGACCAATTCCAGTTCTGGCATTAGGAATCTTGAAACTTGTATTTGAGTTTCATACCGTTGTTCTTAATGATTGTCATTTTTGTCCCAGTTTCTTTCTGAATGTTATTTCTGTAGGCCTTCTGGCCAAAAATGATTATGAAATTTTAATAAAGAAACAAGTTTGTAATATCATTATGAATGGTGTTACTATTTTTTGTGGACATTTGAATAATGGTGTATATATGTTATCACAACCTGTTAACGTAGTCTATTCTATAGGCAAGCACCCTAGATTAGATAGTGTATCAGATATCTACTTGTGGCACTATAGGCTAGGTCATATAAACAAGAACAGGATAAATAGGTTGACTCAAGAGGAAATCCTCGAAGTCAATGTTTGTGAATCACTTCCAACCTGTGAGTCCTATCTTCTTGGTAAAATGACCAAGTCACCTTTTACTGAAAAAGTGAGAGAACTAATGAGCTCTTGGGATTAGTACATACTGATGTATGCGGGCCCATGAGCAAAGTACTAGAGGTGAATATTTCTACTTCATCACTTTCACGGATGATCTATCCAGATATGGATTTGTCTATCTGATGAAACATAAGTCAGATTCATTTGAAATGTTCAAACAATTTCAAAGTGAAGTAGAAAAATAAATTGAGAAGAGTATTAAAACTCTTTGGTCTGATCAAGGAGGAAAAAACCTTTCTGTCTAGTGAGTTTTTCACATATCTAGGAGAGAATGGAATTCTCTTTCAATGGACTCCTCCAGGAACATCATAGTATCATAGTGTATCTGAAAGGAGAAATCGGACTCTGTTAGACATGGTCCGATCCATGATGGATTTTGCCTGCTTACGGATATCCTTCTGGGGATATACACTCGAATCGGCCTATTTGTGAGGTGGAGTACATTGCAGCATCGGATGCTGTGAAGGAAGCTGTGTGGCTAAGGAAATTCATCATCGAGCTCAGAGTAGCACCCTCCCTCGATGGTTCGATCCTGCTCTACTGCAATAGTACTGGTGCCATAGCTCAGGCGAAGGAACCCAAAGCACACCAGTGAACGAAGCATATTTTGTGCCACTTCCATCTGGTCCAGAAGATCGTAGATCGAGGTGATGTCGACCTTCAGAAGATCGATGGAAAAAAGAACCTGGCTGACCCCTTCACTAAAGCCCTGACGATAAAGGAGTTCGACAATCACAAGTTGAAGATGGGTATTAGATACTGTGCCGAGTGGCTTTAGGATAAGTGGGAGTTGTTGAAAAATATGTCCCAAAAGTCAATCATCAACCTGTTGACGGTTGAGCAACCTTGTATTGTAATTGATTTGTTAATAAATAAAATATATTTTTGGCATTTTCATCACAAGTTTTCATCTTCTAATGAACTTCGTTGTTGTGATGAAGTTCTTAGGACTATTTAGGTTTGATAAAGAGAGGATTTATCGATTAGTCCTTAAAACTGTTCACGATCAAATGATAGGCTGTTAATAAGGATGATAGCTTCTATCGAGCATAGGTCACTGTAGGCCATATGGGTTAGTTGTCCTCTTAACCAAGGAGTGTGGAGACACTGGTATGGCATACAGATGAGATGTAAGGGTACATCATCATTGAACATGACCAACTCTAGAGCATTCTGCTGTCAAAAATATCTCTGATGGGATATAGATATAAGTATCCCTTAGACCTGAGATCGCCTCAGTGACTTGCAAGCAACTCACGGTGCTTTGGTACTGTACTAACTAAATTTCTAATTCAACGATGGAAGGCTTCTGGGCACAGTCAAGCACTTGCGAAGTCAGAGTGTGATCAAGATGGGATTGACCACTCCAAGAGTTGGAGAAGAATGAGTCGCTGTATTTTAATTTAGCAAAACCTTGGCTAGGGTAATCCATCAGATGGATTTGATATTTTGAAATACAATATAGACAACCTGATCAGAGTTGATAGTTGAACTCTAAGGTGTCCTATGAGCATTTTGGTCAAGGGGATGAATTATATGAAAACTATATCCGCATAGGTTCTAAGGATGTTGTTCTACACATTCGACCTATCCAGCCATCGGGTACCATTGCTAGATGGCCACTTTGATTGGTATAGAAATTTATTCCTATGCTACCGACTTAGGTTCAGACCTATGAGGTCACACACATTAGAGTTCATAATCCGATCGGATGGTTGATCAACGATTAAGAATCGTTCTAGGATTAAACGATCAATACGATTGACATTTAACCTAGTGCAAGTGTTGTAGGAGGATCGATTAGCAATTTGATTGCTAATTGACTTAATTTGATTAAGCCAAAGGATTGAGATTAAGTGTAATTAAATATGATTTAATTAGATTTTGTTTGGATTTGATTGGATCAAGTCCAATTGGTTTATCGGATAAGCCAAGTGCAAGGAAAAACTAGTCCTAGTTCAATTAGGACTTGGGTCAACCTAATTTCTAATTTGATTAAAAAGTTAAATCAGATTTAAATCTAATTTAATCTGATTAAATTAGATTTTTAATTATGTTAAGACCTATTTTGATTTGGTTGATTTGATTTCGATTTGATTTGGTTTGAGAAACCAAATTTGAACAAGTCACGGATTGAATCCTAGTAAGACTAGGATTCCACCTTGTGCCACCTTAGCCCCCCATGCCCACTCTCTCTTATCCCAAGCCCACTCTCTTTTATTTTGTGTGACAAAACCCTCTCTCCCAGGTCTTCATGCATGCCCAAAACTTTTCTCTCTTTCTCTCTTATATGGAATGTGGTTGTGGATCAAGTCAAAGTAGAAATTATTTTGGATTTCAAATTCTATGAGATGGAGTTTTAAGAAACCAAAACTCTTTTCTTATGGCACTAATTTTATCCAAATTTTTTTAAGATTTTTGTGGTTTTTATGGCACATAATATGAACCCTTTTCTGGTGGTCCATAGCAGAAAAAGAAGGAGGGGACGTCCAAGAGTTGGGCGCCCCTTGTCTTGCCTTGTTTGGATAATCCTTGAATAGGTATTTGACCTAGATAAGGACTCTTCATATCTCTCTATTTAAAAAAAAAATTTTATAAAATTTTTGTGGATTATAGAGCATTGAGAGACCTTTGGGGCTTCTAAAAATCAAGGAGAAAGAGTCTTGGGGCATGGAGATCTAATAGACACAAAACTAGGTGTCTGGGTTAGAGCAAAGAGAAGAAGAAGAGGGTCTTCTTCTAGAGTTGTTGGGTTCATCTCTTCCCTTCCTCCATCTGTAAGTTTTTTGAGAGTGTCTCATCTAGAACCCCTTCTCCTACTTCTCATCTTTGGTGGAGTCCAAATCAAGAAGAAGGAGGCATCTGATCGACCATCGAAGAAGGATCAATGCAGTACTAGCATGCTGTGCTGATTTCCTGGACCAAGACTTCTGATCGTGATTCGTGGACTTGTGTGGATGACTCCTAGAGATTGGATGCGTGTGTGGCTCACAACATCATCCTCATGCCCGGATCAGCAAAGTTAGAATATCTAACTTGCATGGTAATAGATCTGATCTATTATATTTTTCAAACATTTGACGTTGTATAGAAATATGTTGATATGATCAACATGTAGTTCTCGCTCTTTATATTTTAATTTCTAATTTAATGCCATGTAATAATCATATAATAGGATCTTAGATCTAGGTATTCTCTGATTTTACAAGATAAATTTTGATTTATTTTAGTCTTTCACTACCTGATCTTGAAAAAATTTTAAGATCTAACCCTGAAACTCTAGATCTAGTTCCTTCAATGATCTCTAGGCAAGAAGGTGTAGAGGGAGGTGGAGTCTCCCAGGCACTCAGACAGTAGTGAGTGGACACCAAGAGAGGGCCTAGAGATGCATGCATCGGGGATAGATGCTATGGCGGCAACAGGATGCAGAGAGGATCCGAAGACCTATGAGAAGACTTCCACCAACACGGACCATAGATGGGTCAGAGGAAAGGGAGTGGAGTTGCGGTCACTCCAGAATTTTTCGATGCTACGGTGGAGTATATCATAGGAGCAGCGTTGGTCAGAGCCATTGGGCCAATGATGACTACTGTCACTAGAGCAGCAACGAGAAGAGTCACGGGAGCTACGACAGTTGGGAGTCATAGGTGGAGTAGCTGGTGGTGCGACAGGTAGAGTCACGAAGACAATAGCAAGAGCAACTGTTGAATCAATGGTGGGCACAACTGCTGATGACAAGACCTACAAGATAGGTGCTCGGATGCAGCATGAGAGTTTCAGCCATAAGGGAGGCGATGGCAGTCTCCCAAAAAACTCCAAGATTGAGATATACTATGGTGCGAGGAAGTCTGCATAGTTGGCTTCACTCCTCATTGGCTAGGTCATGCAGAGGATCAGAGCTCGGTGAAGAGTGGTGCTCGCCAAGGCTTCAGGGGCACTAAAGTGGAGATTGTAGGAATTCTGTGGTACCCCCAAAGCCTTGGAGGTGACCACAGGTGGAGTCAATGTGATAGACTCTAGATTCGCTAGGACAGGAGTTGTCTGAGGGTGGAGTCGGAGCACAGCTTTTATGGGCTTAAGATTTAGGCTGGTGAGGACTTCGAAAAGCTTGGTTGGGGTTCTGGATATCTGGGATGCAAGATGATGCAAGGAACCAAGCAAAGGGCTTCTACCAGTAGAGGAGTCAACTCGGCACCAGAAGGAGTCGACTTGGATCAGATCGAGCCAGCTCAAAATTCAAATAGAGAGCAGCATTTCATGGCAAGCTGGTGGCACAGCAATCGAGCCAACTCGAGATTCGATCGAGCCAACTTGAGTGTGGTCGAGTCGACTCGAGCTCTGATCGAGTAGACTCAAGTCGTGGAAATAGATGTGCGGGATTTTGGTTTGGGTCTGGGATCGGATTTTTGATCCTAAGATTTTAAGGCCTGGTTTGATGGATCTTAAGGGAACTAACTCAAGGGGTGAGTGCATGATCAGACTATGGGTGTACATGGGTTTGGATGAGTGCATTTGGGTTAGTCCAGAGAGTTTTTAGGTTTGAGTTTTGACACATTGTATAGGCTATATATATATGTAACCTATAACATTATGGAATGGATCGAATCTTTTTTTCCTGAAATCCTCATTTTTTCTTTTCTTTCTGGTTGCATGCCATCATAGGAGGGGAACAAATCCTAGCCACCACCTCTTTAGGTGGAAAGAAGGGAGGTGCTCCCTTCTCAAGCAAAACCCTAGTGCCACCTCTTTCATGTGTAGTTTGCTGGTGTTCTCAAGTTTTCATGATCTGAAAAAATTGCGCAACAAAGTCCTCCTCGAAGTCTCCAACTAGAGCCAAAGTAGGGAGGTCAACATTGGCTTGGGGATGAACTCCCACTTGCATCTGGTTGGGAGTAGGTGTCTCGACATCCATGGTGATCATAGCCTTGACAGGTGCTGCAACATCCAAAGGAGTAGCCACTTCGAGAGTAGCCTCATCCTCCTCATCTTTGCAATCTACTAGCTCTCTCACTTATGACATGATGTGGGTAACATCGACATCGAAGAAGAATTCCTTCACTTTCCCAAGGTATTCCTTGAAGCTGATATGGTAGGAGAAAATGGCACCCTCAGCAATTTCAAACTTGAGGTCATCAGATGCTTTATACTCCACCACTTTGGGTGCCGCACGCTTAACCCTCTCCTTGGTAGCAAGAAGTGCTAAATCAGTCTTCTTCTTATATTGACGGTGATCAGCTATGTCCTTCCTCCTCTCCGTCGGTTCCCTCTCGACATCTAGCTCCAGAGTTTTTATCTTCCTCTGAGCATCTTTGAGATCATCCTTCAATCGAGCCTCTTCTTCTTCAGCCTTCTTGGAGGTGGCCTTCAACTCCTCCTTAATTGCCCTCAACTTCACCTCAAGAGAAGCCTTAGCCCGATCATGTTCTGCTAAGGTGTCCCTAAAGAAGAGGAGTAAGTGCATCATCTGCATGAAGAATGCAAGTTACACAAGAAGAAGAAAGAAAAGAAATGGAGAGGGAAAAATAAAAGAAAAGGGAGGAAGAACTCACCACAATGATGCTGATTGAACTGGCATCCAGGGTGCTTTCAATTAAGATGTTCTTCCATAGCTCTTGATTTGTTGAAAGAATAAGGAGATTCATCAGCTCACTAGTGAGATGACCATCTAACAACATCGACACATCCTTCCTCAATATCTTCATCAGCATCACGGCCTCCTCTTGGGCTATAGGGTCGGAAGGAGGTCGGTTGTTCCTTGAAGGAGATCCCGAAGCCATGCCGATTGGGATAACGACTTCCACTTCGGTTTGAGACACATTTGATGTTTCCAACCTTAGAGCTTCATCTGATGAGGCCACCATCACTACAGAAGACTTTGCTAAGGTCGAGGTGGAGTGGAAGAATCAATTTCTTCCTCTTTGAGTGCTCAACCTCTAGGTGCGAGCTCGATCTCTTTTTACCCTTCCTCCCTTATGCAGCTTTAAGGACGTCAATTGTCAGCTTCATTTTTATATTAAAAAAAAGAAAAAAAAGGATCAGAAGCCTATAGTAAGGAAAGACAAAATGATAAAGAAGCATGAAGAACAATAACATATGGTGGGGATGAAGAAAAGATCACATGCCCAATCGACAGAATCAAGGTGCAGCGAAATTTAAAATTTTGATCCGACTTGCGATCCGATCCAGCATGCGATCCAATCAAGTTGCATCTCGATCTGTGCCTGATCATTCATAAATCTAAGATTAAGAGAATTTAAAATAATTTTAAATCTGATTATTATGCTGATCACATCATCATCTTGTGCGGGTAGTGAACACCACTGTCCGATGATCGTGGAGTTGAGGTTCACTATCGAGCCGCAACATGTTCGGTCTCTATAGGTATCCACTCAGGCTCAGACTAGGATGCTTTCTCCATCTTTGATTCATCTTCTCTAAGATGGATCAGTAAGCTTTTGGATCAGGCTTTGATTAGATCTTCGAGAGAACCTCGATCAACTCTTGATTGCAGCCTTCTTCTTCCTTCATGCTGATCAACCAGCATCTGACCCTTCGAGCACTCCAAGTGGATTAGCCCAACACCTTTGGGCATGGAAGAGGAGGAGAGAGTGGAGAGGAGAGGGAGATGATGTGGAGAGTATGAGAGCTCTTAGTAATGGAATGAATAAAACATATAGCAAGGGGGCCTATTTATAGAATTAGAAACCCAAGAGTCCTAGGGCTTTAAGTCATCAAACGACTTAAAGCAGAAGGACTCCTCATATCGGGCACCCCTTCCCTCTCATTTTCATGCATTTCTTCATAGTATCTCTATGAGAAAACAAGGTGTGCATCATCTTAGATAAAGATAAAGTTTGTAGGTGCCACCTTTATCTTCCCTCATTTGAATTGGAACTCTTCAAATTCAAATCATCTTTTATCCTCATCCACATGGGGATAAATCCTCTTTGAATTTCAATGAGCTTGATTCCTCATCTGAAATTAAATTTAAACTCTTCAAATTCAAGTGGATATGACGCCCTTATCCTCTCACCCTATCCATAATTGGCGCCAGCCTTAGATCTTATCCATTTGGGCGCCCCTTTTTCTGTGAACAAAAAATCAAAGAAAAATTGGGGTGCCAACTATTGGCACCCCCACCATCATTGAGTTCTTACATGGAAGGATGGATTTAAGGACTCTAACTCTTTGGTGTCCAAATGAGCTTACTTTGATTTGGTCAAGCCCTATCCAATAGTGTTGGGAAATGTGTCCCAAAAAGCCAATCATCAAGCTGTTGACGATTGAGCAACCAAGTATTGTAATTGATTTGTTAATAAATAAAATATATTTGGCATTTTCATCATAAGCTTTCATCTTCTAATGAACTCCATTGTTATGATGAAGTCCTTAGGACTATTTAGATTCAAGAAAGAGAGGATTTATCGATTAGTCCTTGAAACTGTTCACGACCAAATGATAGGCTGTTAATAAGGACGACAGCTTCTATCGAGCATAGGTCGCTGTAGGCCATATGGATTGGTTGTCCTCTTAACCAAAGAGTGTGGAGACACTGGTATGGCATACAGATGAGATGTAAGGGTACATCATCATCGAACGTGACCAACTTTAGAGTATTCTACTGTCGAGAATGTCTTTGATGGGATATAGGTATAAGTATCCCTTAAACTTGAGATCGCCTCAGTGACTTGCAAGCAACTCACTGTGCTTTGGTACTGGACTAATTAAATTTCTAATTCAGAGATGGAAGGCTTCTGGGCACAGTCAAGTACTTGCAAAGTCAGAGTGTGATCGAGATGGGATTGACCACAACAAGAGTTGGAGAAGAATGAGTCCTTGTATTTCAATTTAGCAAAACCTTGACCAGGGTAATCCATCAGATGGATTTGATATTTTGAAATACAATGTGGACAACCTGATCAGAGTTGACAGTTGAATTCTGGATATCTATGATTATTTTAGTCAAGAAGATGAATTATATGAAAACTATATCCGCATGGGTTCTAAGGATGTTGTTCTACACATTCGACCTATCCGATTGTCGGGTATCATTGCTAGATGGTCACTTCGATTGGTACAGAAATTTATTCCTGTACTATCGACTTAGGTTCGGACCTATTAGATCACACACATTAGAGTTTATGATCTGTTCGGATGGTTGATCACGATTAAGAATCATTCTAGGGTTAAATGATCAATACGATTGACATTTAACCCAGTGCAAGTGTTGCAGGAGGATCGATTAGCAATTTGATTGCTAATTGGCTTAATTTGATTAAGACAATGGGCTGAGATTAAGTCTAATTAAATATAATTTAATTAGATTTGTTTGGGCTTGATTGGATCAAGTCCAATTGGTTTATTGGATAAACCAAGTGCAAGAAAAAACTAGTCCTAGTTCAACTAAGACTTGGGTCAATCTAATTTCTAATTTGATTAGAAAATTAAATCTAATTTAATCTGATTAATTAGATTCTTAATTGGGTTAAGACTTATTTTAATTGGGTTGATCTAATTTTGATTTGATTTGGTTTGGGAAACCAAATTAAAACAAGTCATAAGATAGAATCCTAGTAAGACTAGGATTCCACTTTGCACCACATAAGCCTTCCCCACGCCCTCTCTCTATTCAACACCAATCTCCTCTTATTTTGTTGACAAAAGCCCTCTCCCAGGTCTCTCCCATGTTCACCAAAGGTCTCCTCTCTTCTTCTTACATGGAAGTGGTTTGGATCAAATAAAAAAAAATAAGTTTGGATTTCGAATTCTATGAGATAGAGTTTTAGAAATCCAAAACTCTTTCAATTTTGTACCAAATCATCCAAATTTTTTTTGAAATTTTATGGATTTTAGGGTATATATTATGCACCATTTTTTGGTAATCCATGTACAAAAATAAGGAGGAGGTGCTCAAGAGTTGGGCGCCCCTTATCTTGCCATTTTGGATAAGCCTTGACTAGGTATTTGACCTAGACAAGGACTCTATCATATCTCTCTGTATAAAAATGAGTTTATTCATGAAATTTTTGAAGAAGATAGATATTTGAGAGACCTTTGATTCATCCAAAAATTAAGAGAAACCTTTGGGTCGTGGATTATATACTAGACACAAGTTAGGGGGTCTAGAAAGAAAAATGAGAAGAAGAAGAGGGTCTTCTTCTATGTTTTTTGTTTTCATATCTTTTCTCCCTCCATCTTGAGTTTCCTGAGAGCGTCTCAGATTTGAAACTCCTTCTTCTACTTTTCATCTTTGGAAAAATCCAAATCAAGAAGAAGGAGGCACCTGATCAACCATCAAAGAAGGATCAGCGACTAGATACTGTGCTGATTTCCTG